>NW_024044570.1:11458314-11987085 GCF_014851395.1 Micropterus salmoides
CATACTGACAGGACGGATAAACATGTGTGCTGGTAACATCATGATTTCTGGGTATTGAAGTAAAAAAGAATTTCTGCCATCTGCTGAGGTGAAGTGGAAATTCTTATAAAAACGTGAGTGTAGGAGTTTAACAAGTCATATTCTTTTTTTCTTATATTTTTAAGAGCAAACATTTAAAAAAAATAATTTTAAAGAACAAATAAGAGCTGAATTTTATCATTTGAATTCAAATGCTATTTGGGAGTGGGCCATCATTTTGATAAAATGTTAATGATGGTCACAGATTGGAGTCTACATTTAAACATTTATTCACTGATGAATAGCAGGTAATGATAAGAGTTGATGAAGTCTTTGAATGTCCCTGGGGCCTGCTGTTAGGAACCACTGTCCCCTTATCCTGTGCCATCAGCAGTTTATTGGGGCGTATAGCACAGCGTCCTTTACACACCACAGTTGCCTTTAACAGCTCTTGACAGCCACTAACACGGGCAGGCAAATGCGAGTACGTTTGCTTATAGAAACAAACAAATAGCCTTTAACCTTAGTTAAATATTAAATATTAATTAATAATAGTCCTTCCACGTGTACAGTATGTCGTGTACAAAAGAAAAGTGTTTGTCATTATAAAAATAAACTTACTGCTGTTTGCTTTTGTAGGCCAGTGTACTACATTTACACAGTATATTGACACACTTAAGTCAGTCAGTGACAATGGTGGCTCTGTTCCTTTTTGTTAGAAGGCTGAAAATACGATTAAACTAGTAAACATTGATGTCTATCCCCTGTATTTCACTGTCTTTATGATTTGACATGCACTCTGTGATTTCTGTATTTCCTCATTGTTTGTTCATCTCTAACCCTTTCATATATAGAACTTTGTGATTTCATTTCTAAAGGCAACATGTATCTATATATATAAAGTAATACTTCTGCTAAAAATGTCCCCTCAGTCTGCAAGTATTTTACTCAGGCCCTCCCAGAGCCTACAGCAAACTCATGCAAGTACCTCATGACTCACTACTGCAGTGATACTAGACCAATGAGAGTAGTGTAGAGCTTTTCTAGTGCTCTTTGTTTGCTTCATAGGCTAAAAGTTGTACTGTCTGCCTGCAGTATATTTAGAAAATCAGAGCTTTAGTGTGTGCAGAAATATGTGCAAGCAATCATCTATAATCAGTGACCAGAACATACGCAGTATAAACCCTGTCCCTGTAGAGGTCAGTCAGCCCTCTCTTTTTTACTTTATATATGTATACTATACGTTTTATTATATGTGACTTAATTACTAAGATTGAGTTGTATTTATCAGACATGGAAAAATCATGGCCATTGGTTCCTGGAGTGCGGAAGATCATAGAGTTGCTGCGACAAACTCACAGGAGTACAGTGAATGAAGCAGATCCCAAGACTCTTTGTCTAAACGTTATGTGGAGGTGGCACTTTGAGGATGAACACAAAAGACAATATTCAGTTTTGTAACATGCAGTGCATCATGGCGTTTCTATTAAAACCTGCAGATTGAAGCATTGATGAGCCTACGTTAACATCACAGCAGACCATCAAGGGTATTCTTTCATCAAAGGGTTTCATTGAATTGATCAGTGCAGTCCCCCTGAAAGCGTTCCCACTGAGCATCTACAGAATGGGGTGAATTGAAATGCAGTAGAATATAATGTAGCTTTCACTCATAACACCTGGACCATACAGCTTCCTGTCTGAGTCTCTGGCAGCTGTACGCGGGGCTAAAGTTGGTCCAACGAACAAGGGTTTCTATTCTTCTGGTCACCGAGACAGTACCACTGATGTGGTTCCCAACCTTTTTGGCTTGTGACCCTTTACAAATAATCTCCTCATGCCACCTGCCACAGGTTGCAATACAATTTGTCAGTTTCAAGCAATTTTATCAGTGTTGTTCCCCCCCTTTCATTTGAATATGTTTTAGAAAAGAAGTAAAATCAAGCAGAATTTCATAAAAAAACAACAACAAAGATCAGAGAAAGGCACAAATTTGTATAGCAGAAATCACTTTGTTTTTGTTCCCTTTTTTTTCTTATTTCCGCCTAAGATGTACAGTATCTTTAGATTATTGGGCACTACACTGCATTTTATCATATGACTACAAGAAGAAATTAAGTTTTGACTTATACCATATTCACACTTATATAATGTTGGATGATGAGTCTTTACATTTTGTACATTTGATAACAAATATACTGTACCTTGTAACTGGAAATCATAAATCCCAGTATTGGATGCAGCTGTTGCCCAAGGATCCATTTAGAGATGATTACCGTATTAGATCTTGAAATATCTGATTGGCTGTTATCAACTTCTAATTGATTACTACTACAAAAAGTTAAGCCATGGCTAGTATTCTCAGCTTTTCACACACTGGATGAGTTTACTCCATAGAAAATACAGACATTTTCAGTCACTGTTTGGTTGATCAGTATGAATGTGAAGTCTGACAAAACTCCTCTACTTACATTCTACATCCCGCAGGTGTAAATATTGACACAATTGAATAATGTGTCTGTGTTTGACTCCTCTATATCCAGGACAGCTCTGAAGACCTAACCTTGCACTATTGGGCGTTGTTTGATGGCCACGCTGGCTCTGGGGTGGCTGTTGTGGCTTCCCACCTTCTGCATCACCACATCGCACTGCACCTTCAGGAAGTGATGGAGATCATCTGCACTCCAAACCTGGTGCCCCCCACATGCCTTGGGGAGGAGCCTATCAATCACCACCTCACCCCGACATCCCAACGCGCCCTCACCAGGGCCGCCTCGCTCCGTGGTGCCGCAGGGGCTCCGGGTTCTCCCAGCACCCCACCTATGCGCTTCTTTACTGAAAAGAAAGTTTCACAGGAGAGCCTGGTGATTGGAGCCATCGAAAACGCTTTCAAAGACATGGTAAGAGGCATGTGCTTGGTATGAAGTAGAAATCTGAAAGTTGTCATTAAATAAGGTGCCGACCTTTTGGCAGATAAGATCTTGGATCACCTGTCTGATGTGCAATGAATATTCAATACACACCATTCAAATTACAGAACTTAAATAAATGTTTTCTCGCTGCTCCTAATCCCTTGTTGTACAATGAAAGACAATTTTAAAGATACTGTCCCTGATTCTGTTTTTGTACACATTTGTGCCCCCTAATCTTGTCAGCCTAACTTTGATGTTAAAAGTTGAGTTTCATAAAAAGTGAGCTGGGAGGAAACTTTTCAGCTCTATATTATAATTAGGCATTTTATCCCTAAACTTATGTACAGTATGTTATCAGTTTATGATGTCTAAAAGTATTTTAACTGTTGTTTTTCTGAATATAGACTCTCCTTTAATGTCACTTATGTACTGCTATTTTAGTTAATCATTTCCTATAATCCCCAGAACAACATTGCTTGCCATCCTCCTGTGAAATCACCCAGAGTTGTATCTTCCATCTGTGGTTTTATCTGTATGTGGGGGGAAAAAAGGGTTTTTTTCTGTTGGTACTGCTAACAGAAAAAAAATAACAGTTAATCTGTATTTTTTTTTTCTTTCCTTGCATGTGCTATTTACTATTACTATTTACTTACACAGATACAACATAACATAACTTGGTAAAAACTACACTCTGATACAGACTCTTGTACCAATTTGTGTCCAGCATTTCCAATCTACTGTTGATTCACACAGTAGGCTGCCACATCAGTATCATTGCACATACGGAGGATTTAGTATGGTTATTTAACATCCATTAAAATCGAATTACTAAGTCAATTGATATTGATTCACTGTAATTAGACGGTCAAGCGTAATGCACACAAGCCTCCCAGTTTCCTGCTTTTGGTTTACAAGAACCATTTCCCTGTTGTTGACCTGGGGACACAGCGTATAGAGTATACTTTATAGCACAAACACCCTTGTTTTATTACATATCTCAACCCTGAAAATGATTCAGTCATTCAGTGGAAAACATATATCAAAACTCTTCAAATCACATTAACCCACCTCTCTTCTGCCAATCCATGTGCTCAGTATGTTCCAAACAGTTAGTATTTCACCAAACATGCTTATTGTCGGACTCATTATGCAGCTGTCAAGCCAACATTGGAGTATTAGCATTTGATACGCAAAAGTAGGATTTTTAGGTATTTACTGTACTGCTGTAAGTTGACATGAACTCATCTGGAGTGTTGTTCCCTTTTAGCAGCATATGGTGTCTGTCAGTCAGTTGGCAAACAGCACAAGAGCCAGGAAAAGTGATGTACTTTTCCCTTATAGTTGCTGCAGGTGACACACACTAGCCATCTGGCCGTAAGTGGATGCTGGAGACTTAACTCATGCATGCCAAGAGATCAAGACCAGAGCCAATCAAAACAGTGCGAGCCTGCCTGACAGGCTTTGAAGGTGAAGAAGTCAAAGGTCCCTGCCCTCAGTTTCAACGTCAGGCTTTTGATCAACAGTCTCTGTTATTTTTGTCCTTGTTTGGGTTTCGAAAGAGTAATGATCTTATGTATAGCTGCACTGAGAGATTAGAGTCACACGTCTTGTTCTGAAAGTGGTTTTACTTGCAGTAAATTATAGATTGCCATGTAGACAGTATAATGCATGCCAGCAAAATTTAAACAAGCAAATGACTTACTTAAAACAAGAGGAATTAAACTATTACACAAAAATATAATGCTCCACCCTTGTTGCACCTACAACTAAACTAGATGCAGTATTTATAATGATTAAAGCTACAACTAACAATAATCACCAGTTACTCTTTTTAGCAATTACCAAAAGTTGTCAGTGTCAAAAATCATAAGTTCTCACAGGACATGGTGAATGTGATGTCTTGTTTTGTCTCACCAACAGTCAAATGCCCACATACAGTATCTCACAAAAGTGATTACACCCCTCACATTTTTGTGTGTGCACTGAAGAAATGACACTTTGCTACAGTGTAAAGTAGTGAGTGTACAGCTTGTATAACATATTGCTGTCCCCTCAAAATAACACATCACACTGCCATTAATGTCTAAACCGCTGGCAACAAAAGTGAGTACACCCCGAGGAGAAAATGTCCAAATTGGGCCCAATTAGCCATTTTCCCTCTCCGGTGTCATGTGACTCGTTAGTGTTAGAAGGTCTCAGGTGTAAATGGGGAGCAGGTGTGTTAAATTTGGTGTTATCGCTCTGACACTCCCTCATACTGGTCACTGGAAGTTCAACATGGCACTTTAGGCAAAGAACTCTCTGAGGATCTGGAAAAAATAATTGTTGCTCTTCATAAAGATGGCCTAGGTTTCCAAATTATTTGCTAAAAGCTAACATTTGTATTGTGGGTGAGATCACTTGGGGTTAAATCAGATCTTGACAGAGGGCAGTGCAGACCAATCTCATTAGAAAATATAATTTCTCAGTGCATCCTGGTGTTTTCACCTCTTTACCACTAGATGGCAGTGTGCAGTTAAATATTTTTTACCAAACTACATGGCCAGAAAAAGGGAAACAGTGCATGGAGATACTTGTGGTTTGGTGTGTCTAGGTGTGATTAATGCTTGATCAGTTAATTAATTGAAAAGTCTATTTAGATTTTTTGGTTAATGATAAGGTGTCATAAAGATCGTGTTTTGAATTACTTATGATAACGATAGAACTACAGTTGGACAGTTTTAGAGCAGGATTGAGATCATAGGATATTGAAGTTATGATCCACTACTACACACTAAAGTCAGTACATATTCTGACTGTACAATGCAGTATTTTTTCTCTTTTGGCTTTATTCTTTTCTCTTCATATTTTCCTTCCAAAAACATATATGTCCACGACAGAGTAATCCGCAAACATCAATATGTCTCCTCTCACATGCCTCTCTATTTATCCAGCTCTGAAGCTGCACTTTTTAGCCCTCTCTCTTAAAGTGGAATTCAGTTGAAATCCACCATTTCAAACACTGCAGTTGCAGCGTACCTCAAACCTTACTGCTACAACTGTCTTTAACTGTCATTAATTGTTCATCAAGGTCGTCACAACATTTCTCTCCTCACATGTGGGTTCTAATTACAGTGCCTACTTTCTCACACAGCTGTCATGTATTTAAATTTCAGTGACCATTTATGTAAAATTAGACTCAATCTAGTTCAAGTAGTACACATTTCTGTTTGGAACAAAAAAACTGTCACTTCTACTTTTGCTCATTCTTTATGAAAATGGGAACTGTCAGAGAATCTTGGGAAGGTTTGGTATCACTCTAAATCTTTGTATCAGATTATACAGAACCTGTATCTCATCAGCGAGATGCGCATTTAATTCTTCTCTCGGCCGACTCACTGCATTCCTGTGGAAGTGGCCGGTTTGTGTAGAGCAGCTGATGAAGCCCAGTAAACACTCAGGGATGTGTAAACATAAAAAGGAATGTGTAGCTTGAGACAAGGCTTATCAGCCAAATAGTTGGTTGGCCTGCGACAGTAATAAGACTTGAGATAACTGGCTTCGTATGATCCTCCTCAGTATAAGACATTTATTTGTAGCCCCTGTACCTGGTGTGTATATGTGTTTTTGGTCATGTTGAGCTGGACTACCATGCAGACTGTCACTTGACATCTTCAGAAGAATCAGAAACAGGTTTGATACTTATTGTCTTTTGGCATACAAGGAATTTGCCTTGGTATTTTGGTGCATAACAATAAACAGAGTTAGAGAAAAGAAAAAAATACTACAAAGGTCAAAAACCATAAATATAAACATTTACAACAGAAAATATGATGTTTTTAAAAATGAACACTGCTGTACTCTGTATGAAATGAGGAGATTGACCAAGAATCTGCAAAAGTTAAAAGTTAAGTATAAAGTATATGTGCAATGTACATTGATAACAATCATGTATGCTAATGCTACATCTAGTGTCCATGGGGCAGGATAAATAGTCTGTGTCAGTGAGGGTCCTGGGCTTTGTTGAAGAGGCGTCTTACCGCCGTGTGATTATTTTAGGGATCAGTTTATGATTTGGGTTATCAGACATAGTTTAACATTTGGGGAAATGTGCTTGTTAGCTTTTGATGTCATCATAATCTGCCTAACAGCACCTCTAATGTTACATGCATGACTATTTCTTGGCCGGGAGCACTGACTTCCTGGAGTCTCCGCTGTTTGCCTGGCAACCTCACAGTGATGATAAGACTCTGATTTTAAATTTTTGTGCAGATTATACAAACGCGATATGATGTGGTCCATGCTGAGTTTTATAGGCTAGTCAGGCAGTATTTATCTTTCTGTCTAACTCTTGGCAAGAAAGCCAGTAGGTGTTTTTTCCCAAAATGTCTAACTATTTCTACTTTTTATTTCTGACCTCTAGAAGCGTTGTGGGGATGTGTTTGAACACCGGAAAGAGACAGGGTAGCTGTTTCTTACTAGATCTAGTTATATTAATCGTCTCCTGGCTTCAGCAGCGACAGACCTGAGAGTGGTATCAATCGTCTTTCGCCCAGACAGAAGGCAAATAAGTGGATTTCCCAAAATGCCAATCTATTGTCGGTGTTAGCAATTTTATATACTAAATTAAGCATGCACATTTTGTGTGATATGAATTGTTATGAATAGTAGTTTAACCTTCCATCCATTTTCTATATTTATTAATATTTTTTATCCCAGCTCTATTTCAATGAGAAGCTCCATACAACCAGGACAGGTTGCCAGTCTCTCAGGGCAGTAGTTTAACCATTAATACATGAATATTGACAGTCACAATGGCAAGGTGTGTGACTGTGTGAGTGTGTGTGTTGGCAGTGGGTTATTAATGCTCTATATTAAAGGAGCATTAGCCGATTTTTGAAAAAAAGAATTTGCCCAAAGGTCCTTCTTGCCCTCAAAAACAGCTTATATGCTACCATTTGTCTAATTAGTTCAAATGATTAATTCAGCTAATTACCTGTCTCAATGTCCATCATCAGTTTTCCATCTTTTCTGACGTTCAACCTGTTTCTCTTTCTCTTTCTTTTTTAGGACTAAGGATTTACATAGTCGAATCAGAATCGTCAAGTCTTGCCTATAGTCGACTTGAATCATCTGTGTTTTTGTGCATGGTGATTGCAAGCTAAACTGAGGCTTATTGTTGACCTCTCTCTCTCTCTCTCTCTCTCTCTCTCTCTCTCTCTCTCTCTCTCTCTCTCTCTCTCTCTCTCTCTCTCAGAGAGCGCGCGCGTAAATGTGGATTTCAGAAGAATATATTTAATTCTATGTCTAATTCTGCTCTCACTTGCTCAGAGGATGGCAGATTTTTTTTCACTTACTGGATGATAACTTTATTTTCAGTCTGATGTGAAATCTGGCAATTCCTGATTTGTCAGTCTTAACTTGTGACATTTAATTTGAAGAGGTGCAGAAACTGTTTTTGTATTAGAGTGGTAGTTAGGTTGGTGGAATGGGATATGCATATTGCCTGCTGCTGATTTTGCTCAGTTGGCAGAAGTGGAGAGGAGAAAGGTGTAGATGTTTATGCAGACATTTTCATTATTAAAGAATTTGCCTGCAGCAAAAAGTATGGGATACGGCGAGGAAAAATATGTATGGCTCACTATGGATTCATAATTCATTCAGGGTGAAGGACACATTTGTTCACCCTCCCCCGACACATACATACATACACACACACACACACATACATATATACATACATACCCATCCTCTATACTCATGCTTTCTCACTCAGAAATGTGTTCAACAGCAATAGTGGTGCGCGCGCGTGTGTGTGTGTGTGTGTGTGTGTGTGTGTGTGTGTGTGTGTGTGTGTGTGTGTGTGCAACTGGAAAGTATGATAGAGTGCAGGCACACAGAAGGCGAAATGCTTTAGCTGGGGTAACTTCTCTCATGGGAAAACATGTTCGGGATGGCCTCGCTGCAAATGTGTTCAACATTTTTCATCTCACTCAATCTGTTGATAGTGATGGAGGCATGCCAAGAAGGTGCCAGAGGGGTCATTCATTTTCCCGGGATAACTTCCTGCTTCTGTTTTGCAATTAAAGGCCCCTCAGGAGCTATTAATGATCCAACAATAGCCATGGAAAACATAAAAGGGTTAATCCAAGTGTGAGCAGCCTGGTTCAAATGTGTGTTAGCGTTTTGATTAATTCGCTGACAGGTTAATTATTCATCTAATTAATGAATTGATAGCAAGGGTTTTTTCAAATAATTTTCTTGGTTTAATTAGCAACAAATTAATCTGGGCTAATTAACTGGTGTAATAACCAGTGGCCCCTCCAAACTTTCTCTCCTATCCTTTCGGTTTCCATTCCGTTTTATTGCTCCTTGACTTATGGCGCTGTTGATAAATGAATTCATTATGGTGCTATAATTAATAATAGCATCATGGCAGGTTTTAAGTATCTGGGCATTATTTTTACTCAGTATCATGTTCTTGCTTAAATGCTATGTGCCGCTGCGTGATAGGAAAAATTTTGACTGTGATGATTAGAAACATGATTATGTGCAGAGGATGGGTTTGGATTATGTGCTCTCATCAAAGGATTTATTTGGGTGTGTATGTGTGTGTGTTTGTATTTAGGATGTGCAGATAGAGAAGGAGAAGGCAGTGTACAACATCTCAGGTGGCTGTACTGCTCTGGTGGTTGTCTATTTGCTTGGGAAGCTCTATGTTGGGAACGCTGGGGACAGCAGGTGAGATGCACTCATGCACATGATGACTGTAACCTTGCAATGATACACCCATAGCTCTTTTCTCTGTCACTCACCTTCTGGTGCCCTGCAGCCAGCAGGAGCAACAGTGTCCCAGCTTAAATAAGTTTTATTTTGTCTGCTCTTCTGCCTCAGAGCTATCATTATCCGGGCCGGGGAAGTCATCCCTATGTCAGCAGAGTTCACACCAGAGTCAGAGAGACAGCGACTGCAGTTCCTGGTAAGGAAGAACCTTCCAAGTGAGCACAGCTGTCAGATATTAGAAGAGCTGACCTTGCCTCCCGTTGAGACACCGGCTATGCTTAGCTCTGTCTCTCTTACACTGCCTGCTCTCTCTGCTAGCTTAATAGACTATGGAATTGTTTTTCCTATCCCGTGGGCATGTCAATCTTTTTTACTTTTTCTGTTTTTTTCCCTTTTCATATCAAAGGCCTATATGCAGCCCCACTTATTAGGGAATGAGTTTACACATCTGGAGTTCCCGAGAAGAGTTCAGAGAAAGGAGGTGGGAAAGAGGATGCTGTACCGTGACTTCACCATGTCAGGATGGTGGGTTGATTGATTTATTCATTTTTGGACTGTTTTAATGGTTAGATTAATCTCTTAATGTCAAATACAATGCAAAAGTGTGACACACCATGCAAACTGAGGACACCGCTGTTTTATTTCTCCATTTTGCTCCTTCACTATGTGTGTCCTCCCTGCTAAATAATTTAAATGCACAGTATGTAATTTTCTGCCGCACGGGGTCTCTCACATCAAAACAAGAACAAAAGACGTAGTTTGATGACGTTGTGAAGTGGCATAGGATCATGGGATGTGTTGTCTTCATAACCATTGCATTCATTGCAGTTAGCTTCTCCCAGTTAGGATTCCTTCAGTGCTCACAGTTTTCATAGTTGAGGAGTTTTTTTACTGGGAGCTGAATTATCTGCAGAGATATCCTCCTCCGAAACAAAAGGTCCGGGTGAATAAAACTGGTAGAAACACTGAATAAAGCAGTTTCACATTAAAAATCATTGTTTCTCTGATGCTGTCCAAGAGGGGCTGCTAGCCGAGCTTGAGATTGAGAAGATTATTTTTCTGATAATTTAAGATCCAGACTTTTAGGAGGTTTTTACAGGGAGCTGAATTATACCAAAGGTCTCCTCCTCTAGAAAACAAACAGACCCGGTTGGACCCCGCTAATGTTTGCTGAGCTTGTTTCTGTGATAACTTCAGATCCAAACATTTCTTACATCCCTGTATTATGTGAAAGTATTGTGTTATGTGAAAATTATTTCCTAGAGTTCCTTGAGTTATTTTCTACAGTGTACACCTTATTAAAATAGCAATAGTAAAAAGCTTTATCTTATTCTGTGTACAGCAATGTAAAAAAGTAATCCAAAGCTTCATTGTCAGAAGGAGACCAGGATGGCCTTGACGTTTCTGCTTCTGTGTGTGAGAAAGGAAGAACAGATCTGTGGACACAGCAAGGACCCAGCTCCTTATCTTCAAGTGCAGAGAGCGTTAGAAAAAAAAAAGGTCAGAGATTGAGGGAGATGGTGTGAGAATGAAGAAAATAGAGAATAAATACTGACTGAGAAACAGATGGAAATGTGAAAGCAAGAGAAAACATAGTAGAGAAGTTTCCAGGGTGCAGATTATTGAATTTAATTTGTGACAAGGACTTTGACCCTGATTAAAACAATTATAGTTACAAACAATTATATTTACAAACAGCAGTCAATAAACTACAGTACTATTAATATATATAATACTATTAGTACCTCTACTTTTACATTACGGTATTGCTGAAGTACATGATTTGGATACTACATCCACCACAAAGTAAAGTAGTATAAACAGCAAAATGTACTTCAAGTATCAGATTATATTATTTATTATTATAGTGGACAAATATTACTGGTACACACTAATACAGCATTGTTTACGTTGTTGCTGGTTAAGGCGAGGCAACTTTGAACTAGTTTATATACTACTGGGAGATTGAATCTATTACACTATCTCTTAAAGGCTGGTCATGTGTTTGGTATGTATGCCTATTATTTGCTTTTGAATTGCAGCCATAGAAATACTCAAGTAAAGTACATATACCTCAAATTTCTTTCATACTACCACGTTATTGCTTTTAAAAATTAAATTAATCACTTGGAGTGTTTTAATTATGTCTACCCCCTTTAGAAAATGTGTTATGCGTATGTATACCCTTATGTGTATACATACAGTATGTGAGTGGGAGGTGCAGGTGTCTGAGGAGAGATGACACCACCTCTGTGCGGTTTTATGGCGCCGCTTGGTTAGGCAGATGTAGGTCAGTCAGCGGCGGTGTTCCTTATTGAGCCCAGAACTCTCTGCAGCCTGTCGTCTGCCTGCTTACTGTCTCAGAAGCGCAGACGGCCTGTGATGTATTTTTAATCAGGTTCTACCCATAACCCAGTTCAGCTTGTTTCACCCGGACTACGTTCGGGTCTTAAATTAGTACCGTGTCAGACAGCGCAGCTGATGTGCTCTGCTCTGATGTGCGTGGGTGTGACTTAACTGTGTCATCTTGTATAGGTGCTCTTCAAATACTCTATAGGTACAGGGGATCAGGTCTTATGTCTCTGCAGCTTTCTGTCTGCATGTACACTCTCCTGTCTGTATGTGCAGCCAGTGTGCCCACATGCTGTTTTTGTGTGGGTGTAAGCTGCCATCCAATTCCCTGAAATGCATCCATGATCAAGGCCACGCTCTAATGAAGACATACAGGTCTGCAGCCCACCTCTCTCTGTCTTCTTCCCTCGCTTTTTCACCTCCTCTCCCTTGGCCAATTGGACCAGAGTGTGAGCTGGTTTTGGCGTCGCAAATTATAATAGTGGCCGCTGTCCAGGATGGAAGGCGGTTTTGTTTGCAAGACGTCCCAGAGTGATGGATGTTGAGCGGCTGGCCGTGTTCGACATGATCCAAACACCGCGGCAAAACAGCCTGGTGGAGGGAAGGTGGGGAAGAAGGTGGGTAGCTGGAGAGGAGAGAAAGAGGAGGGAAAATGATCAAATGAAAAGGAAATGTGAGAAGATTGAGGATATAGAAGATAGAAATAGAGATAAAGGAGGAGAGGAAAGGCTAGGAAGAAAAAGGTTGGCAAGATGTAAAGGAAAAATGAAAAAAGATGGTAGGCCACATAGAAAGGTGTGGTAAATGACAATGCACGGTGCTAAAGCTGTCTCTCTTTAGTGTCCACACCTACTGGGTTGTCTGTCCTCCCCATGATCCTATAAACAATGAATGAGAGAGGAGGGTGACTAACACACACCTTCATCACTGTCATACATTTTCACTCCTTCTCCTGCTCCTCCTTCTCTTCCCTTGTTGAGTCATTGGGTCACTGCGATTAACTCTGGCCTTGCTTTGCTCCTGAATGCACCACTCAATCTCTCAAAAGCCCATCAAGGTTGGCCAAAAAGTTTATTTAAACCCAACTGTTAGTTGAACCAATTTGTCTGACTCATCCGGTACTGACACAGGCCCGCCGCAATGTCACCTCACAAAGTCTGTTGACTAGTGTGTGTGTGTCTGGTTGTGCTTGTTTTTTGGACATAGAGATGTTCACTGAACAAAATTTTAAATGCAACATTTGTTTTTGCTCCCATTCACCATGAGCTGAACTCAAAGATTTAAGACTTTCTCTATGTACACAATTATGAGGGAACGTGTAATTGGCATGCTGACTGCAGGAATGTCCACCAGTTCATTTCTCTACCATAAGCCGTCTCCAAAGATGTTTCAGAGAATTTGGCAGTACATCCAACCGGCCTCACAACCACAGACTACGTGTAACCAAACCAGCCCAGGACCTCCACATCCAGCATCTTCACCTCCAAGATCTTCTGAGACCAGCCACCCGGACAGCTGCTGCAACAATCAGTTTGCATAACCAAAGAATTTCTGCACAAACTGTCAGGAACCATCTCAGGGAAGCTCATCTGCATGCTCGTCGTCCTCATCGGGGTCTCGACCTGACTGCAACTTCGCACAGCCATTGAAGAGGAGTGGACCAACATTCCACACATTTATTGTGGCCATGCACAACAAAAGTGTTGCGTTTATAATTTTGTTCAGTGTATATAAGTGTGTGTGTGTGTGTGTGTGTGTGTGTGTGTGTGTGTGTGTGTGTGTGTGTGTGTGTGTGTGTGTGTTACACACTGCTAATGTTTCTCTGTCAGCCCTCTTTGTACCGAGTGGAGATGACATCACTCCTCTCATCTCCTGCCCATCTCTCGTCACCTGCAGAGAGGATGATACAACCCCCTTCTTCCCTGCAACTCTCTCTCTCTCTCTCTCTCTCTCTCTCTCTCTCTCTCTCTCTCTCTCTCTCTCTCTCTCTCTCTCTCTCTCTCTCTTTCTTTTTGTGACACACTTGTCATCTCAAGTCTGACAGGATGGATTTGCTGTAAACACAAGTCTTGAGAAAGGAGACTGTCCCTGATAGCAGACTCTGGGGGTTACATATAAGACATCTTTGAAATAATGACACACAATAAGTGTGTGTCTCTATGTGGTAGTTTGTTTTAGGACTCTAACACTTCTCTAAGGTGAAATACTCCAATGAAAGCTGTGATATGGTGGGAGAAATGCTTTTCCCCTTTTTTTTTAAATACAAAGGAGTAGTACCTGCTCCAGTTTAATTAGTGCCTCTTTCATCATCAAACTGCTGTTTTAGAGATTTTTCCACAGCATGAACACTGCAAACATTAGTGAGGAAAGTCTTCTACGGACCATTATTTTGTGCTACAGCTCTCTGCTCAGAAGCCTCACAGTCTCAGGCTGCTAACTGTATTTCTGTGTTTGTGGGCTGCGTTCGCTCTGATAGTCCTTGCTCTGCACACTGTTAAAAAAGTGCTGAGTGCAGCAGTATAGCGCTCGCCTAAGGTGGAAACATATGGTCTCTCTGAGTGGAACCAGCAGTAATGTAAAAACCATCCTGGTCCCTGCTAATCTGCTTCACAGCAGCTGAAAAACATTGGGTAAGGTGTGTGGGGCAGGTCTGAGTCAACATGATATTTGTTTTAAGCAGCTTTTCAGACCAGATAGAAACATTCATGACACTTATGAACATTTGTTCCTTCATTTCCACCAGTGCAAAGGCTAAAATAAAGAATAACCTGTATTTCTAAATGTTATTTGATCCTGGTGCTTTCAAACTGAGCCAGATTTTTCTATCTGTATCACCGGGTGTGAGTTGTGAATGGAAAATTTTTTCCTGGCAGCTCTTCTGGAAATTGACTCAGATTTGCAATGTTTCTGATACTGTATAGTGACACAGCTGTTCCTCTGAAGTAAAACTGTTAAAAAAAGGTGTGCTTGCTAAGAACAGGGTTTCTTCTCACAGCAAGTTTCTGAGTTGTAGAGGTGAAAAGTGTATCATAAGACCTGCATGGCATAAATACATACAGAATTATACAGTCTTTCTCCTTGTACTGCAGCTCTGTCTGGGCCCAGTCTGAAAAGGTTAAATTATTCATTAGTTGGGGAAGTTTAAACACTGCTCTGAGAGCAGGGGAATGTAAATGTGGATACTCTTGCTTCATTCAGCTGCTTTACATCCAGATCTTTAGATACATACATGCACGTACACAGACACACAACTGCAACACAGTCCCAGAAAACCAACAGTAAACCAAGAGTGTCCCAAACATTCAAAGACGTCTCACTCTTTGTCGCTATGGAGACTTTTACAAGATCAGTTAGAAAGAAAAAAAACAGGAGGAGGAGAAATAGGCTCTGTGTCGTTCTCTGTGCGATGTCTGGGTGGATTTTCCTCACAGTCTCTCTTTTTCCTACTATCCATTCTCCTTGTTTCTGTGCCAGTCGCCTCAGCAGCAGGGCCTGCGGGGGGCGCGGAGGCGATGTATCTCCAGGACACGTGTACGCTGCCTGCCATAAACAAAAAAACCATTAACGTGTACTCTCTCCTCTGCGCAGGGCGTATAAAACCATCGAGGACGATGACCTTAAGTTTCCCCTGATCTACGGTGAAGGGAAGAAGGTAAGAAGTGCTTGGCAACCACTTGCTGACAGAGTTACTCCCACGGCCTTGTGTGCCTCGTCTGTAATCAAAGCTCACCAGGGCACCATTAGTCAGCCCCCCAATTCCCCCTGTCAATGTGTGGCAGAGCCAGCTTGTGGAAAGCATTCCTGACCTCTTTTTCCACAAGGATTCACATCCTGCACCAATATACTGTGCAGAAAATATGTCTTCTCTAATGGACTCTGTGCTTTTATGTCCCTCAGCAGGTAAAATGTAGCACAAACACAGCTAGGGGTCAAAGGTGGGACTCCCATCGGAGCTAGATGATGAAAATGTGATGTAAGCCAGATGAAAAAGTGTCCAATAAGTGGCACATGTTATTTGGAAAATGACATTTTTAAAACACTGACTTGCAGGAGAATATTGTCAGCACTTTGACACAAAACATAAAAGAGAAGGCCAAGAGCTCAGTACACTGTTCATGACAGTTTCCTTTCCCTCAGTGATGCTGTACATGTGGCGATGTGCAGCTTCATGTCCTTGTTGTATTGAAAAGGTCAGAGAGGAAACATAATAAATCTGAATATGTTCTCACAGTGGCGTACTCCAGTTTTCTATTTAACACAGACAGACAGTAGATTTATGTTTGACTGATGACTGGGGCAGATGTCACCCCACAGCGCTCTCCTCCTGCAACCGCAGTCGGGTTTACCCCTGCACAGTTGGCCGTGCCCACGTCGCGTCCTCTCCCTTTGAAGTGAGGCGTCGAGATGGATGGCTAGATAGAGTAAGGGGGCTTTGTGCGAGGGAGAGGAACGCCAGAGAACTTCAAAGCCCGGCGCGCAGCCTGCTGGGCCCCAACGCTCAACAATTAATCCCAGGATGTTTCCCCTTCTCCGCCGGAGGAGCTTTGCCGCCACTTTGAAACACTCTCCCTTCTCTCCACCTCTATGTCTCCTTCTCTCTCCCTCTCTGTGCTGCATACTGATCCAGGCTCTTCCTACCAGGCCTCTCTAGCCCTCATACTCCTCTCCGCATCATTATGTGCCGCCCTGTCTCAAACGCTGTACAGTACAGATTCAATTAGCCCAGTTCCCCAGTCCTGTGCCTGCAGCCATTTTTAGAGGCACTGGTGACGATCTGTGCAGACAGTAGGAGTCAAAAAGAGTTTTGTACTGCTTACAGATTAGTTTGATGGCGTCTGGGGCTCTGGGAACGATCATTAGGCACTCACAAAACTAGAAGATGCTGACGATGAGCTTGTGTTTATTTGCCTAAATGCTGCTCATCCATCCAAATAAAGATTCCCACTGGGAGTAGCCTGTATCCGTCAGTGAAGTATCACTGGGGATGTGTCATGCAGGATATCTCTACAACTACCAGAGATGAATGCAATAAAGTCACACAAGGTTCACAGAAGTCATGCGGTATTTTAATGAACTAAGTCTGAACTACATCCAAGGAAGATTTAGTAGAAATGCTCTTGGTCAAAAATATCTTGCTTCACAGTTACAAACATATATTTCAGAAACCTGCCTGAAATACCAGCAGTCCATTAGAGCAGTTCATCAGAACACCTACACAGCTGTTAAAATCATCACTAAAAAGAAGTCAGACAGGACAAAAAAGAGAAATACGCAGACAAATGAAGGCCTTACAGACTAATTTCCTCGTTCAACTTGTGCTTACGTTCCTCCCTGTACAGAAATCGAAAGCACTTTATTAGAGAAGCTGAACCAGTAACACTTGAATTGGTTGTTGCTTTGTTTGACTCAAATGGAGGTTGTGCTTTACATGCCTCTGCTCTTTTGCAGGCTCGTGTGTTGGCAACCATTGGGGTCACCAGAGGTCTTGGGGACCACAATCTCAAAGTGCACGACTCCAACATCTACATTAAGCCCTTCCTGTCCTGCTGTCCAGAGGTAGACTTCATTTTTAATTTTGTCCTTCACTATGTCCTCCTTCACCATGTGACAAAGTGAAATTACTCATTAACATTATCCTTTATCCGTTTGAATTGGCTAGTTTTTACTAACCAACTCATTATAAATCGTCAGTTCAATTAGTGATTTCCTACATTTCCACTATTTGAAAGTATTTATCTTCTAGTATTTATCTTCTAGACAAGAGATATTAACTTTTTGCTTACAAAAAAGGTTGGGAATCAATAAATTGTTGAATGTCCCAAAAGTGAAGTTTCAATGTTTGCTTTCAAAGTAAAGTAAGGATGATCTGGAGGGCCAGAACCTCAAATATTTATTATATTTATTACAAACATTTCTGCTGCCAAAAAAAATATCAACACTATTGACATTCGAGCATTTATGCATTAAAAAAAACAGAAAAATGCAACTCACAACATCTATAGCAGTGTGTTAGCAGCATTCCAGTGTTTATGGTGGATCTTCCCTTTTATTTTATCTCATAACCTTGGCCTCCTGATAGAACGAGAGCACAGAGGTAACGATGTAAAATGCCTCCGGCTGTTAACAGTCCACACTATGAACTATGTGGTCAATTTGCACATTAACATTCTTCACTGTCCGTCTCTTTCAAATAACTCCTTTCGTTCCCAGTATCTGCTGCACGTGATTGCAGAACTCACGAAGCCCCTGAATTCTCTTGATCTTTAATTCATTGCCCTCTGAGTTCAGTCATAGTTCAGACTCCTTTTTGATGTTGTATTTCTTTTCAGATTTTTACTCTGAGATGCTTCAAGCCGCTATTGTTTCAGATAGAGTGTAAACACATTTTTAGTATTAGCATTAGAGATTCCCCTGGTTGTTTAATGCAGGTTTTAAAAAAAATGACAAGGAGAATATTGTCAGCACTTTGACACAAAAAAAAGAAATTATATGTGTGGGAGAGTGTCCTGCAGAGATTGTGAAAAACACTTCCTGCAAACATATCAAATTAAAATTACTGGTTTCTCTGAGGTTATAAAAAAAGTCTCAGAAATAAACTAACCATGACACTTGGAGTCATCAGACCATACTCATCATGGGATCAAAAATGGGCTTCGGGTGAGAAATCAAATGCTCATCACCCCTCTTTCAGAGATATGTTGTTGCTGTTGAAATCCTCTATTTTAAAATTTAGTCTAGGAACTGCCATCTCTTTCAAAGAGCCTCGGCCCGTTTCACTCTTGCGAACCTTTGACTTAAATGACAAGGTTGACCACGACTTAGAAGCTCATGATCCACGGAGGTCATTCAGCTTCTGGTATGGCCGCTCTTACAGGCGCTGTGTCATGCTGTGCTGTTTTAACAGCAGCCTCTGCAATAAGTTAGTGTGTCTGCTGTGTTGCACTGCGTGAGGCAAATGGTGGTCACACCAGATACTGACTGGTTTCCAGACCCCCCCAAACCCACCCAATACAGTGATACTGCACATTTTCAAGTGGCCTTTTATTGTGGCCAGCCTAAGACACACCTGTGCAATACCCATGTCTGATCAGCATCTTGATATGCCACACCTGTGAGGTGGATGGATTATCTCGACAAAGGAGAAGTGCTCACTAACACAGATTTTGACAGATTTGTGAACAATATTTGAGAGAAATAGGCCTTTTGTGTAGATAGAGAAAGTCTTGGCTCAGGATGAATGGGGGCAAAAACAAAAGTGTTGCATTTAAAATTTTGTTCAGTGTAATTTGATTGATTGTGACATTCCACTTCCCCATCATGCTTAGCTGTAGTCAGGGGTGGACTGTGGCAAAAAAATGGCCTGATTAGCCCACTCTCCGGACAAAGCGTTTGTCGGGGGGCCCTGGGTCTTTAGAGAACTTTATTCCTGCATTCTTTAGATAATTTTAAGTACAGTAAGAGATAAGTAATTAGTATTAGGATATTATGTTAGAGTTATACTATTAGTAAAATGGTAGTATTTAACATAAGTGCATAATAAGATCTGGCTTGTGGTCTAGCAAATCAAACAAAAAAACAGTATGCCATCATATTAATGTCTCAGTGATTGGTAACTCATATAATGGTAGAAGTAGCAGCAGCACCAAAAGAAAAGTCTGTAATTTTGAGTCACTTTGATGCATCTGCCTTGAATGATTTTTTTCTCCCCCAACATTTCGGCACCATCTTTGCGTTTCATCACATGCTTTTTATCCATTATTTTTGAAGCACAAATAACCCGGCTAGAGGTTAGATCCACGTTTCAACTGTCTCATTATCAGAGATGGGGACTCCAGTTTGAGAGTCGGACTCGAGTCCGACTTAAGTCGCACACACAGTGACTTCAGACTCGACTTCAGACTCGTGAACAATGTTTATTTTTAGGAATGGACTGATGAGCTTGCTCCTCTCCCTCCGTTACCTATAACCTGCAAAGGGAACAGGTAGTATCAGCTGCACGCGCGCGGCCACACCATAGACTTTTGTTTTTAGTTTTTTGTTTCTATTTTAATACAGCCCAATTGTCCAGCACCCTACTGGGAAAACTCCCAGTACTCCCCGATGGGCAATCCACTCTTGGCTGTAGAATGTTTAGTGCTAATTAGCAAATGTTAGCATGCCAACACATAAAACTAAGATGGTGAACATTACCTGTTAAACATAAGCATTTTAACATTCGCTTTATGCCAATTCCATGCTAATTTTAAGCAGCTTTTCATTATGTAGTGTGTTAACTGTGGAAAAGCGATAAAATAAAGTATATTCAACACAGTCAGCACTTACTAAATATCACTTGATTTTTGAGCGTCCTGTTGATGTACACTGTTCACATACAATGCATTGATCATGCAGTGGAAAGAAGTCAAACTAATTGGTGATGGTTGTGAAACAGCAACAGGAACACCCCGAACCCAAATGAATACCAAATTGAAGTTCAACTCACTGTCTTTCTAAAGTCACAGTTTGATTTAAGTCAGACGATGTAAATATTGTATAATTCTTCTTTAATATAAAATGGTTAAGAATGTTGTTTTCTTGTATACTAAATGCATAAACAGTATACTGAAAAGATTAGTATATAGGTCATACTGTATGGAGATAGTATGTAGGATGGAATTGGGACATATGGTCAGTATGAGTATGTTATCATGCCAACATTAGCATTTAGCTAAAAGCACTGCTTTACCAAGTCACGTATATGTGCCTGTATTTTTTTTATTGTTTGAGCACCACCAATGAATTTCAGTTTACCTCCATTGTATTGTGGTAGCAGAAATTTCAGAAGCAGATATCACAAAACCTGAAAAATATAAAACCAAAACTGGCTGCATGGCAAGATACCATGAATGGAAAGTAAAAAAAAATCTGATTTCTCATAATTTGCTTAATCAGACGTTTCATAGTCTGATGTCAGTACAATGTAAGCACTAGGGCTAACCCCTTTAGAATAATGCGTGAACACTCCCAAGTCAGAATACGGGTTGTTTTCTCATTCTGCTGATGTTGCGTGAATGCAATGGCCTTTTTTTGACATGATTCCTAGAAACCATGCATCTCTCAACCCTTGCCTCTTTTTCCCTTTACCTTCAGGTCAAAGTTTACCCTTTGGCGCAGTGCGAGCATGGAGCTGATGATGTTTGGTGCTTGGAACTGACGGCCTGTGGGATGTCCTCTCGAGCCAGGAAGTAGCTGAAGCAGTCACCTGTTTCCTGGCAAATTGCGACCCGGACGACCAGCACAGGCACGTTCTCTCATCACAGCTGCAGCCGCCAGTTAGGGCTGAACTTTATCTCACCCCTGTATAATTTGTAGAGGATGAACGCTGTTATCTTGTTGCAATTATGCAAATTTCCAAATATTCTGTGATGTCTAGGAAAAGCTTGTGTGACTATTAATGGGGCGCTCTGACTCTTCTTCTCTAGTGAGCTTAGTTCACTGTAATATTTTCTCGGGTTTTTTTTACAAATCTGACTGCAGGCAAATTTATTTAGTCAAATACTGTGCATAGTTATTATCAGATCTGACCATTTATCTTATTGTATATCACCATACCATGACGACAACTTAATCATTCATCTCTTTTGTTATGTCAGGTACACAATGGCAGCTCAAGACCTGGTAATGAGAGCACGAGGGGTGCTGAAGGATCGATGCTGGAGGATATCCAATGACAGATTAGGCTCTGGAGATGACATCTCTGTCTACATTATTCCCCTCATGTACGGCAACAAGCAGAACTAGCCAAGCTACGAAACTACAACCACCAAGGAAACATAAGCCTGCCTTGACCTCCCAATTTTACTTATGCAGTTTCCCTCAGTTTCCCCCAAGTGCTTCAGTGTGGACTTCCTCCTCTGCTGAGGGAGTTCATTTGCTTCTGGCCAGAGATGGGATTTCTGTCCGAACTGTTTTCCCCTTGATCATCCTCAATCAGGATGAGCTCGTTTCGTCTCGTCTTTTTTGTAGAAAATAATCTGTTCAAGAAACCAAGACATGAAACGAGCCTCAGAAGTGGTTCGAGTACCAATTCTGAGTTGTTGTTGTTTTGTTTTTTTTATCTCGAGGAAGCCATCGTGATTCTTGTTGTGGGGCGATGCCTAAGGTTGAGAACATGGACACTTATACATGAGATGGTGACGTGCATCTCAGGATTGCTCTTACTAACTAATGCACAATATTTATAAATGTGAAAATGTAAATACTCCAAGGTGTGGGTTTGGTTGATCACCTGTACAGTGTAAAAAAAAAAAAGAAAAAACAAATCTGAAGACTGATGTCCTGCATATATAAATCATACCTCCTCTGTCCTATGTAGAACTTTTAAATTAGCCAAGTTCAGTCATGTGCAATTGTTAGTCCAAAGGAGAAAAAAACTTGCAAGCCTTCTCTAGACAGTATGTCAGCTGGTTCTCCTAATGCTACCCTTGCTATTTTTGCTCATTTGCACCTCTTGCATAGCAATACTAAACTCACCATTAAGGAAAAATGGCAACCTTGGAAAATGAAGAATCACATTTATGAAGTATAAACTAACAGGAGGAGTCACCCTCAATGTTTTGGTGTCAGCTACAGAACATGTGACTCTGCTATCTTGTCATGCTATTAAATGTAGGCCAGCTTTTACATTCATTCAGATTTACAAAGGAAAAAAAAGACGTCTTTCTGTTGTACTAATCCACCATCAGCCATCTACCTCCTCATTTTCTGTCCGTCTATTGTATTACACATAACAGATGTTGTCATTGTCCTTTTTAAATGGCTGTTTGCATGCAACATCATCATCACCTGCGACCCGTGCCACTATTTAGTTACATGTTCATACTTTGCTCCTTTTCTCAGTATCAGTTGAAAATATTTTCCCATTTAGATAAACCCAACCTTATCAATAGCAGGTGCCTCTAAAATCTGACTTGCTCTGATTTTTAACATGTTACTTAAAAGGAAGTATACATATTACTATCACTGCAGACAATTAAATAGACAATGCTTACCTGGTGTCTCTAAAATCAATAGTGTTACCTGATTCAGTGATCTTCAAGATTGTAGTTCTTTAAGTTTAGATTTTTCAGCTTCTACTCAATGTGCTCAAATATTGTATCTCAACTCCTGTACGAGTGGTTGAAACGGGTGAAACATGGAACAGAGTAACTTAATGTATTTGTAAAAATGTAAATAACGTCTTCAGTGGATAATTCTCTCTTTCTCTTTTCTGTTATTGTAAGTGATGTACATCTTACTGAAACAAATGATGTAATTTGTACTGTTTTGGAAACCTAGAACAGTGTTGTTTACATGATAATTTTTTCTGCTCTATTAAAAAAAACAATTGACAGTTTCTGACCTTTTAACCTTTTTTCCCCCACATTAATCTGATGTGTCTGTGTCTGATGTGAGGTTGATGTATTAACTGTACTGTAGAGAGTAAAACAAGATACCATATGTTGACTGATCCTGGCCCATGGATGCACTTGTATGAGAACAGTGTCAAGTGTGTGGGAGTAGACAAATGGGGAAAGTGACTCAACATTCAATGTTCTGAATAGATTATTAATATAAAATATAAATGAACTAATAATAAATATATTATTATAGGTTAAGCCACCCATCAGTATATAAAGTAATTAAAATTAGCCCCACCTTTACCAACTACATTATTAAAGTGACATACACATTCTCAAATTAGCCGTTTAGCATTTTACTTTCTGTACTGTGTAAGTGCTTATTTTGATGCTAATACTTTTTTACTTTTACTTAAGTAAGATTTTGAATGAAGGACTTTTACTTCTAACTGTATTTTTACATTTTTACTCTGGTATTGAGACTTTTACTTAAAGTGCTCTAAAAATACCTTGATGCTTGCTTTTCACCTTCATTCTGTCTTGAAAGATAGACATACTTCTTTCACCACTGCCTGCACTGTGTTAAACTGCTGTTTAGATGTAATCAAATTCTTTATATTCAGATATTGGAGACTCAAATCCGCAAGGGAATGTAAGTGATTTTGTAGAGACTCTAGGCTCGAATGGGGACAAATTCCCTTAGACTCCAAACTGTACAGAATAAGACCATCACCACTCTGACAAACCGTGTCAAGCAAGTCCCAGAGTGTGTGTGGATGAACGGTATCAGTTCACGGAATAGCCTGACAGAAGATTTCATGGTCGAGGCTGCTGCAAGGGGCGTAATTCGACTACTAGAGCACACACACCCCGAGATGATGAAAGACAACTTGATAACGTGACAAGGAAAAACGTGCAAGAGATGTTCGTCCCCATTTCAACAACTCTTACACTTAAATACAGAAATGAAAGTGAGTGTGGGACAATGAGGAATAACTTCCTCATGTTAAGGGGAAACTTGTGCAGTACTTAAGTACTTGGCTAACTGTTGTGATACCAAACACTTGAAAATACCTGAGAGACAAAAGATGGAAATTAAGTCACAGGATACAGCTTTCATAGTTGATGACGCGACAGAGGTATCATATTAAACGCGGTGCATTCCATAGTCCTTAGATTGTGAATAGTGAAAGGAAATCTGATCATTTTTTGGCAGCAGACAACCTGTATTATATACCTCCTATTACTCAAAGGTTTGGTGTGAATCAGCATGTTCTCCATGCTCTTTTATACAGTACCCTATAGAGATTGTCTTTATCTTTGAAAGCCAGCATCGCTGAGCTTATTTTTGGGTGCTGCTGCTGCTGCTAACAGCCAACATTTGATTCCCAAATTATTCAGAAATACACAAGTTATCACATTTCTTCACAAAACGCTATTCTTTGTAGGGTGGAAATACCTCAAACAAAATTAAGACCATAATGTGACACTAACAAGGTGAAACCTATGCTAGTAATAGTTGCAGAGGGGCAGGTTTTTCTGCCGTTTTTACAGAGGTCCAAACTGGAAACAGG
Organism: Micropterus salmoides; assembly: GCF_014851395.1. Taxonomy (NCBI): domain Eukaryota; kingdom Metazoa; phylum Chordata; class Actinopteri; order Centrarchiformes; family Centrarchidae; genus Micropterus; species Micropterus salmoides. Next base: position 11,483,308 of record NW_024044570.1, read on the forward strand.
TAGAGTAAAATCATAGTGTTACAATCGTATCAGACAGCGATGTATCCAACATTATCAGATACTTTTAAGTTCTATACATCTGAAAAAATGCACATTAGCTGTTAATAGATGGACCTGCTGCAATAGCAGGTTAAAATAGGTCTTTTTCACAGCAGTTATTTTGGCTTGTCATAGCAAGAAAAGGACAGGTGTTGCTAACAACATTCATATTATCAAGTACTGTGTTATAGATTTGGTGGTCAATAGTACTTTATTAATTCCTCGTTATTTTATCTATTTTTCGGAGGGATAACAGGGCAGAGAGCCAGGAAAGGTTTAAGGACAACACATTTATAAAAGTTGTAAACAATCAATTTTGAAAACTCAGGTCAATCCATGTTATCCTACCCACACGCGAACATTAAGTAATGAGCACATCATACACACATATATACCACTGTGAATGCCTTGACGCACTCAGATGATCTGTTTGACTGTTTGTGCTGTTGTTGGAGTCTCACACTCCTGGGTCCTCTGCAGGAGCTGGAGGGCCATCTGGTCCCCACAGGCCAGCGCTGCGTCCTCCTCCAGTTAGCCAGCACTGATCTGGCACTCCACTCCTACTCTCCACACGTGTGTGTGGTCCAGATTGGATGACGGCAACGATGACAGTCATTCCTGTGGGTGGCTTGTTTTTCCAAGGTTACAGCACTCCCGCCCTACCTGTGGACAGATCTGAGGGAGATGCTGAGTGGGCTTGCAGCAAGATACTCATCTCCTGTACTGGAAAGGTGACACACTGTTGGGGCCACAGCCTTCGGTCCTCCTTTCAGAGCAGGATTGTATGAAAAGATACTATTGATACTATTTATTGACATGGGCTTTTTCTTGCATTCATGTTCTCAATAATAAACAGTTCAAAACCTGAAAGATATTCAGTTCTATCATGTAAGATGATAAAAGGCAGCAAATCCTCACATTTGAGAGGCCAAAACCAACAAATTTTTGGCATTTTTGCTTGAAAAACAATTCAGTTGTGAAAATAGTTGCCAAATAATTTCCTGGCAATCGACTATTCATTTCAGTTCTAATTGTTGGCAATTATTGTTTTAATTAATTTCAAACTGATTCATAATTTAGTATATAAAAATGAATGAGATAATTTCTCAGAGCCAAAGGCGATGTCTTCAGAGCTTGTTTGGTCCAACCAGCGGTCCAAAACCCAAATTTACAAATAGAGCGGCAGCAATCAATAAATCATTTGAAAGAACAAATGATTGTTTTTCAAGTACACATTTGCTGAGACATTTGATGGTACAGCTGTTTAATATGTTGCTTTTCTTGGACTTAATATATTTATATTACTATTTGGGGCATTTTGAGTGTTGGTTGGATAAAAAAAAAAGCAGTTTAGTGACTGATTAGCCTTGTCCTCTAGGATATCGTGATGGTATCTATCACTGTTTGCTAATGTTTTAGAAACCCAACTATTATTCAGTTAATTGAGAAAATAATCATTATTTGCAGCCCCATTTAAACTCATAAAATAAAGGAGTTTAGCTATCACATATACAAAGCTGAAAGCAGCAAATGTTTGCCAGTTAGCTTGGTAAATGACTATCCAACTGATCAACTAGTTGTTTCAGCACTAATTCCAAAAATGTTGCATTACAGAGGCAGCATGTGTGAAGGCACATGGTGAACACAGAGTACACACATGAGGGTTAACTGTCCTGTCAGAACATGGGTGCGGCTGCTTCAGCGGTGCAGCTGCGGTACCCATCTGAGCGGCCAGATTTTCCACAGGGGGCTTTAATTTACTGCTTTAAGGCTTTGGCTGCCTGAAGTATGATTTATCTGAAGCCCGGCTCAAATGAAAGCTTTGACACAAGATGGATGAGAAGGACATGGGCTGCCTCTGCGCTGCTCACTGTTCCATAGGCTGGCTCTTTTTTATAGTCAGGATATGATAAATGATGTTTGGCTTTACCCTGGAGGCTGGATAACTTGTATTTCTTGCATGAGACAGACACTTATTTGAATATATTAAATTCAGACCTGTAGGACTGCTACTCAACAGGCTTGACAATAACTACAAGTCTCATGTTTTCTTCTGCAAAGGAAAAACACTCCCTCTTTTCATCCTACGCATATCTCTACAGTGACTATCTGGAGTAGAATCTGTTCTACAGCACAGATGCTTGTAGACAGAACTGTGGCCCAAGATGAACATAACTCTGCCTAACACACTATCAAGTGTGAACTCATAAATATTTCATGAGTCTTCTTGGAAGGTCAAACGCAGGATTCAATCTGTCATTGAGTGAGCGGCATGCTCTCATCTTGGCTGTGGGGGTCTGAACACAAGACGGCTGCCCCTGCACGGTTTCATCGACCCAGGCTGCCTTGGCCCCTGCAGCCAAACAAAGCTTATTACCCATTCTGGTCCCCACCCCCATCAAGAGACCCCTGACTGCCCATACTAATGTGATACAGGGCAACTGGGTGATGTTGGGCAGCAGAGAGAGAGGATTACAAAAAGGTTAAATCACAACGCATGACCCACATCAGCGCTTCTGCTCCCAGACCTCAGTAGTGAGGACAGCACTGCTGAACCGCCTGTGGGGGTTAGGTCATGTGGCGTGTTGGTCTGTGCATACCACAGAGTTCAAGTACTGAAGCACACGCCATCCAGCACAATAATCAGATTATTAGGTGAACAGTGCCAGCAGCTGCACCGATTTACTTCTGAGCAATGCCCTGCCTATAAGAGGTGTTTAGGTGCATGAACAGCACACACACACACACACGATGTGCTCCAGCGTCTGATGATAGCATTATCAACAAAGACTAGGGGAGAGCAGATGTACTGTAGGATACCTCTGTGGGCAGCAGGAGCCACGTCACTCCTCTCCTCATAGCAACAGTACTGTTGACCTACATGCTTTACACAGCTCATTCCGCCTGAGGTGGTGGAAAACTATGCAAATCCATAAGAGATATCGACAGCCTCGTGCCTTTTTAAATGTGCATACAAATTATAAAAACTTGCATATCGGATTTCCATGTAACACATGCAAGCTTCCCCCCCTCCATCCTGCAAAAAGAAAAGGCATTATGGTACCAATTAAAATGCATGTTGAGTGTAAATTTCGCATTAGGACTGGGTGTAAAATTAAAACTGCATACAACAAAGTGTTTTTCCCCCAACAATCATTCAGTATTTTATTGGATGAAACATGATACAGCTCTCAAACGGCTTCATCTCAAAAATGCAACCACAAACAATTTCCCGTTTAAAAGCAGTTAAATCACAGCTTCAAATATAACACGGTAGCAAACTGCAGCACTAACGGTGTGCCATGGCATGTTACCTGTTAAAACCGTTTAACACCTCTGAGTGCAGCAGGGCTTTCTCCTCGGCTGAAGTGGAGGCACCAGCACTAGCAAGGCAGTAGCTTGCGCAGTCATCTCCATAGCGGGCAGAGTCACAACCCAACCAACAGCACAAACTACTACCTCAGCCAGTACGTGGTCAAAATGCGAGAGAGGGAGAGAGACAAAAACGAGGACATCAAAGAAAAGACGAGCAATATCTTAAAAGAAATAAATACACCGTCTCGACAGCGGCGAACGACATTCCCATGCAGCCAGAGACAGTCTGTCCTCTACCGATTCGCTCCTCTTCTATGCAGACTTGAAATAAGAGGGAAACCCCGCCCAAGTAGACCACCTCCCTCCTCCTCCTCAGTGCAACCACAAAACGGTCCCTTCCCCTCATATGACCTACTGGATGAAACAAAACTCAGGCTCGGGTACCTCCGGGGGACGCTGAGAGATAGTCAAAGGGTCCATACAGTATGGAGGGGCGGCTATGTAATTTCAAGTGTAGGCACTGAGCACAACCATTTCAAGAGTGAATGAGGCCTTCTATTCCTGAGGTTTCCCTGTTGTCACTATAAGTCCACCTAATGTACAGTATTGACACACCATACAGTAAAGTACAATCTATCTTTAACACCAGAGATTTTTTTTTTTTTTACTAATTATATATATATATTCATACTGCTTATCTGTCTTTACAATCTCAGTAATGTTGAAACATTTTAACTTAAATGAAGAGACAGCTGTATGTGGGTGCTGGTGTGTGTGTTGAACATTACATTGTGGCAGTTGTGTGTGGCGTCGCTATGACGACCAGCTACATTGAGGGTTCCTATCTCTGTGTACTATCTGCAATGGAAAGCAGAGGACGGCCAAACTTAGTCGAGTATGGTCGAGTCGAGTCGAGCTGGTACTGGTAATGGAAAAACAACAAAAATGGGGTCTGGGAACCCCAGGGGTCCTTTAGGGGGTTCCAGAGGGTCCTAAGCAAAAAGGGAAATAATTTCTTTTCACTGTAATTCCATCCATAAGTAAAACAAAGACCGAATGTATGACAATTTTGGTCATGGGTTTCATATACCCTGTACTGGGACAAAATCTTATCAAATGGTGGGTCTGTGATCTAATCTGTCAGTTTAAGGGTGCTTGACGTGGAAAAGTTTGAGAACCACTGACCAATAGGACACAAAAGCAGCAGTTTCGACCAGCTGATGTAGACATTTTAATGTCGCCACCTTTAGGCAAACAAAGTTCCCACTGTAATGTAAACACTTAATGCCACCTGCAGGCAATAGGTTTTATAGCTGCACACCTATTAATAAAGTCTTTCCTTCATTTAAAATGTGGTGGTGATGGCGCAATGGATGCCTTTGGTGTGAGAGACCCGGGTTCAATCCCCCACTGTGACCCATCCACCATTGTGTCCCTGAGCAAGACACTTAACCCCTCCGGAGGTGTGTGACCTCTGACATAAATAGCAATTGTAAGTCGCTTTGGATAAAAAGCGTCAGGTAAATGTAAAATGCTTGGAGACCCATGATACGCACTGTCTCACAATCATTTATAAGAGCATCATTAAGATGATAGAAATAAAAGATTTAATAAATGGTTAATAGGTTTACGACAACGGTGCTGGTGACATTTTTACACCCAATATGATATTGAAATAATTCTAATGCTGGTTTTCACATAAAAACACTACAAATAATCATAAAAAAGGGAACGTTGACAGAAGTTATCAATGTAAACTACTAATCACTTGAATATTTATATATATATTTTCATCAGGGATGTCACATTAAAAAAAACCTAAAGACTGATTAATAAGCAGATTTTTAAAAATGAATTTACTTGTGGTACGATAAGGAAGTTAAAATGCATTATAACGGAGCACACTCACAGCAAAGAGCTGATTGTAGAATTGTCCCATTTATTTTATACAGACAAGTACATCCCTTCTCAGATGGCTGGCTATAAATGACATGGAATGTTACAGTAAGATTTGTTTTCTTGCATAAAATCCTCACTGTTGAAAATGTTGCAAAAGTCTGTGTTCATTTTTGAGATCAATAAAGCCCCAGTTTTTGCATTTTTTTTTTTCTTAATTACATCATCAACACTATCACCACACACTGTACATCGACTCGGCCTCGTCAGCGGCATGAAACAAACTAAATCCAGAGGCAACACTGCAATATTTTTTTTAATCTCTGTAGTTAACACAAGAGTGCAGTCAGACTGTATGAGAAAGGTGGGGGAGGAGAGGTGTTATCAGGTCACATGAAAAGCATACAATGATGCATATGAAGGTCGGGGTCATCGACGTGTCCGGGCAGGCCTCGAATCTCTGTTCACCGTGGGTTGCTTGATTTCACTGTAGATGGGACTCACGTGGAGTTCATGTCTGTGCACTTGTAAAGCACGTGGGTCGCGAAGACACATTCAAGATTTCTCCATTATAAAAAACAAAGATCTGAGACCGAGCCTGGTCAGGACTCTCCGTTCTGGACTCTGGAGACGGGTGGCTGCATAAAGTCTTTAAAGGGCCCCAGGGCCTCCTTCAAGGCTGAGCTCACCTCAGATGAGGAACATGTAATGCACTCTACCAGTGTGGGGTACAGGGCAATCACTTGAGCCCACGTGTTGCCATCCACTGCAGGCGGTAAACAAAAGAATCACAGATCAAGAGGGAAAAAAAGACACAGGAGGAGTGGGGATTGGAGGAAGAGTAAAAAGAGAATATGAATTGTGATAGAAGGCAATCAAAGAAATCATTTCCTTCATACAATTACAACAGGGATATGGAAATTAGTTCTGCTCTGAAGGGCAATGTAATGCAAACATCATAATGGGCACAATATCTCATTTCAATCTATTGTGGTTAGAAAAATATATAATTAATTTCTTGTAATTGACCTTGCTGGGAACATAAACAGTTGTACACAGATTGGAGATAAAACTCATTTGAAAAATGGTCCCAATTGTACTCTGACACATTTATCTGAAATGAACAGATGATACATATGGTGGCATTATTGTATTAAAAAGAAATCCCCTATTGTGTCAGATCTATTTAATCCTTGACACAGTTTGATACTTACCATTTTCCGGCTGTGTCTTTTTAAGCGAGTCCATCAAAGTGCTGACAGCTTTCAAGACAAAGATAATCTCTGTCACTTGTTGCCTAAAATGAAAAAGAGCAAAGAGCTTTATTAGCTACAACGATGTAAAGTACATTAAACCTGTAGATGTTACAGTTAGATGGGCGGAGAAAAAAAACAAGATCTTATTTAGATCTCAGATCTTTTCTGATTAGAGCTGTTGAATGCACCTTTCCGTGCAACATAATAAACCCATCTGTCTAAAATTACGTTACAATTAATTACACAAGCCAACAGAAAAAAATTAAACAAATTCATGGAAAAAAGTTGACTGAAGGTCAAACAAAGGTTTATTCCAGATTCATTTTCTTTCCACCATACAGGAGATAGTAAGCAAATTATTAGACCCGTGTCCATAATAATGAAAGATATTTAGCCCTGACAAGCAACAAAAACATCCACACAACGTTGCTGAAGAGATTAAAAGCGATAAAGACTCACTATGTACTTAACCACTATGGTGTACAGAGATAACGCATTTGGTTAAGCACTTATACTGAAGTAGTTTGATTCTAATTTAAAAAGAAAACTCCATTTGCCCGTGCCAAAATCTGAACAGTGTTTACAAGTTATCAAATTTATGCGAGCTTAATGGTGTGTGTCAGAAAGGTTCATTATAGCCAGAGCAAAGACCATTTTGTCCCGTTTGAATCTTTCAAACCAACTTAAATACAATTATACAATGCACTGCACTCCTATTAACAGTTTAAAAAAGATCAAAATCAGCAGAACCAGAGATATCGTCTTTTTAATTTTTTTTTTAAATATGTAATACTGACTGACATCATTTCTTACTTTTTGTATTTTCAGATATTGCATATATTTTTTACTCTTTAAGTTCTTTAAATGGTCTAATAATGCAAACAATCTTTCCTTACATTCAAATTCATATTCATTCATATAACATTGAAAAAACAAATTTTTGGTCTGAATTTAAGTAACCTTGCATTTGCTATTCATGTGTATATTCTAATTATCCTAATTTCTGAACTAGCCCCACCATCCCTTTGCCATTTTCTGGACAACTGGCGCAATTTCCCGCAATTGGACATCAAATAACTTCAATCGTATTTTAGGTAGCAGTATTAAGAGCTGAATCTCAGATGGAGACGTGCTTTTGCATGTTGCAAAAGCAGGTGCAACATGCATTTTATTCAGAGGTATATAGTGGTGTGTGTACCTGGGCAGGGGGCAGCGTCCGCTCAACCTTTCATCCTCTACGTATCGTCGGAGAACATCCTGGGATCTCTTGAGGAGCACAGAGAGCGCCATACGAGAGATGTAGCCCTCCTGTGGGGTGGACACCTTGTTGCTGAAGGAAAACTGCAGCAGTGTCTCGAAACATACCTTGGAAAACTCCTCCCTCATCCGCACATCGATCTCTGCCTCTGTCAGAGAAAACCATTTACAAATTAGATATTTTGCCGACGACACTCTCCAGAGTGATTTACAATAGGTAAACAGACTCTCTCTGCTCAACACATGAAGAGTTTGACAGGAGCCATTGTTGTAGATGAGCAACAGGAAGTTTTTTTTTTTTTTTTTTTTAAACGAACCAAGGACTAGTGTATGATTGCACCAGTTGGTTACCCTGCTCTCCCATTTAGTGTCAGAAATAAAAGTAACCAACACAGCTAAGTATTTTAGCTGGCAAAGTAACATCTTACCTGTGAACGAGGGAGACTGTGAGTGTATGGAGCCTCTATTGAGCATAGCCATGATCTGGCCAACAAAGTCTTTGGGGATGAAATTGGCAAAAGGTAAAATCTCTGTGCTGATCAGCTGGACCACCTAAAATGAAGAGGGCACTATGATGATGTGGAAAACCTTACAGTATCATGTTGACATACTGGATGCTAGGAGCAAGGATTTACCTCTACATCAATGGCTTCATTCTTCTGAAATTCCTGGATGGACACGTTATCTGGAGGTGTGCTATAAAAGGAAAACCACCAAAACAATGAGACTGGTACTCAGGACATCCAAATTGTGCATACTTAACTTTAAGAGGTTCTAAATGCATACCTTTTGGTAAAAAGAAAGTCTTCAAAGGCATTGGCCAGCTCTGGCCACATAGTGTCGAACTTTCCAGACGAGGCATGCTGGCGTGCCACCGGCAGTCCAATACACAGCACCTTGAGCAGAGACGAAACAGCAAGCTTCCAGGTGCTCTCTGATGGACAGGCATACTTCAAACCCAAGGGCATTCTTAAAGTCTTGAGGGTGAAGGGAAAAACAAAGGAGGAGACAGCAATAACAATATATCATGATACTGAAACACAGAGAAAGACTTCAAGATAAAATCCATAACACTAACTGGAGTATCACGAAAGCCTTTCACCTTCTTCTCTTTTACAATGAAACGTGAGACTGTGGTTCACAGAGTTAACAACAAAGCAGTATGTAAAGACATTTTTGCAGCAGGCAGTGGTGATAATCAAGTGTCATTCTATAAAACCAGAAAAAGTTTCTCTTTTTGACACAGTCCTCTTTTCAGAGAACAGCTGGGCTCCCCCAAGGCTTTTACAACTATCGCATTCCTTGTTTTGGAGGGAAAAAAAGGGCGGGGGCCAGATTTGGATTTGTCTGTAGGGAACCTTCTTAATAGTTCCTTGGCAAATTAACTCTCTTCAGTTCGAGGTTTCGTACAAACAGACTATGGGAAAAGAACAGTTAAACACAGGTGTCAGAAACTGGATAAAATGGAAGACTCAGTGTCAGCTCAAAGAGGCTGCCCAGAGGCTTGTGGACATCGCCAAAGTCCTAAAACAGTAAACAGAACTAACTAGTGGTTTCCAAAGATACCACACATATTACTTTAATTTTTTCACACCCATCCTCTTGGAAAGTAACTTAATCACATCATTCAGTCATTGAATTCCTCATTCATTCATGGTTAACCTTATACGCTGTTAATAGACATGGCTACAGACAAAACACGGCACTATGATCATTCACTTGCCTCAGTTTAACATAACTGCTGAACTATGTAGGCTACTTCACATCTATTGTGTGTCTGTCTGTTAGAACATAAAATAACTGATTCCTTTGGTCACTTTGGGAAAGTGGCTTTTTTACACATTAGCAGAATTAGCATTCAATTGGAGTTGTGTTTGTGTCTATCTGATGAATGTACAATATTAAATCAACTTTTAGCTCATCTGAGAAAAGTGTCCAGTTCTTAAACTGCTAAATGCTCCACTATGTTCACCAACTTGTTGCTTTGTGCCATTTGGTGTTGCGTTAGGATTTTGTTTTTACTGAAAACAGCTGCCGGATATAGAAAGTTCAGAAGATCTGAATGTGGCTGTGACCCCATGAATACGCCATCCTAGCGAAAATACCTTGATGATGTTCTGCAGAACCTTCTCATTAATGACAGCTTTGTGGCATGCTGTTTTATGGTACAGGTCCACTACCACCTCCAAGGAACGCTCAGCAAAGGGCACATAGTTTAAGGCAACCCATTCCGCCTACAAGAGAAAAAATACAACAGGAGTGGACATTAGTCAAACAAATTTGGAAACCGTTATCCCTACCATTTGGCAAAGCCACATTGAAAGCAGTGTTTAAAGGCACACTTTGTATAAATATACAAGTAATACACACATCCAAGTTTAAGTTTCTAGTTTTGTGAATCTAATATGGAGTACCACAGCTGAAATGTTATAGCCAAAAAATGACTTGATACTACAAAGTGTGTCTTTAAAAAATATAAACAGACCATCACATGTGCATATGGACATCACCAAAAGAAAAATGAAACTGCACAGGAAGTGTGCACACAGAGGTATAACCACCAGTTAGTGGCAGGCAAGGAGGGGAGGGGCATGTAGTGAGTGAGAGACGCAGATGAGACGTGAGAGCCTACCATGCGGCGTGATATCTCATCTACCGCAGAGGGTAGGTCATCACCATTCAGCACAGCTTAGTAACAACTATAAAGGGGGCTGAAGGAGATGACGGAACTCACCGGTGCAAACAGCTGGATCTAAAATGGTTATCCAGTGAGTAGTCCCAAGAAACAGAATGAGAGAAGATCGCAATTAAACTGGTGTTTAAGTTGTATCAAATTTGCAGTGGCTTGTTTGCTAAATGAGATTCAATAACCAGGACTGATCTAGGGAAATAACACTCACTCCTAACACAAGACATTGTGAAAGCAACACTGGATACCAGCCAACAAGGCAATAAAGACCACCCATAACATCTGTTTGGCCAGGTGGGAATTTTGTTTGACCTTCTCACTTAAACAGTTTAAACAGATTCAGATCAACAAATATGTCCAGTATAGGGTTCAGTCTGGACCCTACATGCAGGACAGACAGTGAAGCCATAGCACCTTTAGGAATTTTAAGGTTTTCAGAACAACAAGGAGTAAGAAAGACACTGATATCAGAAAAATGTTTGAGTGTGTGGTTTTATAGTGTAGATATTGTAGTATTGTATTGTGTATATATATATATATATATATATATATATATATATAAAATTTTAACCGTGTGTGAACAGAAAATGAGGAAGAAATGGCTTGGGGCTACTAATGGGGGTCCAGATGAACCCGTCAATTTCATGAAGGGCCTCATAAGGACTAAAGTGAAGGTAAGAGGGAGGGGAGGTGCTTCATGAATGTCAAAGAAGAGGGATGATCTTGTTGAGAATGGCTCAAGAGAGAAGAGCAATGTTCCATCCAACATTTTAACGATGCAAAGTGTAAAAAGACATGAACTGCAAATGAAAACCAAGCAGTTAAACGGCCAACTTCATTTCCCCCTACCTGGTTGTATTTGGCATTGGCCACGTGTTTGGTTTCCATTCTGCCATACTGAGGAGGCTTGCAGGAGAACTCCACAAAAAGTAGCAGCTGTTCAAAGATGGCTGGGTACATGACCTGCAGGTTCTCCGGGCCCACACAGATGGCCTGCAGCAGGGAGGGAAGGGAGGAACAAACACTGCTGACATCCACCACAGGAGTGCATATTGCATAATTTAGCAGACTGAGACATTGTTTTCTGGGCTGAGTTGACAAAAATGGGGAGAAATAACTTTTGGTTAATAGGGAGAGTAAGGGTCTGCATTTGTTTAACTGACGCCTTGACTTGAGCAAGCAACTCCAGTCATCTCTGCCATTACTGTAGCAAGGCATCAATTAAAGGTACAAGGAGATGGTAAGTCCCAATTATAATAAGTTTATCAGTCAAATAATATCAGAATAATCCATGATGAAAATAATCATTAGTTGCAGCCCTTAAAAAATCATCTGTAGTATTGGAATATATAAGACAAACACCACATTAGAGCATGGTGGCTGCTCAAACATAACACTGTAGATTTTAGGCCTAATTTACCTAATTGGCTCTTGGCTTTCAAGATATTTTTTTGCATTTTTATATTTCTGTGAAGGTAAATTAGAGAGATGGATGGGAGATTTGGTGAGCGAGAGGGGAAGATGACTTGCTACAAAGGCCCCCTGCCGGATAAGAACCATGAACTACGTTGTAGTAATATGGTACATGTCTTAGACCCAAACTCACTTAGCTCTTACCTTGATGCTAATTTCTTTGGAACATAATGTATAACATTAGTTAAAAGCCTCTTTGGTATCCATATTTTTGTTTTCTGAAAATATTTTTCCTTTGCCCACCTTCTGCAAAACATCCAGAGCGGTGAGCACAGCTTCCTGCAGGCTTGTGAGCACCGCCTCAGTGTAAGAGGGGAGGATGAAGGGCGAGGCATCACTGCTGATAGGCACGGACACGGCCCCATGGAGGATGACCCCCAGCTTCTTCAGATCCTCCATACTGAAGTTGGCTTTGATGTGCTGGTAGAGTGCTGGGAAAATCTGGACCAATGCTGTGAGGAAGGGCTGACTGGGGATGAAGGAGAGCTTTTCTGTCGGGCCGCTAGGCGGCCTTGTGCTGTCCGTTCCTGTTCGGTACCACGTGTTCCATGCTGACCACCACAATGCAGAGTCTTCTAAGGCTGACTCCTCCCCTGGGGGAGGGGCCTGCAGCTCAGCACCATTGTATCGTGTCAGCCGCTCAACTAGCGAGTCTGAACGCACCAGGGGTCTGCCAGGACCGGACGCTGAGAGGGGGTCAATGAGCACTGGGGGGACGCCCATTGCAGCAAGTGCATCACCTGCTTTGTCTGAGTCTTTAACAGGTGTCACAATCTGTAAGATCTCTTGAAAGCTCTTGAGGGCAGCCAGGGAGACCTCGTTGTTTTTGCTAAGAGACGCTGACTGAATGTGGTTCAGCAGCACCTCCCAGGCCTCGAAGAAATCACCTGCAGAAATGATGGGATCAAAATGATGGCAGAGGATGAGACTGCCAATTAGCGCTATGTGTCAACTGTGTGTCACACTTGACATCTGAGGTTGCAAACCAACATCAGGCAATAAACAAAGTTCAAAGAAGCCACATTGTAAAAACTATGTTCAGAACCATGGGTGTTTCTGTCACAAACACTACTTAATGTTAATACATTTGGTCAATTTGAATATAAGCCTTTAAACATCATCCTGGGAGGCCCATGTGGTAATATTATATTGCCAGCAACAGTAATTCATTTTATCTAGGTAGTATGTAGGAAGAGTAACCTTTCTCCAAATGATTTAATGTTTAGTAGGCTGATGTGTTGTATATTATGAGTCACCTCTTGTAATTTGGCACTGGCTAAAATATCATTCAGAGGGATGAGCGCTGTTAATGAGGAGCTCATGTTTTATCATTTCTATCTCCCTGGAATATTAATCCAGGCCGCGTGGGGCTTAACATGACTTAATGTGTGGTAATTTACTAGTAGAAACAGCTGGGTCATTTGTGGATTTTGTTACGCTTGGCACAGATTTATGAATACATTTCAATCTATAATTTTCATTGTTTACTTTTCTGTGGCAGCTGTGGTAAACTGTAGCAGTGTGTAACAGTTGTTCAACCAAGTATGCGCTCATCTGGGTGCTTAATTACGTTTCAAAGTCTACTTTAGCTATAACAGCATCAGATGCAGTGGTTAAGTATCAAAGCAGATTATGCACAGCTCACCTAACTGCTGGAGGAGATACCGCCTTGTGTTGAAAATGCGTGCCACCCCAGCTAGCGTCAGTACCCATGTCTCTGCCCACTGTTTTTCAGCTGTGTCGCGTGAGTGGTGGATGAGGATGTTGCCGCCACCGGACTCAATCTTTTCCTTATCCGCTGTGGTGGAGGACGTCCTCACGCAGTTCAGCAGGTGGAACAGTACCTAGCGGTGACAACAAGATTGTTTAACCAGCAGCAATTTCTGCCACACAGTGAATACTGCCTATAACAGAGCTCCAAAGACAGTTTTAGAGTTGTTTTTATCTTTGAGTCTATAATAATTTAAAATAACATAACATACAGATCTAAGGTAATCATACAAAGCAAAATTAGTTCCTCTGAATGAACCCCTTTATTTCAAATGTATTCTGAACAATATGGATGATATCCTCCTCCAGTGTCCACATGAAAATGACAAATTCTTGCACGCTACCTTCCAGACCACAATATGCCACGTTGGCTGCTGCAGCAGGGTCCCGTGGGCAGCAATGGTGGAGAACAACGTCTGGCCAGCGCTTTTGCGCACAGCAGGACGTGGGTCGACACACAGCTCACCCAGCTTGGCGTACAGGCAGAGCCACAGGCAATCAAAGGGAGGGGCGGGGTGGAATGGCCTGTTTAGGGTCTCTCCTTTCTCCAGGGCCTGCTTCTGCAGAGCTTCTTCTTCCCTTTCCAACTCCTGTATGATGGCTTCGCCCCTTTGAAAGAAGTAGTCCGAAATGTTCCACTGTGTAAAACGAGAAGTGGGGTTAGAGATTGGGGCATAAATTGGAGAGGAAGGTTGGCAAAATGCTTCTGGCGGTTTAGCTATCCTATTACCATAAAGTAATCTCATAGGAACTGCCACCCACCAAAATAAATAATTGTGCAAACCACAGATCAATATCTGGTTTTGCATGTCCTGAATACTGTACAAAGTATCTATAAAATGTCAGAGAAGTGGTTAAGTGCTGTTAAATTAGATAAAATAATGTGAAACAAGGAATTAGGGGATATATAATTGTCTAACCATATAAAAAATACTATGTTTCAGCTTTAAAACTATTGGAAAAGAAAAGTGTCCATGTTTTTCTGAGCATCTTTACAGTACATTATGGGAGAGTAGTGAATTAATCACTTGCAGGGATCCTGCCTACCACAAGAAAAGACATCTCACCAGTAGGCCAATGGAGGTGAGGCTGATGTTGAGCTCCTGGTTCTGCAGGCCGAAGCTGCCAGCTACATCCACTACAATCTGGAGGCACGTGCAAGGCATGGTGGGCAGGAAGTCTGTCACCACTAACTGCAGGCACTGGAAGGCTGTTCGGATCAATGACTCGCTGAAGGGAAACAAGACATATGAATTCAGTTTCTTGATTTACTTGCAGGGTAACCGTAGTTACAACAGACATTTAGGATGGCTCTCACAAATTTACATCATTTCATCTTCTCCTCCCTCCCTTGTGCTCTTACCCTTGATCATTGCGGATGGCTCCTATGACACCCAAGACGAGGGGCCAGCCGGGCCCCAGGCTGTCGCCCTGGCTCTGTAGGATCTGCAGGACACTCTCTAGCTGTTTCTGCCGGATGTCTGCATGCAGCACATTGGACAACTCCTTCAGGGGGTTCAGCAACAGAAGCTGCAGCCGCTTGGGGATAAAAAGAGATGGTACCTGATTTTTTTTTACTGACAGACACTTATCTGCAAAGATTAAATTCTTATTTTGTAAATTACGCTATAACACTGCATGGTACGCATATACAATATATTCTAAATTTAGAACAGTTGAATGTGGTGAATGTATCTTAAAGTCATATTTATTAAGCTAATTTATTATATCCAGTTTGGGGGAGGCATATTTGGGCAGGTTTAAACAGTATAATAAAATGACCATGACTGGTTATCCAAATCAGTTTAAATTTGCTTTATACAATGAGTGGTGCCAGTACATATCACTTTTTGCCCCCATGGGGTTGATTTTTATACTGATCATACACTGGAAAATACATAAAGTGATTCCTCGTAGAAGTCTTAGTAAAATCAGGGCAGATATTTTTGTCTTTCTGCCAACAGAGTTGTCAAAAGTCTTTTTCTTAATTTGTTCTATGACAATCAAACAAATCTACCACTGAAACAGCTTCTTTTAACCCAAGAAGTTTTTTCCACTACTCACTTCCAGTGTGTTTTACACAGTGAGTATGAATCAAATATCTTTCTTTTTCCCCTTTTTATTTTGTATACAGGTGAAACTCGAAAAATTAGCATATCGTGCAAAAATTCATTTATTTTAGTAATTCAACTTAGAAGCACAGTAATTCCATGGTCATTGAACCAGGTTTTGGTACTTTTGGCAGTGCGGGCAGGTGCCAAGTCCTGCTGGAAAATGAAGTCAGCATCTCCATAAAGCTCGTCTGCTGAAGGAAGCATAAAGTGCTCTAAAATGTCCTGGTAGATGGCTGCGCTGACTCTGGACTTAATAAAGAATCAGAATCAGAATCCGCTTTATTGCCAGGTATGTGTACACATACGAGGAATTCGACACAGGATTGTACATTGCTCACGATGTGCTTACTCGTACAAAAATACCATAACACAATAATAAAATAATAATAAAATCAGATACAAACTACAGAATAGACAACACTAACATACACACTACGAACAAAACAATATAGACATATTGACAAATAGTGCAGTGATCAGAGTGCAAAGGATGCAAGAATAAACTATTATTCTCATTATGTACATGTTGAAGGTCATTATGATTCAGGTACATGTACACATGTACACAGTGTGATGGAACATAGTGCAAAGGATGCTGGGAAAAAAAAAAAAAAGACCTATGACCTTATGACCTGAGGTAGGTGTATTGGTATACAGTATATACAATATGACATAGTATGAACAGCACTGAAATAGAGAATGGTGAATAAATAAATAATAAGTGGTAACCAGTACAGGTGGCTGATTAGAGGCAGAGTTACTGGGTTATTGCACAGGAATTGTTCCTGACACTGTGAGTCAGAAATCAGCTGTTCATCAGAGTGATGGCTTGTGGGAAGAAACTGCTTCTGTGTCTGTTGGTTTTGGCGTACAGTGCTCTGTAGCACCTACCAGAGGGGAGGAGTTGGAACTGGTTGTGTCCGGGGTGAGATGGATCTGCAGTGATGTTTCCTGCCCGTTTCCTGACTCTGGAAATGTATAAGTCCTGAACGGAGGGCAGGTTGGCACTGATGATTTTTTCTGCAGTCCTGACTGTACGTTGTAGTCTGTCCCTGTCCTTTTTGGTGGCAGATCCAAACCAGACAGTGATGGAGGTGCAGAGAACAGACTGGATGATGGCTGTGTAGAATTGGATCAGCAGCTCCTTAGGCAGGTTGAGCTTCCTGAGCTGACGCAGGAAGTACATCCTCTGCTGGGCCTTCTTGATGATCGTGTCAGTGTTGGGCTCCCACTTCAGGTCCTGGGATATAGTGGAACCCAGAAACCTGAAGGATTCCACAGCAGACACAAGGCTGTTGAGAATGGTGAGGGCAGAGTGGGGGGTCTCCTCCTGAAGTCCACGGTCATCTCCACAGTTTTGAGCGTGTTAAACTCCAGGTTGATCTGGCCGCACCAAAGAGCCAGCTGATCACCATCCCGGATGAGGCTGATGACCGTTGTATCGTCAGCGAACTTCAGGAGTTTGACAGATGGGTCCCCTGAGGTGCAGTCGTTGGTGTAGAGGAAGAAGAGCAGTGGGGAGAGCACACATCCCCGGGGGGCACCAGTGCTGATAGTCCGGGTGCTGGATGTGATGTTTCCCAGCCTCACCTGCTGACTCCTGTCAGTCAGGAAGTCTGTGATCCACTGACAGGTGGAGGCTGGCACAGTGAGCTGGGAGAGTTTGGTGCTGAAGCACAGTGGACCAACACCAGCAGATGACATGGCTCCCCAAACCAACACAGACTGTGGAAACTTCACACTGGACTTCAAGCATCTTGGATTGTGTGCCTCTCCATTCTTCCTCCAGACTCTGGGACCTTGGTTTCCAAATGAGATGCAAAATTTGCTCTCATCAGAAAAGAGGACTTTAGATCACTGAGAAACAGACCAGTTCTTTTTTTCTTTAGCCCAGGTAAGACACTTCTGATGTTGTTTGTTGTTCAGGAGCAGCTTGACAAGAGGAATACGACATTTGAAGCCCATGTCCAGGACCCGTGTGGTGGCTCTTGATGCAGTAACTCCAGCCTCAGTCCACTCCTTGTGAAGCTCCCCCACACATTTGAATGGCCTTTACCTGACAATCCTCCCCAGGCTACGGTCATCCCTGCTGCTTGTGCACCTTTTTCTTCCACACTTTTCCCTTCCACTTAACTTTCTATTAATGTGCCTTGATACAGCACTTTGAGAACATCCAACTTCTTTTGCAATTACCTTTTGAGGCTTTCCCTCCTTGTGGAGGAGTGTGCTTTCTGCACAACTGTCAGGTCAGCAGTCTTCCCCATGATTGTGAATTCCACTGAACCAGACTGAGAGACCAATTAAAGGCTCAGGAACCCTTTGCAGGTGTTTTGGATTAATTAGCTGATTAGAGTGACACTTTGAGCCTACAATACTGAACTTTTTCACAATATTCTAATTTTCTGAGATTCTGAATTTGGGGTTTTCATAAGCTGTACGCAATAATCATCAAAATTATATCAAATAAAGGCTTGAAATATCTCACTTTGCATGTAATGAGTCTATATAATATATTAGTTTCACCTTTTAAGTTGAATTACTGAAATAAATGAACTTTTGCACGATATGCTAATTGTTCGAGTTTCACCTGTATCATAAGATGGTTAGATGCAGTTACTGCATTTATAGTGACATGCAATGGTAAAAGGTTGCCCACACTGCAAGAAAGGCCTTGAAGAAGTGATTGTATTGTGCATTTCAACAGGACAGCCATAATTTATATGACTCTGTGCTGTTCTATTAACCTTCACACAGTTCTTCTGCCCTGCCCTCTTTTAGATAAGCTCTGTGTCATTCCCTTTATCTGTCTCGCTAATGTGAAGGTTACAGACTCTGTTTGTGAGTGACAAGAAAAGTGACTTTGACGTTTCCGTTTTCCACATTTTAAGCATTTGCCTATTGACATATGCTGCAACAGTGAGGGAGATTTCTCAAATGTCAGCATTATAAACAACCAATATTAACATCTGTATAACAGTCCTGTGTCACTGCAATATTCAAATGACAGAGAAGGACTAAGAGCAAAGTTTTATACATACAACTTCATAAAGCAGATTGTTGTTTTTCTGCTTTTTTGTGTTTTTGACCATAAACACCTGTAGTCTTAGCTACCTGATTTTGGGCCAGTGGAGGGTCGTGTTTGTAGGCCAGTCCAGCTTTGATAAGCGCCGTCAACGCCTCGGCCCCCCACTCTCTCATCCTGGAGTTTGGGTGCTGACAGACCTGAAGGACACATCACATTGACAAAAAAATGCAGACACATGCACAGGACGACAGATCTGATGCAGAGGCTGTTAAGAACAGTGTTTCCCAGCAGTGGTCACAGTGGGTGGGTGTGAAACAAATGGATGAAATAAACCACAGACTGTGTGATAGAGACTGGGATCCCCTGTGATAACAGGATATGCTGTGACAGACAGTGTAATCATGAAAGCTAGTATAGATACACATGGAGAGGCCAGGTTCAGTAGAGAAAACTACACTAGTGTGATACAAAATCTGCTTTCTGCTTTAAGAATCCCTGTTAAAATTCAGTATTCTAAGCTCATCCAAATGAATCATCTTTGGTCTATAGGAGGTTTGTGTTTTTACTTTTATGGAGTCAGACTTTATTCTTGCGAGAGAAGAAAACTTTGCATTGCTTATGAGCATAAAGAGAGACTGCTAAGTAGATCTTGTAGTTGATGCTGATCAGAACCCAGATGTTCCATGTGTATCTTTTTAATCATTTGGCTACCTTAGGCCTGCATGATCATTAATCACACTTTAATCTTAATCTTTGTCTTAATGTACATCTGTAAATAAAGACATAATAAAAGGGATCATTGTCACATTGCGTTTAAAATACAAAAGCACCAAATTTGAACAAGCCTGCAAAGATGCAGTAGGTAAGCAGCGTTTTATCTGACGAAGTATACTCTGAAGGTGCAGATTCAGATTCTATACAAATCAGAGCTTCAAATTGCAGATTGCGCACAAGAATATCAGGTCAAACACTGGTAGCAGAGCAAATGCACTGTGGACAAACTTTGGCAGAGCAACCTCTCAACTCCAACATGCTGATGCCAGACTGAGATGGAAAGAGATGGGAAAGCCAGTTATAATGGAGGAGGGAATTTGAACTTACCTTCTGCAAAACAGACAGGGGTGCAAAAGAGAGGGGAGATAGACAAAGAAAATGTGAAGAAAAGCTCTAAAAACACACTTTTACACACATATCAAATGACAATCCTCTTACAGGTATGAGGACATAGGTGGCAATAACTACAGAGAGTGTAGTATAAACTAAACACACGTAGGGCTGGCCCGAATTCTTTGGGCTTCGAAGCATCGATAGTGATAAAGAGCGAATAATCGAAGCTAGGATAGGAGACCCAAGTGCAGGACTAAGAAAGGGAGGAGTAACATAAAAGAGAAATATTTATCGCGGGGTTAAAGGGATCGGATATTGAGCAGGGGAAGAGCAAGGCAGATTGTAAATAGATGCGTACCGAACGGAGTTGGTGGCTGCTGTGCAGGGGTAACTGTACCAGAGTCCACAGTGAGAGAGTCTGATCTGAGCAGATCCAGAGTAGAATCCGGAAATAGTTTAGTCGGGCGGGGTCCAGGGAGAGCAGACAGAATTTTAAAGTGCTCCCACACAGATGAGGGCTTCATTTTGTTTTCTCTTTGATGTGAACTGGTGCGTTGCGTTCACTGCTGTGCGGAGGTCAGGTGCGCGAATAAACACCCTCCACATTCGAAAAAATTGAAAATCGAATGTGTACCCAACGATCGAATATTCGGCTCCAGCCCTAAACACATGTTCACTTTATCTACAGTATATGGCACTTTACAAGTCCAAAGTGCTTTAAACTCATATCTGTTAGTAACTGGTATATGTACCAGGGTTCTACTGCATGCACCGTCATCTTTCAGCTCATGCAACTTTAGATCAAACATTTTTTAATTTTTTGTGCCAATGTTGTAGCATCAGCGTGGGGATTTTCTTCTTTCTTAGAATTACTGAGCCATCAACAGACTCTGGCCAGGTGCTATTTAATGTATATTCAAATATAGTATCATTTTTGCTAATAATAAGACTATAACAACCATCTAAATTCAAAAATACTGAAAATGCATTTGATTATAATAGGCTGAACACTCTAGGGGTTTCACCAATATGTAAGAACAAAGAGGAAAGGATAGAATCTTGCATGCTCTACAACCTATTAAACATTATCAAGTCCATCACTCTGCTTTTATCAAAAACTGTAATACTAATTAAAAACGTTAAACTCATCTGTAGAGCTTGTTCTACTATTTTTCTCCTTCATGACTAAACCACTAGACTAGAGTGCTGTCACTGTGTTGCTGCTTGCAGCTATTATTCCATTTCATTTTGACTTTGGGCTCATACGCTCCAGACTCCATGGAAAAGCTGTTATTACAGCCTTGATACTGGTTAAAGCAACCAAAAGGCTCTAGCAAAATGGGTCAATTTGGACATTCTTGTAGGTTCTAGCTGTCATTATTTTAAGAATTTTTAATGGCGTTTCTAATGAGATGATCAGTGGTAGAAAAAGTGACAATTACTATTATCAAATTTAAACAACCATTTCTCTCTGGCTTCAGTTTAACAGGTCAAATTCCTTACTCATATTGTACTAAGTGAAGTCTGACCAAAGTGTAACCAGTAAAATGAAGTGATTACAAGGACCTTGCCTGACAAAATGAATTCACATTAAAGATAAGCATCTTTCAGCTTTCACAGAGTTTCAATAAAACGTGGTGTGTTTTAGAACAAAGTCCCTCATCTGCACCTTGTGGGACGTAGCTATAAATAGATGTTACCTCCAATAAGTGGCCGGTTAAGGGTCTCCACAGGATCTCTATACGATCCATGTTTACAAGGCCGGTCTCCAGCAGCTTGGCCACAGCAAACAGAGATGGCTCCTAAAACCATTACAGGAAAACACTATATATAAATACTGGACACTGTGTACCCTGACCTTGCAGATCAAACACATAAGTATGGTTATCGATGACAGACAAACAAGACATCATCCAATTCCTGTACATTTTATAAAGTATTACTCTTAGCCTACACTTGACATTTTAACCAAATACAAATAATGGCATATCCAATTATCCAATATCCAACAGTTTCACCTACTACTAAACTACAGGAAGTCTTCACCTTGTTATTTCCATAAGCCATTTCCATGGCTTCCAAAGAGAGGGAACATAGAGCATTTATCAGGTGATGCAGTGACACATCATCCAGGTACCTAGATCATACAAAAAAATACATATTGCATATTATATATTATATATATGCATAGCATGAATAGTTTCAATTGTTAAGAACTTGAATTTTAAACAAGAACTACTAATCTTCAAAGGAGCATACATCTTATTCTTCAGGTCAGTCCAATTAATATTTATGAAGATGAACAACTCTTTTCCATACCAAAGTAAAAAGATTTAAGCTTGAGATGTTATCATGTTTAGAACTCCTCCACAAAAAACAAAGTTTTTGAATTTGTAGACACAAAATTTTTTTTGCTCATATAGTTAATTATTAGAACTGAACCGAAAATATATCCCCATTGGCCTTAACTTACCAGCAAGTATATTTCCTAAAAAAAACAAACTGTACTGGACAATTTAAGAGCATAGCTGATAAGTAATTGCAGTTTCTATAATGAGTAAACTTTTTCACAGATAAATGACTGGTTCTTACTGGGAGCTCTCGAATAGTCTAGACAGTATGTTGGAGATGACGGGCAGGTCTGTCATCACAGCTGTGGTCAGCACCTGTATAGGTTAAAGAAATAACCACTGAGCACTAAGCGCAACACCTTCAACAATTAAGTGAAAAACATACACAAACAAAAACCAAACACAGAGCTCCTAAAAACTCACCGTACTGGGTCCCTCCACGGCTCGGCCAGGCTTCAGAGCACCGCCTAACCCCGGCTTTAGCCCCAGAATCCACACTAAGTGCTGGAACAGAAAAGTAAGAAGCTGTAGGTTGGTTGAAATGAGGAGAAACTACATCTAAATCAACTTACAGGGTCATGAAATGTACACTGACATTCTGTTAATTCAAAATCATCGTCTCTTGTCCATTTCTGTAAGTTTACAAAACACACAGAAAAAGCTTTTAAAACAACTATAGTATGTGGTTATACGTGTGTGGTTATGTGTAAGTATGTGGTACCAGGTGGTAGTAGTACCTGCAGTGTAGCCAGTACCAGCTGCCAGGAGGTGCCCAGCACGGCCCCATGGCAGTGGGCCAGGTTCAGCAGGGTTCGCATACACTGAATGTTCTTGGCAGTCAGCTGACAGATGGACAGACAGTTATAGGATGCACATCATCAGGCATTTAGCTAATACACCTTTTCAGAGCAAATCACATTGTGTGAAATGGTAGAAAAAGGGGTGATACATGCACATATAGTAGTGTAACAGCTAAGACCAGAAAAAAAAAATGTTAACAATATTATTACAGTGGGAGGAATTCTTATTGCAGCATAATGACTTCAAGTTAGGGTCAAAGGTCACTGAAATATTATATCCCTTGAAGGAAATGTAGATGCACAGGCAGTAGTTGTTCCGTACCTGGAGGGTGCTAGGAGAGAGAAAGCATGTCTGTTTATATGTGGGCATTATTATAAAGGGGGTGTTGTGCATATTAGACATATTAGCCCCTTTTCCACTGCACTGTACCAGCTCGATTTGGTTTTCCATTGCGGAAAAGTTGTACGTTTACCTGCTTCCAGGTACGTTTTTTTTCGTACCACCTCCGTCGAAGTTCCAAGCGAGCTGAGGCGATACTAAAATGTGACCTGAAAACACGGCAGACTACTGATTGGTCAGAGAGAATCGTCACTATTCACTGCATCATCATTGCTCGCGCCAGACAGAGGCCAGCAGCAGAAAGTTTTATATTTTACAGTTTTCATATGTAATTTCATCACTAAATCCACTTCTGAGAAGTTTTGAGGTGAGAAATCAACTGTGTAGATTTTGAATATTGACAGTTTTACGAAAAGTGATGGCGTAAAAAAAAATGTGCTTGAAAGTCTTCGGAGTTGAGGAGCTCCGAAACTGGCAGCGGGGAAAGCCTGCGGCAACCCACAGGAGGAGCTCCCGAGGCTCACAGAGCCCTCTGCTCCCACCGTCACATAGACCGCTGCAGCAACAGCAGCAGAGGAAAACCCAGCGGGAAGGTTTTTATACCGCTTATCTGTCTTTACATTCTGAGTAATGTTGAAACCTACTCAGGGAAACTTCAGCAACATCAGGAGGTGGTAATTGCTTGTCAACTGCACGTTTCAGTGATTCTTTGGGTTATATCTTTGATACTGAAACTCTCAAATAGAAAAATAAAACCATTTCGAATTTGAAGGTTTGTCTTCCAGCTCACTTTTAGAGTTTTCAGGGCATTTATCCTCCACAGCAACGATTTTGCTTAATTTTTACAGCAACTAAAGCATTTCTGGAAAACAGTTGTATTCATAATTTGTCTTGATTCTTGATTCTAAAATGTGTGTAGGCTTTTGTTTTGGGAAATCTGCTACATGAATGAAATTAAATTAAAAGTGTAACCATAGCCTCTTTATAATTGTGTCCCTGTGTGTCCTTACCACCACAGTGCCTTGAGGCTGGGCGGTGAGTGGCTGGCCCACAGCCACCACCTGCTGATGAGATTCACTGGAGGGGCTGATAATCTGTACACTCTGGCCTTGGATCGAGTAGGCTGTGGAGAATACGCACAGACAAACACATGTGAAAACACACCCACACATGCAGAAGTCAAGTCTTTCAATAAGAGTCAGTAATACACACAAACAGGTTTCATAACAAGGTTACGACATGCAAGAAAAGCTTTCTTAATTAACTCCAAGGCAAACATTCAACGAAAGTGGAGACCCAATTTGCCAGCTTTATCTCTACAAGCTAATATGCAAATAATGAATGTCTGAGTGGTTAGTTTGAGAGCAGCTGTGTGTGTGTGTGTGTTTCTACATTCCCCAGACACATTCTGCTTGGTGTTCCTAATTAGAAGCCACAGTGAAAAGTTATGGATTAATGCAATAAGAGTAGGGCAATAGGGACAGGCAGAGTGCCAACAGTTAAGCTCAGTTTAGCAGCATGCATGTCTAACCATATGGGAGATGAGAAGCGCTCATTATTTTAACAAAAATAGACGTGACCAGAGGCCTCAGGGTTGGAAAGGGGGACCTTTAGCTGTGTGCGGTACAGTTATGTATTGGATATCGCAATGCCAACACTAAAGCAAGAATACAAACATGCATGCCAAACTCAAGCCCAAATGGACTGCAGTGTTATCCAGGTATTTCAGGTGTATTTGTGTGTGTATAGGCAATAAAGTATCTGGGTGATGACTTGTACAAAGAAAAAGAGGTGGCAGGAAACCTGAAGTGCTGCTTGCCCTGTGTTTTCTATATATTTTTACCTTTGCTGGAGAGGTTGGTGGCATTGCTGCTCAAAACAGTCAGGGCATAGTGCGGCGGCAGAGAGGCCTTGCAGATGGCTGTAATGAAGGCATCACGGGGCGTCACCAGGCCCAGACGACCACACAGTGAGGCCATGGTCAGCTCTGCCTTTAGGATGTTCTCTGTGGCCGTCTCATCAGTGCTGAAGAGACGGAACAAGAGAGGAAAAACAGAAAAAGTGAAGAGTGTAGTCTGATGTACAGTACATCTAATAGTAACTCTTTGTACTGTCTGCAACAATTGACTGTGTCGTGTGTTTGCATGTACTGTGTTACTACTTAAGTGGCACACCGCTTCCAATCAAGCCTGACTGAAAGATTACTATCATCCTGGAGAATGTTTGTCTGTATTTTATCTGTGATTTGATCTGAACAGTACTTCACATTCAAGCTGTAAAAAATACGTCATTATGTAACACTGAATAAGACTACGAAACCGTCTGTAAGACCATTTACTCTATGCCGCATTGCTAGAAATTTAAAAGTCCAAGTTACCTACTGTCAGCTATTGACATTTTCAAACACTACAGGAAATACATACATATGACAAATCAATGAATTAGTATACAGTATAATTTTGTGATTTCCTATGGGACAATTCATTCTCTCCTGGTTGATTTACAGATATCTGACATGACTGCAGACTGCATCAGACCAGTTGGTTAAAAGTTAGAGTCAATATACCTGGCGTCTAGTAGCAGAGACAGAGCAGCCAGTAGACCGCACCAGCAGGCCCCGACCATCTCCTCCCACACCAGGTGGGCTCCTGAGACAGAAACACATAGAATTTTTCAAGAATCATTTCACTCTAGTTTAGACAGCATCCATACAGTGTTAGACATGCCTCCATTTTTTTATATCTTATTTTTTTTAAATAGACATTCAGGCACAATACTGGCCACCAGGAGTCATAGAAGTGCTACAACCCAGAATCACAATGAATTTAGCAATTATGCAGTGAAGAGTAAAACAGAGTGTACAGTTTAAACAGACAATCTAGTATTTCTCCATAGGATGATGCTTTTCAGTTTACTGTTCTTTTTCAAGCATTCTTATCTACTTATATTTCATTTACACTTCACTGCATTATCTGAACCTGCTTTGTCTTCCTCCCTACACCTCTACCCCTGGCAATCCTCACCGGATTGTGGCTGCCACTCCTGATCAGGATGAGTCTCCCTGAACTCTGCAGCTGCCTCCTCCTCCACGGCCAGTTCTCTTTCGATCATAGAGGTGATACCCCGCACCAGGTCCAGCAGGGCACTGAAGGCCACAGACATGGCATAGCCCTCTGGGATGGAAGGGGGCTCGACCTTGTCCAGCATCTCCAGACTGGAGGATGAAAGAAAGGGACAGAGCAATTGAGTAGGAAGTGCTGGTGTGAACTGCATTTTGCCCATAAATGTCCCATGGTCCATCCATAAATTGAAATGTTGTATGTTCATTGGCGTAGATCCATCCATCACATTTTCTTTTCCCAAGAGTGTATCTTGACATCTTAACCCTGCCTTCCTCTTCAATAATGACTTACTTAATTTACATTTACAAGTATTCAGACTTATTTCTTATGATGATATGCATCACCAATATTTAAACAATTTGTGTCAGTTCTGTCAAGATTCAAAGCATGTCTGTTACCCCTTTGCATCACGCCTGAACTAACTGTCAGAAGTGGATTTAATACCTGAAGTTATTACAAGCCCACAGCTTTTACCTGGATTCTGCTGATTTGTCTGTTTTAGAAAATCAGCTGTTGTTCCTCCTCCACTCCACTAAAAGGTGTGTGCCTAAAACTCCTTCATACTGAGGAAAGTCAGCTTCGGGAATCCTGCAAAATTACCTGCAAGAATCCTAATTACAGCAAATAGATAGATTGCTTTACCATCAGAAAGGGCAATTTAAACAGCACCTCTTTTTGTTACAGGACGGCCTCTGGCTAATGTAATGTAATTCCCTGTATTTTAAACCTTGCTTTCCTGTAACAAAACCAGACTAATGACAATAGCATTTTTCCTCCTCAAGCAGGGTTAAGCCTTTGATCTCTTCCGTATTATGATCCCCATTTTGTTTATTACTGCTTGCAGGATACAGCTAACTTAATAGTGATGCTAGAAGCTTATATTTATGCCACTTAGCAGCACGGAGATGGTAATACTTGCAACTGTTCACTTGTTCTCTGCGTATGTGTTACAGGAATGTCATTTGTGTACACATGAAAGAAAAGGACAAAGGGAATCAGAAAGGTGAAATATAAAGTCAGTCTGGTCACATTACTTACTAGGTGGCCTTGGCGCTACCCTGGACACTAACAGTCATGAGTGGGATCCAGGTACCACGGTATTCAAATGCAGCTTGGGTGGTCAGGTTGCCACTGAGCCCTCCTGTCCCTGGGCCGCCTTGCGCTGCGCCCTGGGCCCCCGAACCTGAGCCACCTGGACAGAAAGGCAGAGTGGAATAAAGCATAAGACAAACAAAAAACCTCCAAAAATATAAGTAAACACATTTTTGCTACCAATTATCCCTGACATTCCCATGACTACTTGTGTCTGTACTTCAAGTGTGTCGTATTTTCCCCTTTCAATCAGGATACTTCTTTAGGGTTTATTTTTGAAAGGCATCTCAATGAATTTCTCATCTAAATCTGAATTACACATTTGACATCTACAGAACTTTATGGACACTTGGAAATTCATTGGTTTTTCTAAGGCTCCAGGAATCCTAATTGTTGAATTTCAAAAATGTAATACATTCTTGAAGAGCTCAAAATGAGGATTTGATTACTCTTAAAAATCAGAGAACTGACCAGCAGGTGCACTGACGGCAGCCGAGTTGCCCGCATTGGGGATGATGAAGAGGGACTGGATAAAGGAGCCTAGGGCATTGACGATGTCTCTGAATACCTTAGTAGAGTGTTGCTTCATGTCGTATGACTGGCAGAACGAACTGAAAAGGGAAAAGAACACAGGCATTTGGCATAAGAGGTCAGTAAGAAAGAACCTGCAAGAAACTGGCCATTTGGGTGCTGGCAACTGTCAGACTTTGCTCAACAAATATTAAAATTAGCGATGACTACATAATGATAGCTTCTGTTATTTGGGTGGTAGAGGAGAGTATGTGCAGCAGTAGTATGTTCTGTTGGTTTCTTGTCCTGCTTAGCTCAACCTTTTCTGTAGATAAATCAGCAATTACTGACACATCTAGCTATAATGACCAGATACAACACAGACGTGGCAACTAACAAGAGTCATTAAGGACTGATTACCAAAATGAAACAGTGTGAAGCGCAAAACACCTCCAGTCTTTTTTCATTCAATGTAGATGTGGAATGTGTTAACATTTACTCACATCACTAAATCCAGTTTTGAGGTGAGCAATCAGCTGTGTAGATTTCTAATATTGACAGTTTTACGAGAAGTGATGGCGGAACAAAAATGTGCTTGAGTGGCGGCGGGGGGAGCCTGCACCAACGCCCGCTCACAGAACACTCTGCTCCCGTCACACAGACCGCTGCAGCAACAGTAGCAGAGGGAAACCCAGCGGGAAGGTTCTTTTACCACTTATCTGTCTTTATATTCTCAGTAATGTTGAAACTTTTAACCTAAATTAAGAGAAAGCTGTGTGGATCGCTGGTGTGTGTGTCGCATTCAACGTTACGTCACAGCAATTGTGTGTGGCGTCGCTATGACGACCAGCTACATTGAGGGGTACTATCTCTGGGTACTATCTGCAATGGAAAATGGAGCACTGGTAATGGAAAAGCGCCATATATAAAATGTGTGGTTAGTTCTGTAGAGCTTTATATTGCTTACCGTAATAAATGTGGCTGCACACATAACCTATGGACTGATTCTACAGCCACTGCTCTCAGCCACTGTGGCTTCTCCCCATCCAGAAACTTTACCAGCAGAGACAAGAAGATCTCACACTCAGTCACCTGCAAAACAAGCACACACACATATCAGACTGGGACATGTTTAGCTGGCCTCTCTTCAGGCTTTGATAAAGCTATTCTGTGGCTTAGCACACATCTTGGCCAAAAGAGACATTACCATTTCAAGGACTGAGAATATCACTAGAAAAAAAAACAGCTGCAATGCTGAATTACTCAGATGCAGCTAAGCTCATGAAAGCCCCTGAGCAGAACTAAGACACAATTTCTACTAACTAATCCAATGCTAATCAGACCAGGTCAATAAAGTGTATCAATTCTGTGCAGGAGAAAATCCCTTGCTCATAGATCATCCACCAGGCAAAAGCTCTGGCCATTCGACCATCACTGCAGACTGGTCCCTTACCAGTAAGCTGTAGAAGTGCTTGATGAGAACTGAAACCACACGCAGCAGCCTCATGCAGATGGGAAAGTAAGGTTTCTCCACAGGTGCTGGTGAGGCGCCACTGCTGCTGCCTTGCCGGAACTTGATGTTGGGGGAGAAGAGCTTGATGACGAGGGGACACACCCGTTCCTTCAGCAGGAAGCTGAACTCCTGGTGCTGGGTAGGAAACAGAGCATAGTAATAAATAGCAAGATAAACAACTGTCAAAGAGCATCCGTTTCATTGCGCTGAGCTGCATAATCTCTGATAATATAACAAAATATACAGGAGGAGGTGTAAAAAGTAACAGAAACATCTGACAAAAACTGACATACATCGTGCAAAGGTTAAAGTTTTCTAGTATTTGAACTTGTGCTATCTGTAAATAATTGCAAAGTGGACACCAAATTAGCCATAACATGTAAGGCTGCATGTACCTGCAGGAATACCCCTGGAAAATCATTAAGAACAGACTCCAGCAGCTCCAGGCCAAACGTCCGAGTCATCTCTGTCATGCCCACCAGCCAGTAGGGGGCATCAGCATTCACCAGCTGGCACAAGTCCTGTAGAGAGGGGCAAAACATGACTTTCAAACAATGTCCTACACACATCACAGTGGTTGAAACAGTACAGTCCACTGAGCTATGCTGGAAGGATAAGCATGGCCAAACAAAAGTGCAGCGTGGGTGAGGAATGATTGTAGACTTTGAGACAAGGGACCATTGAATCACTTCTTCTCTCAAATTTAAATTCACTGCAGAGATCAAAGCAAGTACTAACTTATTTTCAACTTTAAACACAAGGTTAATTGGTTGGAAATATCAGCAATTTCCGGTTGAGGGGCACATTTTAATTTCTTGTTGCTAGTCCACAAATGATGAAATCCTGAGCCATGTTTTAAAACCAACTTGTTCCAACAGTTTCAAATGAAGGCTGGGAAAACGACACAACACTGTGTAGAAGGCTGCTGCCCCCTAGTGGACATACCTGGAAGAGCATATATGCATCTTTTGCGCTGGGCCTCAGGGTGCTAACAGACCGTCTGTTAGTGTTTCCCTGGACAGGAGGAGGCTGCTCCACAATGCCTGAGGGAAATACCATTGATATTTTAGCTTTTTATGCAACAGTAAAATCAACCAGGTAAGTGTTAGTTCAGTGTAGGGATGTTACTGATTAATCAATATTAATAACCAATGACTAATTAATAGGCTGACTGATCGATTACTGGTACTGACTGCCTTCCTGGACTCATTGTAAAACACACTGCCACATGAATTAAGTAGATGACAGGATGGCTGAAACTATCTAGAAAAAAACAAATCACAGTTATTTAAAGATAAGATTCTGATGGCAATCTAACAGGAAACTATCTCTTATCTACTCTGTTGCTGAAGACAGCACGTCAGCTTTTAGCTCATCTTCCCATGAACCTATATATAACCTTTATACTACTCTGTACTCTCTATGTAGACACCTGTCTGTCAGAGCACAATGTCTCATGAACTGATGCATAAATTTTCAGTAAATCGTCTGAGATCAAATGAAATGTTTCTGTAAAAATGTTCTACCCCATAGTCATAATATGGATTCCCTATTTTCCTCAAATAGCACCAACATCTTCTGACCTTTGAAACGCTCATCCTCAGCCACCATCCTCTCAAAGACCACAGTGACGACCTGTCTGACAGTGGCGGCAGCTGTGTTGTTGGTGATGTTGTCCTTTGTGAAGTGAAGACGGAAACACAGCACAATGGCCTGGGCAGGGACAAAACATACAATTATTATGCAGCATATTTATCTACTGAACCTAAATGAGTTACTACTGCATCTGTGGTCCATCTTCAGGAGGGACAAAATAAAAATCACTTTCTGTGTTATCAGCCAATGCAGGTTATAAGGATTGATCTGGTAACTTCACGCAATAAGAGTCATAACATTCAATTTATTGGTGTCATGTAACATTGAACAAAAATAGTGTGAACAGAATGAGTCTGATAGTCCATATACTTTTGCACTGTGTTATGATGCTACACAAACTGAAGCAAGGATACCACACATCTATTTTTTGGATAAAATAAAACATTATAGCCCCAGTTTAATAATAGATCATGGACGATGACTCACAGAGACACAGAGTTTGTGTGATATAGTGTGTTGTTCTTGTACCTTGGAAAGTACTTCATCGTGTACGACTGTGTTGGTGGTTAGCAGGACCAGGACCGTCTGTAAAAGTTTCAGCTCCTCCAAACCGTTTTCCATCAGCTGCCACAACATGTTAATGATGTTCCCTGCAGCTGCCTGTTAGGTACAAACAAACACTAGTTTACATGAATCTTTATCAAACCATAGCATATTACTGATCATCCATCAGTATGTACACATACAAATGCAGTTATAGTTCAACTCAGAAGGTAGTATTAGAGTTGCTAGACTGTAACGGAAAAAAGTCAAGTGAGAGCTCGGCCTGAGGTCACACCACACTGAATCAACGACATTCACAAAAACACACACTTGCGGGACCAGCTGGTGGGGTCACAACATCATGGAGTTCAATAATATCAAATTAGCTGTCAGTTAATATTATGTCACTTGATGCTCACAGTAAGTGACACTGCGTGTCCTTTCTGGGGTCAAACTGCCCAAAATACAACTACCCATCACGCAACCCCTCTGAGCTGCTCTTTTGTGTACTACTGGCTGGAGTCACAAGGCCAGCTCAACATCAGTGAATGTAGCAGATTTCCTCTGCTACTCTGACATTTTGGTAGTTTCTCTTGGCCTTTAACATAGCATTTAGTCTTTGTTTCTGTTTTTTGTTTGCTACCCTCTGCCAAAGTTCTTTATCCTCGTCTCTGAGTGGCTATTGTCACACTGTTGCTCCCAACTAAAATCTAGAACATCCAGGTAATCTAAGACACAGACTTTCTATCACCACATTCTCCCTACATGACAACATATCTAACGTGGTTGTCTCCAATTACACCAACAATCAATAATGAAATAATAGAGTTTTGTCTTGTAAGGCCCTCAGGTAGATTGTAAACCCTATAGTTCAGAGTTACTGAGGTGGAGTGCTGCTGGCTGAGAAAAAGAAAGTCATAAGTTCAATGAATGTGTTGCATAATAATATAAATGTTGTAGAGGTTTTAGATGTTTGTTGGGAGCAACAGTGTAACAACTGCTCTCAAGACAAGGATAAAGAACTCTGGCAGATGTAATAAAAAAAACAGAACACAGACTAAATGCTATGTTAAAGGCCAAGAGAAACTTTAGATTTGCAGAGAAAATCTGCCACACACTTGCTCAGCTGCCCTTGAACAAGGCACTTAAACTCCACCCACTCAAGCAGGCCTCAATAAAACTATGAAAAAATCATATCAAGTATCTTTGAGGTGTGAAGACATGCAACAGAATCAACTGACAGTTGACATAAAATAAATAATCTCAATAATCATGGTTATTTATAAAGCAACAGCTGGGTCCAGCTTCTCAAATGTGAGGATTGTCTGCTTTTTTCCTTTTTCAAATAATTGGAAATTGAATATCATAAGGTTTTGGAATGTTGTTCAGACAAAGCATTCAATGTGAAGATGTCACATGGGGCTTTGGGAAATTGGAATGGTGCTTTTTTAAAACAATTTTCTAAAAATTTATAGTTCGATCGATTCATGAGAGAAACAACTAACAGATGTCAGTAATGATAATTATCTGCAGCCTGACTGTGCATTATATGGACTGAAAAGAGAAAGAGCTTGGTTATTAAACATCCTCTTCACCCATCACATAAGCTTATATTAAAAATACATTTTTGTTAAAAGAAATTATTACAGTTACCAGTATATACTGGGATGGATACCTTCTTCAACTTAGTCATTCAGGGCTTTTTAGCTACCACTGCACACACAGGTCATGTCAAACTACTGGAGAAGCCTCGTAATATTTTTTCTGGGCCAATGTTGTGTTCGAATACCGAGATTGTGCAAAGACAAAACGATTCTGATATTTACATTATCTGATTGGGTATTGATGAGCTGCATCGAGTCCTGTATTGATCTGAATGAATTACCCTTAGGATACTGTAAAGGATGTGCTTAAGGTTGTAGGTGAACTTACATTTGCAAGCGTGTGTACACTGAATGTGCAAAATCTTAAGGAACACTGAGGTTTATCAATATGCATTTATCCATGGCTTGGGGAATTGGCAAGTGAGAATCAACATTAGTCTTGTATTAATTGTGACAATCTGTAATCCATTACCTAAACAAAACAAATTTTTGAAACAGACAAAAATAAAATGGCTAGGAAAAACATTCTCCATGCTCATGCTCTTTAGATACATGTTTTTTAATGAGTACATGGGAAAACATTCTCCACAAGGACTTATGCATTGATTTGGCACTTATGGATATGATAATCACTTTGTGTCATTCTATGAAGTAGGGTGACACAAGGTGATGAATCCAGATGAGAGCAGTGGCCTCTTATTGATTTCACTTGTTAAAACCACCTCACCAAAAGTGCAGATGGAGGAAATGAAGCCTTAGGGACTTTGTGGAAAATCTGGAACAACTTAATATCAGCTAGGTGTTTTTACTGTGTGATGCTGGGTTTCTGATTCAGAACTGACACAAAGAAGTCATGATCCTACATCCAAAACAAAACCTATGTTAGATAAGGTATTATATGGTGGTATTTTGGATCGAGCTATACAACATTTCCATTTTTTTATTTCTCTAATATTTTATTGCCCTAGTATTAAGAATGAAACAGGTTGCGAAAGGCCTAAACTGTGTTTTTTGCATTTTAATAATTAGTATAATAACAATGTTTTGTTTTATCATATCGCTCTTTGATTAGTCTTATAATATGCTAAACTCTATTTTTTTGGGTGCACATATCTCAACTTAGAACATAAGCAGTGTACTGTATGTATATGCAAATATCAATAATATATGCTGCTCATGGTCCTCACCTCAGATACGACCTCATGGGACATGAGTCTCTGGATGGCAGCCAGACACAGCTGGGTGATCTTTGGCTCCTTGGTGCCACAACCCATCAGAAAAGGCTGCACGACCTCTGAGCTGTTCTCCTTCAGAGCTGCAGGAAAAGGACGTGTGTGAGTGTGTGTGTGTGTTAAGTACAAGATGCTTTCATTAAATTTTATTTAAATATTTTACAATTCCCTCAAAATGAATATCTATTATAAAACCCTGTTGCATAAATCACAACCTTTGCTGTCTTAAGAATCTAAAGCATGTTAATATATTCAGCAAATTACACCTGCACAACAGGTTTCACCATTCAGTCTTTTTGTTACACCTCATTACGCTGCTGTGACAAACAAATCCATTCTGAAACCAAAGATAAATGAACTTGTCTGCCGTGAGTTGCTGTGTGCAGTTTACAGCAGTAGTTCTCAAAGTGGGGTCCCAAGTAACACAATTACAGAATGTATGACTCTTTTGGTCAGTTTCTGTAATATAACATCTAAAAGCATAAATGGCGGACCCGGGACAAATTCTTATTAAACGGGGGGTGCGTGTTCTAATTTCCATGGTCAATTTAGGGGTCCCTGATGCAAAAAGGTTGAGAACCACTGGTCAACAGAGGGGCAGTTACAGTCGACAGTGGAATTCTGAACATGTCGACTATGTGTCAACTCTGCAAATGCTACTCAAAGCTAGACTTTGTTTATCAATACAACATAGATACAATTTCCTACTCAGGTGTTGAGACTAGCCACAACTGAAAGTGCTTTGTAGTGAATTCAGACCATGCAGATGTCTAATCAGCTAGACTTAATCAATCTTGGCAATGTACAAATGATGCTGAGGCATGAGCACTAATATATATGAATAGGTCTCCTTTATCTTGCACTGGGTGAGCAACCAAAATGACAGTAATTTGTTTTTACATTGTTTGCTTGGATTGTTTTTTCATATATATGGGACAGTGCACATTTATCAACATTTACAATGTGAAAGAAATTAGTGTCAATATACCAACAAGGTTAAAAGTGTTTAAAACTGCAAGTTTGCACCTGTAATTTAAAGGCAACTCAAAAGAAGGAAGGGAATACTATCAAGAATATTCTCATGAACATGATCAATTCAGTTTAAATAGTTACAAATTTTGTATTCAATTGCACACTTCGACAAAGTGGCAACGACATGATAGATTTATCGGTTGGAGTTAACTACCACTGTTTTCACTTTCTAACTCACCTGCCAGTATGTCTGTATTCCTGGCTGCAATTGTCTTAATCTTCAAAATGCCAGACTCTGCAGCCTAGGGGGTAGAAAGACAGAGCAGACATTTAGGTTAACATTCGATGTAACATGTATCAAAAGGTGCTGATGGTCCAGCACCACCACCACTGTGCTACCAGTGGTAGACATATCTTCTTGTAATGATGGCCACAGAGGGAAAACAGGAAGGCTGCTTAAATCTGTGAAGGAAGGGATTCAACTTGAGAAGAATGTGCTAACAGAAAGTGATTTCCCCAGTGAGGTGTCTGACAAGGGTGGATTGGTAAGCTACGGAAAGGGGGATGGAGGAATTTCAAGTAAGAGAAAGGGCAGGGGTGGGGGTGGGGTATCACAGAGAAAGACTAAATGTGAGTTAGTCTGTGTCTGCGTTAGAGAAACCGAGATATTGAGCATTTACCTATCAAAACAGAGGCCGTTCTTATCTTTCTACAACAGCCGCAAGCAGCAACAAACATGTCAAGATCTTCTTTCCTTCTCTCCAACCTGTGCTCCTCCTCTCCCTAGCACTCTTCCACATCAGTAATCCCTCTCACCCTTTCTACTTATCCTCAATTTTTCTTCCTTCATCAAATAGTCTTCTCCTTTTCTGACTTTTTTGGTCGTCATTAAAATAAATAACCTGCAAAAAAAATATACAATGTGCAAATTTCTACCTCGAGACAACAACCGTACTGCAAGTCCACAGTGACATACTACAACTGCATTATTTATCTCCTTTATCAATCATCTCAATGAGCATTTTTCTTATGGCAACCCGATACAGAGGTAACCACCATCTGCAAAGCGCACACAGGGCAAGAAAGAAGCACAATGTGAACAAAGGAAGTCTGCTAGATTTAGCTATTCTTTTTCCATTTAATGCATTTAATGCTTTTTATGTCGATATGACTTCTTTGCACAAATGGAAAATGTAGCATTTAATTAATGTATTATTTTATTCTTGCATGTTGCAGCTAATTATCACTTGATCACATGTCACACATCAGCAGCAAGCTTCTCAACTGAGCAAAGAGCCAGTGGTCCTACATTACCTTGGTGCATTTTTCATATAGTGACTTCATGATCTGACTACATCCCTAGAATGCATGTGTTGTGACTGGATTCTCAACTCCTTTCTTAAAAGCATCATCATCATATAATCTCTGCAGCCACATAAACTTCAAACTCTGAAGTGTTTTGTGTTGTTTCACTATTTATTTTAAAGGTTAGCTAACTTGCCGTTAGCATATTGCCTCATTTGAATCTCACTAAGGAGCGTAGTGTCCCGGATGCCTGCAGCTGTTTTTCATGTTGCTTTCTGTGGAAATTTAGTTATAACGTTACTACAGCGCTGTGGTTAGTTGTGGACAGCCATTTGGCTCCACACCGGCGCGCGTGTTTGCGTGCGCGCGTTGCTGCAGTATATAAATTGACTTGATAGACATGCCCTGAAGGTAATGATATAGCTACGTCTGAAAAAGACACGGTCAAACTACAGTTTCCTTGGCAATGTTGTTGACTAGTACGCAGCAGCTAGCTTGCTCAGACCATAAAGCTGCTGTTAGCGTCTCGCTGTGTAGTGAGGTGACAGATACGCTTACCCTGCTATATGGCACCAAATTACTTCATTGATGAAAAATGCGATAATACCGCATACCGCGCTGTTGAGCCCCAACATATTGCAGTGGTGGAAATTACTTCACGATCAAAACATTTCATATAATTCGATATCAATAATATCATGATATATGTCAAATCCTTATTTCTTTCAAGTTTAAAGGCTGATTTTTGCTCCTGAGTGAAAACTGAAGAAACCAGATGGTTAATTATGTGGTTAAACTTTTCTTTAGGTCAGAATGTGACACTTGGGATGGAAAACAGTGGATCACTTAACAAATCTAAGGTAGAACATTCAAAACTATTCCGAAAAAGTATTTTTCAACAAATATGATTAGTAAATCTAAGTCCCTCTTCCTCAAAAAATAAATATTTTATAGAAATATTATGTGCTAATTTGTTCGTTGTTTGTTTTATAATATTGTTATTGAGGAAAATTATATTGAGATAATTGTCGTTATTGTTTTATTGCCCAGCCCTACCTCTAAGCGACAATTTCTAGTCTAACACGGTGAAAAATGCTAACAAAACATGTGGCGGCTGGGGCTCAGGGTCGTCCACTAACCGGATGGTCAGAGGTTCGATCCCCGGCTCCTCCAGTCTGCATGTCAAAGTTTCCTTCGGCAAGACACTGAAGCCGGGGTGTGAATGTGCATAAATGTTATTTCCGCTCTGTTGTACAGTTGGTCATCTCAGTGTATGAATGTGTGAGAATGGATGAATGTAAAAGTGATGTGAGTGGTCGCAAAGACTAGAAAGATGCTATATAAGTACAGACCATTTACCATTAACATTACCATTCTACCAACACATTCTCTGTGTGTACGATATCAAGCACAATGTAATGATAAACGTCTTATGACTTTGGATTAGATACCTGTGATGGGGAGAAATAATGAATAATAAAGAGATATGTTAAATAATACACCACCAATAATATACCACCTTTGTTGTTTCAACATTGTGAAAGTCCACAACTCATAACCTGCTGAACAGCCGGTTCCCAACCAGGGTTGGATTGTTAATACAACCACTGTGAACTGGCTTATTACTATATACAGCTCCTTAAAAAGTTAATCTTCAAAAAAATGCTAGTCTCCCTCTCTCTTTTGTTCCTCAGACAGAGCCGGAGGTCTTTACAGGGCAATAAGGAGAGCCTTTTTTAGTCCCAAATAATTACAACCATGATGTGGCTACTTTTGATATTCCCAGAGGCTGTGACCATAACATACAGTAGAAGACAAGTGCCAGAGCAGTGGTAAGGTTTTTAAGGAAAGTGAAACAATATTATTAGCTTTATAATAAAAGCCTAGGTTCTAAGTTATAGCTGTGATCCCTGCTATGTTAACCTGCTTCTGTCACTTTAAATTATATACTGTATGTTTGTGTTTTGAACTGTTGGCCAGATAAAACAAGTTAGTTAAAGACATCGCTCTGGGAACTTGTGATGGGCATTTTGAGTATATTCCTAAATGATAACAATGATAATGAAAATAATTGTTAGTTGCATCGCAATATGAGTTGTGCTTCAGTAGCTGCTTGTTTTCAGATGTCTTCACACCTGTGAACCTGTGATGCTCTGTCACGACATAACCTAACTGCACACACTGTGCTACAGCTGTCAGTCTAGTCAACTGAAATGAGTCACCCTGAAATTCTGCAGTCTGTGGCCCAAATATGAGCATGTTTTCTTCCATTGACAACTTATAAATAGTAGTCAAGTGAAGGAGTACATTCAAGGGGTGTGGAAAGTATTTATCGAGATATCTGGTCCCCAGGATGTGGTTAAATGATAATAGTGGCTTTTTGGGAGCTGATTTAACAGGAAGCTGGTCTCTGTGATTTGCTGAGGCTGATCATGATGAGATGCAAAAATTCATCCTGAAAAATTACCTTGAATAATCTCATCTGACCACTGCACAACTCCTCAAAACGATGTTTTCTTCCGCTACTTTAAAATCTGTGCGTCAAACAGAATGAATGCCTGAAATTAGAAGCTTATTGCTGTGAGTTTCCATTGTTCAGTCTCGGGTGGAACCATGTGCTCCACCTTGAAGCCAGTGACAATAAATCCTTGCATGTGAAAAAAAGATAACATTATGGTTTTGTGCACAAAACTTTATCAATCTCTATAATGAACTTTTTTTAAATACTGGTCTACTTCTAAAATCTCTCTTTCTGCATGTCAACACATTGTTCCACCTACATCCTCAAAGAAAATGCTGTTAAGCTCTCTGTTGTAAAATGTATACCTAATTTCTCTCGTATTTTTCTTACCATGTGGAGGGAATTACCTCTGGCCTGATGATGTCGTCGTTAACATTAAGCAGAAATAGCCCTGTCCAGTTAACGGGTGATCTTATAGAGGATTTCTTTCATCAAACTTTCTGACAACCTAAAACCAGTTTGTGGAGTTTTTGGTCGGGTGTCTACATTACTACAGTCATTAATCAGGCCAATATATGGCATTTTAGGATAATAGGCATTGGTCAATACCTGCACTCACGTTGCTGATATATCATCCTAAAAGACAGCAGCTCTAATCTAAAACTATTACTGGTTAGCGTTAAATATATATTGTTATATTGTAGAGAATAATGAAGTTGAATGACGTCACTTCTGGAAAACTGTACCCCACTCTCCCTTAAACACCAGTCACAATCTGAAATCTACAGCATAACCCACTGTTTTGTTCAATTTCATTAATCAATAAAACTTCCATCTAAAACAACACGTTATTGGCAAAGATAACCATGTGTATTAGAATCAGAAAGAGCTTTATTGCCAAGTAGTATTTTATACGTACGAGGAATTTGCTTGATTGCACTCTGCATAGAAAAATGGAATTATACATGACTTTCTTTGTTTTGATATTGGCAATATATATCAGCCATCGACCACCCTGCTCTATCGGCATAGGCCATTGGAAAACCCATATTTTCCATGCTGAGTTGATTTTAAAATAAACAAAGTAAAACAGGACATTAAATGCTGGTCTCTACTCTGAAAACAAAGTCAGGACCAGGCTGTATCAAGTGCTCAGTACTTTCAGTTCTTCTTCAGCATTTTTTGTGTAGAGATCCTCAAAGCAAGTGACCCACGTCTGAGTGCCAGCTCATTTTAAAAAAATAAATAAAAGCAATATTAGTGAAGCTCATCACAGACTGACTTCCTTAGAAACATGCTGCGAGAGCCTCTGAACTCAGCAGTTTTTTGGAACTGACTTAGCATACTATGAAAAATGCTTATTCAGTCAGAGCCTCAGTGCAATTGTGTCAGTTCACCAAATCCTCGCTCCATGTTGCTTGTTATTTTGTCTCTATATAGCCTGACATGACCTGTCGGGTAAATGAGTTGTGCTAAGCGAGCCATATAAAGGCTGCCCGTATTGCTTTCATTAAATCTGCAGGTTTCCCGAAGACAGGCAGTCACATTTCACCATGAGCTACATACAGCCGACATCACCTGACTCATCCAGAGAAAAAGTGGATTGGGGGGCTGCCTGATGGGTTGTTTTTTTTTTTTTTCACGTAGACAAAAGCAATCAGAGCACAACAAACAGAAAAGCCCTGGTGGTTTCACTGACTGTGCTGCTACTCAGTGAAAGAGAGGTTCTGAGTGTGAAGATGATGGAGAAAAATCAATGGGACTTTTCTTGGCTTCTCTTTACCCAGAGAAACCACTGGCGGTGGTGCAATGTCACTGTGGGAGATGGATTGGGAAATGGGGGAGGAACTGGAATGTAGACTGGCCGGGAAATCAGAACAGAGCTTCCTCAATCTTCTTTTGCAATACAGACACAATGCTTTGGTATTAGGTTTTGATCATTTATAAACAACCATGACAGAAAAATGTCTCAGTAGCTAATTCATTTAAAAGTAGTAAGTGCTGAAAATGTGGGTAAGACAAACAAAAAGGTATCTTTCATAGGAAATTCAGGAGCTCTCTTAAATAAACAATCACATTGAATGGATAGAATTTATATATTTATATATCTATGTACACAATATTCTCTTCCGTTGCAATACATCCGCATAACACAAACCCAGATTAATGCTCATGTAAATATCTGTGACGTTCTTTCTCTGCAAACAGTTGTATTATTTTTCTCTATTGTTTTTAATATTCTTATATAACTTGCATTGTCTATTCCATATTTATATATTTCTACATTTATTTATGTCATCTGTATGTTTGTCTACTTGTAGTACCTTATCACCAAAGCAAATTCCTCGTATGTGTAAAACACTACTTGGCAATAAAGCTCCACTGATTCTGAGTGATTTGTGTGCTCTAACAGGCACACAAATAATTTGAATTCACCAACAACAGCCACCAGTACTCAGCTTGTTTGAAGCGCAATAACATTCTAGCAAATATAACCGTGACAGCTCAAATTGGAAAAGGTTGTTTCAATCGCGACACTATCAACCAGAGTGTAAGTCAAAGTGGATCACTGCACTGCTGTGATCCCCAAGGGAAAGATGTTGGTAAAGACCATGGAACATAGGCGAAGATAAATCAATATTGAAGGAGATGCCAACAACCGGAGACATGAGACCGGATGTATGCTTTTCATGGTCCTGTGTGACTGCCACACAGCTTATTTTGAAGAATCAGGCACTCAAATCAGGGGACTGAATCAGTCTGCAGTGCGAGAAACACGAAGGAACTAGAAGTAATTGCTTAACTCTCTTTCTCACTGTAATGCGGTCTTTAACCAAGGAGAGATATGAGGAAAAACAAACTAAGCCAGCGTAGCCTGATGTGTACTTCCATGCTGAGCTGGCTGATGAATATTTCCATTGCCTCACAACCCTCACGTACAGTACAGCATTTCATCTAATGACCTGTGCAACCACAGTTGCGTATGCAAGCAAACCATGAGCTTGCTATACCTGTGAATTACTGAGAATTAAGGTAAAGAGGCTTTGACTGAGATGGTGTCAGTCGAATGACATAATTTAGCAAACACTAGCTCTTCTCAGTAGTCAAGTAAATGATAGAATAGAGTCTATGTCCCCATAATCCATTACAGAACATGAAAAGATTGTTTTTATCCAATATAATATGTCACCAGCATCAAATTATGTTTTTTTAATAGCAATTAAATGTAATTCAATTCAGAAGTAAATTGACTCTGGCCCAGCTCTGTGGATAATGTAATAAAGAGGGTTGTGTCATTTGGGGTAAAGTGGAATCATAAAAGCTGGGTTGACTGTTGTCTTCTATGTGTGAATCTAACAACACACACACACACTGTAAAAGGTCATGACATCACACCTCCTTGTACTAGTCTGTTCTCATACTAAGCCACGATGTCACCAACACTGCCATACAACGAAGCCAGTCAGCAGCCGCATACAGCGAGTCATTCCAACGGAATATAAAAAAACAAAACATGTGTATGAGCTTGTTGTGAAACCAAGTTGCAATGTGAGATCCTACACAGACATGTGTAGAGCAAGGACTCTGTGACAAATGTCAAAAACAAAACATTTCCCTGAGAATAGCTCACCTTAGCATCATTTGCTCTAGTGGTATATCCATCTAGCCATGCTGATGGTTTGGTTTGGGTTGACAAGAAATTAGTTTGAGGTGCTCAAAGCATTAATAAAATGAGAACATGTTTAGAGAAAATGTCACATTTTGTTTAAGATAATTCACGGAATTTATGGTGCACAAGTGAGGAAATATATTCGTAAGTGTATTGTATTGTATTGGATGGATTGACACTGTATCAGGTCATATATGGGGAATGTATTTTCTGATTGCATGACTGAACAATAATGCGCCTCAACTGTACAGCACCACCATCTAACAATAAGTGAATGCAAAGTGGGTAATAAAACTATTAGGTAGATTAACTTCCAATCCATTGTCTTCTAAAAGCAGACATTCATTCAACTATATAATCAAAACCCATTATTTAACATCTTATCTCTAGTGCCACTCAATGAAATCATTATCATTTGCCCAAGTTTTACTGTCTATGTTACTACTACTCAGGGTGAGCTAGAAAATGTTTTTTTGACATTTGGGTGAACTCACCCTTAAAAGGTACCGTACTTCTATGCAGTTCAGAACAGTGGGACACTGCTAACTTGTGTGTCTAGAGAATATGCATCCTAAATAACTTGACAACAAAATGTGTAGCTAACTAGTCTAGGTGTACTGTACGTTACTGTGTACATTAAAACGTGGGTCAGCTGAGTTTATCACCCCCACCCACCCGCATATGAATGCTTCACTTTAGCAATATTAACCCAACCGTGTGACACAGGTCATTTTAAACACATGTATATCCATTTATTAGAACGCCTGGTCGGCAGGAAGGCCCAGTATCTGATATAACTTAATTTTACCCGTACAGTATAAAGACAACTCATTGTCCACATCCCACAACAGAACAGAGGCCCGGAGGTTGGTGTGGTACCGGGCTCAAAAAAACATATGTAAAAATCTACATTACTACAAATATAAAATCAGATTCAGAAACGAGACAACCGAGGTAACGGCTCAGTACAGCTAACTAGCCGGCTAACCTCTTTTACTGGGGGGAATTTCTTCTTGCACTCCATGGACAGAGACCGCAGGTCCGTCTGCATGTTCTCCAGCAATTTCTTCACCGCTTCGGGACTGCTGGTCGACATCTTTGACGGCGTCTTTGACATATATCTCAAGAAACTTCAAACGATAAGGAATGCGGGAGTACGGTCGC
The DNA here is from genome assembly GCF_014851395.1 of Micropterus salmoides. Lineage (NCBI taxonomy): Eukaryota > Metazoa > Chordata > Actinopteri > Centrarchiformes > Centrarchidae > Micropterus > Micropterus salmoides. Next base: position 11,527,524 of record NW_024044570.1, read on the forward strand.
CCCCCACCCATCCACAGCGGGAATATAATCCGTGGCTACTTTACTCGGCTCCCTCAGAAAATAAAATAAAAACGTCGCGGTCCATAGACACAGTATCCCACGTCTCTGCTTTGAGCGCCCGTGCGCAGGACAGCAGCGATGACACCGGCATATGTTCCTCTTCTTCAAAGCCCGTTGACATTAGCTTCGTCAAGTAGCATCGTTTCCCGTAATTTCTGTTGGTCAAAGCTGCTCACTAATCGAAGATATTCGCCAAATTGAGCATTCTGCCATCAGCGGCCGTCAGCTCCACTTTCCTTCCCACAATGCTTCAGTGGACAGTGACACGTCACTCGGACTTCCGTAAACAGTGACGATTCAGAATAATGACTACAGCGACCCCCGCTGGACAAACTTAATACAGACCAACAAAACGACAAGCCACGTCTGGGCTTTATTTTTTTTTATTTATTTTTTTTTACAGTTTATCGTCTGGGCACATCAGCACAGTTACATGTCGACGTGCACCACCTAAAGGCTAGGAAATCAGATGCAGATAGATGCTTTATGTAATTATTTCATTGTATACCGTAGATTATACAGTGGTGTAATGTAATTTCCTCAAGTACCTAGTCTACTGTACACTGTATGTAAATTCAATGTCTATGTCCTGTTCTTTAAACTTCTACATTTTAGAGGGAAATATTGTGTATTTCAACTACATTCATCTGATGGCTGTAATTATTAGTTTTTTGTGCGTATTCAGATTTAGCATCCAAAACATAAAACATGATGAATTGTCAGGTTAAACTGCAGTTGATAAAAGTAAAATAATTCCAACTCATCCAGCTACAACGTTAAAATGCTGCTTCCCTGTTTATGCAACTGTAAAATATTAAATTCATACAGTTTGATAATAGTACTTCTGTATTTTTAAATACATTTTTGAATGTAATGGAGTATTTTTACACTGTGTGTTGCCACTTTTACTACTAGGTGAATGATCTGAACACTTCCACAACCATTGACATCATATAACTAATAATTAAAACTCAGACATTATTTTGACTTACTAGGATCTAGAGAATATCAATTAGTGTAGCCTTTAAGAGACATAGGCTATGAAAATACCGGTAGCCTGCCCTACAAAGGATGAAAGCTGAAGGTACGATATTTATTTCAACTTGGATTCATTTTTATGAAAAATTGTTTGGATTCTTTTGATCGGTGGAGAAAATCAAGGAATGGACACATATTAGGAAGTCACCACATATTTTTACTTATTCTTTGTTTGTTTATGGTGACTGGTATGATGAACTAACCAATTTCAAGGATTATATTTATAGAATTCACTCATTTATGTTGACTTCTGTCTTTAAATCTATTAAAGCCTTATAATAGGTGGCATTTTGAGAGTTACGTATTAAGACAGATGAATATAGGGTATGTCGTAGCTTTTACACATTTTGATAAAAATTCTAATGATAATACACATAAAAAAGCAATAAAATAAATTATATAGTCTGCTACTGAATGTTATTGGATGGATTGCAGCAGCTACTTGTTTACATACTGAGTCTAGACATATTCTACAGTGTATTGTTTGTATTACAATGTGTTACATACAAACATATTTTTACCAGGATCACTGGACAATATGTTAACATTTTATTATGGAACATTGCATGAACTTGTCAATGCTTAACACCTGTCGTATATTCAAATACTTATTTATTATTATTATTTCAAGGGAATTGAGGCTCTATGATACAGTTGACTATAGTGTTAATCAATTACACAACTACCCAAAAGATTAAACACATTGTATTTTACTTAGTTGTACATGTTGCAACTTTGTACTGTGTTGCTATAAATGTAAAAGTACGTAAAACAATACATTTTTGAAGACAGCACATCATCTTACACAAACCACAGTATTCCTAAATTCCTAAATACTAATAAGTAATATCAAGTAATACTAGATTACCTAATGCAAATGAGGTATAACATACAGATAATTGAATATTATTCAAGAATGGGATGTTACTTTAAATGAGAACTGTACTGCTGAAGTTTAGAAATTTTTTTATCATCAATTTATACACATGAATTAATTTCAGACAATTCACACATTGAATAATAAATTGTAGGTCCCACAAAATATAAACATATATTTCAACAGAAATGTATGTTTCAAATTAAAGTATTTTTTATTTATCATAAAAAATTATTTTAGCGTAGTAAAAAGTTATATAAGTGTCCCCTATCAGTAATCAATGATCATATTTATTCCAACATCTGAGGAAACACTTGCTGAAGTTCATTATCATACAGCAGAAAAAAGATGACATGAGAGATGTTCATTTTGGAATGAAACGCTTTAACCAGCCTCCCCTGTTCACATCTAAGTGGCACAACATGTCTCTTCTGGCGCGCACTTATAATGTATAATATAATATAGAGATAAGGCAACTAAATTAAAATCATGTGAATAATGAGAAGATTGAAACAAGCATGTAACATATTCATGTAACTCTGCAATGTTCATCAAAGCAAAATAATTTTTTGAATAAATCAACATAACGTTAATTGTTAACGTTAAATAATTAAGTTGATTTGTGGTCAGTTCAGCTAAATGTAAATTTATAATCTAATTCTTCTTCTCTAATTTTCAAGTATTGGTTATTAGTATGATTTAGAATGAATTTTTTAATTAGAACATTTTACATCCTGAGGTGATAGCTCACTACCGTATAGTATATAAAAATAGAGCTGTCAGCATGATTGGATTGATAGATGGAATACTCTATACTCTCGTACTTTGTATGCATTACAGACATGCTTTATACACAGCTTTTATTCAAGTGAACATTTATGATCTGTGAACTCATGTGACATCTCTCACGCTCCATTCGCAGCAGCCAGCTGTAAGAATCAATACAGTAACGGAATGTCATGTCAGGCTACCTGAACATTAGAGATGTACATAACAGGAAAAAAATGCTTCCTTAGAAAGCAGACACGATCAAATGTAAATTCCTAGCCACTGTGTAACAACAATGGCCACATTTTTTGCAATGTACACGTGACTCTGCCACTGGCAAATCAGAAGGTAACACTCTCCAAAAAAGGATGTAACTTTTTAAGTAAGATGCCATTATATTGCGTGTTGAAGGCAGTGTACAAAGTAGAAAGCTCCAGCAGCAGATCAGCAGTTACAGGTCAGGGGACTCTTAAAGTCTGCACTGTGCCTGTTTCGCCACCTTGTCTGGTGAGGTATTGCAGAGAGAGATGGGAGGCGGCCAGATAGAGCGTCAAAGCTGAGGAGTGACCTTTGACCCCTACAAGCCTCTGATTCCCACCTCAAGTCTCTAGCAATGAGACTCCTTTTCATCAACAGGGAAGTAGCCGTCTCTAGTGGGAGGTGATTTCTGATGGAGGCTGTCGCCATCTGCTGCAAAGATGGCTAGCAGCCTCTCCTGTTCCTGCTTTGTCTTCGGTAACTCAGTGGACGGAGTGGTCAAGAGAGCAAAGCGCTGTGGATGTAAAATTGATAAAATGGTGGAAAATTAGTTATATATCAGTGAAATAAAATTGATGACATTTTCAAACAAAATATTTAATATATTGGAATCAATGTAAGTCACCTAATGATGCAAGCTGTAACATTATCTAAGAGATTATTCAATAGAATCAGTAATGCAATATATGGCAGTATAAAACAGAAAGCAAATGAGGAAAGAAATGGGTATAATGCAACAAAGGTTGCCACTGAATTTTTAACCAGGGACATTGTTATTTGGTAAACGCCTTAACCACTAGACCACAAGAACTTTGTGGAACTAACCCTTTTAAGAATTTAAGATAACTATGATATTTAGGCTTTGTTAAAAATACAATACATAACTCTGTCAACTTGTTAGTTCTTACTTAATTGTTTGATTTATTTATTTTTATTACCACTTGGGGCAGTGCAACTGTAAACACAATATTGACATTATTTGAGTTGATCTGATTTGATTTCACTTGACTATAAAAAAAAATTCTGAAATTTGCCTTGCATCACAAGTCCTACACTGTTTCACATACATCAAAAACAAAACATTTAAGCTATGCATTTAACCTGAACAAATAATACGAACATACAAGTGCATGCATAATTTGAAACTTTCATATATTCTAGATTCATTACCCATAAAGGGAAATATTTCGTGCCTTTTTTGTTTTAATCTTGATTATTACATCTTACAGCTCATAGAAATCAAGAATCCATATCTCAAAATATTAGAATAAAGGACAAAATGTGGACCTGAGAAAAGCCTTTAATCTCTCAGTCTGGTTCAGTACACACAGCCAATATCATGGGGAAGACTCATTGACACCCTCCACGAGGAGGGTAAGGCACAGAAGGTTAGTGCTGAAACACAGAGTGCTGTATCAAAGCATATTCATGGAAGCTGACTTGGAGGTTAATGTGTGGTAGGAAAAAGTGCACAAGCAACAGGGATGACTGCAGCTTTGGAGGATTGTCATGCAAAGCTGATACAAGAACTTGTGGGAGCTTCACAATGCGTGGACTGAGGCTGGGGTCAGTGCATCAAGGCACAGACGGGTCCAGGAAATGAGCTACAAGAGTTGCATCGCCAAGCTACTCCTAAACCAGAGACCCATGCTAAGGTGAAACACAACTGGATCATGGCTCAGAGGCACTGGTCCAAAGTCTCTTTCAGGTGAAAGTAAATTTTGCTTATCATTTAGAAATCAAGGTCCCAGAGTCTGTAGGACGAGTGGAATAGCACAGAATCCAAGTTGCTTAAAGTCCAGTGTGAAGTTTCCACAGTCAGTGATGATTTGGGGTGCCATGTCATCTGCTGTTGTTGGTCCACTGTGTTTTATCAACTCCAGAGTCAATGCAGCCATCTACCAGGAGATTTTAGAGCATTTCATGCTTCCATCTGCTGACAGGCTTTATGGAGATGCTGTTTCCTTTTCCAGCAGGACTTGGAACCCCCCCCACACAGTGCCAAAACGACTAGAAACTGGTTTGCTGACTATGGAATTACTGTGCTTGGTTGGCCAGCCAGCTTGCCTGATCTGAACCCCATAGAGAATCTACGGGCTATAAAATGAGAGACAGCAGACCCAACAATACTAGACTAGCTGAAGGCCACTATCAAAGCAGCCTGGGCTTCCACAACACCTCAGCAGTGGTACGGGCTGATTGCCTCCATGCCACACCACCGTGATGCAGTAATTTGTGCAAAAGGAGACCCGTCCTGAGTGCATAAATTAACTTTTCAACTTTTCAAAAGGTCTAGATTTCTGTATTATACATTTTTTCTTCTAATGTATTATCTTGAGATATGGATTTTTGATTTTCATGAGCTGTAAGCCGTAATCATTAAGAGTAAAACAAAATAGGCATGAATTATTTCCCTTTATGTGTAATGAATCTAGAATATATGAAAGTTTAATTTTTTTACTTAAATTACGGGAAAAAAATACTTTTCATGATATTCAGATTTTCTGAGATGAACCTGTATATTACATCAGACATTACAAATAAGTGGCCACAGTGCAACAGTTCAATTTAATCGCTCCTTTTTACATTCAGTGCTAGGAACAGAGAGGCCTACCCAGAACCCAAACTCTGACAGACTGAGGAACAAAATAGTTCTTTAACCTGTTCAGTCAGGCCTGTGGGACTCAACAGACAACATTCTGTTAGCTTACACAGTTTGAAAACTTGACTCAAACGTTTGATCCATATTTTTTGAGCAAATAGCAGTCTAGCTTTAAGCTGACCATAGACAGCTGCACCATGCACTGATCGTACTGCTCCATACTGAATTACACTTTGTATTATTGAAATGATATGATAACAGGATCTATTTGTTTATCATCCAAATGACACACCACGTCCAGCAGACAACAATCATTTGGAGTTGTGTTTCTGGCTATCCGAGCTCAGTTTCAGCGTCTCCTCCTGAGGGAAATATTTGGGTCTTTAGCTGCCAAATGTTCCACTACATTCAGCTAGTTGCTAACTTCTCTGTCTGCCATTTGGTTCTGGGAAGGTAGTGTACAGTGGGTTTCTCAGACCCGGAAACAAGCTCAGTGACAGCAGTGAGAATGAACTGAACAGTTGAGCTGCAGGCCATGGAATCAAAACAATGAACTGAAAGGTTCTGCAGGGAACTGCAGAGTTGGGTTATTATTCACTGGCAGAGTCAGTTATTCATTTGCATCTAAATTTAGGCAAAACTTACCTCTCTCAGTGTTCCAGGGGTGTAGTACAGTTTCACTGCTACCCAGACAGGAATACACAGCATGGAAGACAGGGCCAGGGTCCAGCCTATGCCATTGCCCCACCATGGGTATACATATTCATTGTTATACTTCAGAGGTGAGTACTTGATCAAGGCAAATGCAAAGGTTCCCTGTTTACAGAGACAGAGAGAGAGATTTCATGGTCTGTAAGGTTAGATGCTGACTATGCTACATATCTGATATTTGAAATACCAGTAAAGTAAATAGCTGATCAAGATCATTAAATTCTGTCTTATTTTTTAACATATACTGTAGATAAAGAAAGCTTTATTTAACCATTTGCAGAAGTTTGTAAATTGAAATGTATTTTCAGTGTTGGCCAGTAGAGGATGCTCTGCTTTCACAAGAGTAGCGTAAAAGTATGTATAATACAAATTAATGGGAAACCCACAAAGCATGTTGCAGGGGTGAAGAAAAGCCAGCAGTATTTGATGACAGGGCTAGGGCGATAGCCAATCATGTCCTCTATGTTGTCATAGAAACGGTCCGCACCTAGGGGAGATGAGGGAAACGCAGTGGCGACATTAATATATATATAATTATATATATATAAATCTAATATCTATCATCTGTGTCAAGATTCACTCTATTTGAACAGCAGAAATGTATAAAGAAACACATTACATTAAGAATCTTCATGACTGGCAGGAATTGTGATTTTTCTTATTATTGGTTTTCAGTAAATAAACCAAATGATTGAAATAACACCCCCTTCACTCTACCTTATGCCTCTCAATCTATGGGTCCAAGAAACAGAGCCTGTGAGGCTGTGTGGACAGGGATGAATAGTGCCTAGGAAGAATAAAGCCTTTGTCTTTTAAATACCCCCTTCAAGTATTCCAGAACAGCCTTGCTAACACACTCACCATAAATCCAAGCAATGCAAACAGTCTCAAAAACAGCCACAAAGAGAAGGCACATCCCACTGGCTGCATAGTAGTCAAAGAGCTGGAAGATGTACATGCCTCCCTGTGGAGACAAACATGGGTTTAAAATGAAAGCCATTTTATACTGGAAGACAACTCTGCAAAGTGTTACACAGCAAAGCTTTTGTTGAAAAGACAACACAGAGATAAAGAAACATTTGGTGGCATAACAGGATTTGAAGAGAATCTGCTGTGGACCGAAGGCTGCTAACAAGAAGCAGCATGAGTTTGGTAGATTGTCATCAATCTCAAAGACAAGAAAGTTTTCTTCTGTTAGGAGTGAAACACAAAAGGGCTCCATCAAGCCACAGTTGCAAGTAAGCCACTGTTTCTTATGTTCTTTGTATTATTTTATTATAGCTGATTAAAGTGATTTTACATAGAAGTTAGTGATGTACGGTTACCATCCTTTGGGCAAGAGTACATGATAATTCTATAAAAACATTATGAAGTGAGGTGACTGAGACCAACCTCTGTCAGCATGATGAGCCCAAAGAGGAAGGACACCACAGCCACTGCCAGGATGAAAAGCTCCCTGCGGTTTTTACGCCGGAAGGTGGAGGGATACATGTCCACCATGGCTGTCACCAGGCTCTCCACACACACAAACTGATCAAGAAAAAAGTACGAGATATTTGTATTGTTTATATGTGTGTATGTATGTTTGTTTGTTTGTGCATGTGAGTGTACTGTGTGCTGCTGACAATGCTGATCCATGCACATTTGCTAGATAAATAATTCACGGTACTTTGTGATCATTTGAAAATGTGATATTGTGCTGCAAATGTTGGTCTCACCTGACTGTCTAGTCCCAGAAAAACAATCATAATGAAGAAAAAGCAGGCCCATAGAGGGGAGAAAGGCATCATGGACACAGCACGGGGATAGGCTATAAAGGCCAAACCTGGACCTGAGTTAAACAGATTTTAAATGTCATTTTCTCATTAAAAATACCATTATTGGTCATTCTTGCTCAAGTTCTGAGTTTGGATTGTGTCATATCAACAATGTCATTAAAACCATAGAGACAATGTGCGAACCATGCCATGGCTTTCAGGGAACATTTTTTTTTTGGGGGGGGGGGTTTGTTTTCGCACATTCCCCTAAACCTGTCCTGCTTGCTAAATAAATCATTTTCTGATCATCTAAAGTGAGTGACCTTTATGATATCAAAATGGTGACAGAATAACATATAATAACATATAATAATAATAATGTCTGTATCTTTTAAGTAAGTAAACTAGTGATGAATCACCCTCATGCATGAATCATACATCAATAATAGCCTCATTTTACACATGATCCATGATGATGAGGATATATTGGCACCTTGTGCTTGACCACTTCACTCTCTAACTCTAACAGGGACACTTGCTACTAGACTGCCCTAGACTGTTTATGCTGCTCCCTGATGAAAGAAAAATGTTTCTGCTGATACCTGTTCAGAAAAAACCCAATAAAACTGGACTCTGATGGTAGCTAGATAAAAGGTAATGCCCTGGCAGAGGCAAATAGCTTTAGTTTATATTTGATTTGATTACATTAATGTTTAAGTTGAGATTTACAAGAAATATTTTATTGCTACATGTAAAGGGAATACTGCTGGTAAAAAGCACCTTATTTGTTTAAAGTGTTTGCAAACCACATGTTATTGCACTTTTGTGTATATAGTAGTCCAGTACTTTACAATTCATTATTTAATTTTGCGCATAACAATGCAACCCAGCACTATTTTTACAAATATTTACAAAAATGTGAGGGGTGTACTCACTCTCTCTCTCTCTCTCTCTCTCTCTCTCTCTCTCTCTCTCTCTCTCTCTATACATATATATATGTGTGTGTGTGTGTGTGTGAGTTTGTGTGTTTGTGTATATATATACACAGTATTTTGGTTGAATTGCAGTGCCTCACTTTTAGCATAAGAAAGAAAAAAAGTAAAAGAAAAACGAACCAGATTCAGCCACTTCTGAGATGGGCACGTTCTGCTCATAGGACATAAATCCTAAGATGGAGAAGATGGCAAAACCTGCAACAAAACTGGTACCGCTGTTCAGGAAACAGAGGCACAGGCAATCCCTGGAAATAACACAGAGGGGCACATAACAATTAAGAACTGCATTAACTGTTTTAATGGGCTGGGACCCAACATTGTCTGGACTAGAGATTTTACTCCTTTCATGTAAACTTTTATTGTAATTTAAGGTAAATCAACAGGTTAAATACAGAATATAGAGGTATTGTTCTGTAGTAAGGCAAAATGCATTATCCTTTCAGTCCTGACCTGTAGCAGTTGTTGTTATATTTATTGTAGCTTCCCAGGGCGGTGAGGCAACCAAGGCAGATGGCATAGGAAAAGAAGATCTGAGTTCCAGCATCCATCCATACCTTAGGACAGAATAGGAACAAGATAATCAAATAGAGAAAATATATTTAACAATTAATAATAATAATAATGATAAGTAATAACAATTTAAACACAGGTGAACTCACATAACATTTTTTGTTTTAGTTTTTTGTTATGTTGACCTTGAGGTGTCCCATGGGAAAAGTTACTTCTGTCTGCTGATCAGGATTTTTTTTTAAAGGGGCTATAGTTTTTTAAATGAAATTAATTACTTTTTTATTGCCTGTGTGAGAAGGGTCTGTAACCTCACATAAAAACGATCCACTTGCCGGGTTATTCTGTTACCTCTGACACAGTCAACATCGGAAAGGTGTTTGAGTCACAGAGAGACCTCTTTGTTTTGGATATAAAAACCGACACAGAGTTGGCTTTCATCCTTTTGGACAGGTAAACTAACATTACTGTGAAGCATGGGAAACGTATGATTTTTTGCTTTAGTTGGCTCAAGTTAGATAATGTTAGCTCGCTGGCTAACGCTGACTAGTTACTAACGCTGACCAGTTACTAACATTATCCGCTGCAAAATGTAATATTGTGGATTTCCACATTACCATTGAAGCCACACTTATGAGAAAGGCCTGTGTCTGCTGTTTGTTATGGAAACATTTCATTAACAACACAAAAGGTAATGTCATGAAACACCAAATTCTTACTACATCAAGTGTTAGGGACTGCTCTCCACCACAGCAGCACCAGAGCCACAGACAAGTTAGTTGTGGAGTCTTTTCAACTAAGTGATGTCCCTTGCAAGGCTGATTTTCACACAGCCTTCTATGTACCTTTTCATATTAAAGTGAGGTGAGTCACCTCCTCTCACACACCTCATCTCTTTCTAAAAACACAGTCCGACTCCCCATGCATCAAATCCCGAAACTCCATACCCCAAAACTCTTAACCCCACCACTATCCTGACATCACCCACCCAGCAAAGAATATTATCCATCCCAGTCTGCCTAGGCATAAAGTGCAGCGCTTTTCCAACCTCTCTTTGAAAACTCACTCACACTTCAAAATTCAAATGAGGTTTCTCTTTATGCTTACAATTCTAGCAGAGTGCTCCCAGGGCACTGGGGCATGTGTTAGATAGCTGGCAGCCAGCACTAAAGATCTGATTGACTGGGGGCCCAACCAACAACATAAGCTCTGGACACAACATAAGACAAAGGCAGGTATTCCCAATGCATCCACTCCACCAGCCTAGCTTGTCTTGGCCTGCACACACTGGGCTTGTATTCATCCCCTGAGCCCTGAGAGGGATTGAAGAGGCCCCCTCTTTTTCACACTGGTTGCAATCTAACAGCAAGTAAAGAATAAATTGAAAAGTCCATGTTACCACCACCCTCCCCAGTCAATTCTCAGTAATGAAAAGTCCTTTGCATTCTGCTGCACACATTATTAAATGATACTGTACCCTCAATAAAAACTGCAGCAGCATTGCTTGTTTGTTAAAACTGCTTATGTTCAGTTTAAAAATATGATGTAATGTAATGTTATTAACACTTGAGGGCAGCAAAAACAAGCTGTGTCACAACACTGACACAATTATTATAATTTAAGTTAAAGGGGCATTATAGAGTTTTCAGCGGCCACTAGCGGTGCGGTTTTAACATTGCAACCAGGTATGCATACTTGCTGGAACTCATGAGCGAGCATAACCCGAAACACAACCGCTTTCATACAGAGATCCTGCAATCAACGCAGAAACACCAGCATGCAGTATGTGGCTTTTCTCCAGACATGTTCAGGCTCAGTTTCTACCAAGGAAAAAAAGGCAGTGTGATAGCGGCTATAGACAGACAGGGAGACAGCTTCACAAAACATGCTGGAAACTCAGGTAAACTCCCACTGCAATGTTACAGTATCAGCTGCTTGAGGTTGAACTAATCCATGCTCGTTACATGATAATGTTACATTTACTGCATTTAGCCGATGTGCTACATTGTTAGCTCGCCTGTTTGCTTTTCAGTAACTAAGATTACTATCAGTGTATCTTTCACCTGAGGCTCAGCAATGTCAACACAGCTAAATGTACTGGATGATAACGAAAAGGTTAGTGATCTAGAATGAATATTATAAATGAGATTGTTGTCACAATTTACAACAGTTAGTTTAAACTTTACTGTACCGTTAGTGGATCTTCCTCTGTGTTATTGTCGGTGTTTTGTTGCATTTTTGTATATTATATGCCTGAGAGGTGGATAAGCTGTTTACCTGAGTATCGGTAAAAGACAATAAATCTAAATTGAAAGCAAACAACGGCAGATCTGAGCTAATGTAGCGTTAGCTGGCTGCCCTGCCTTACATCACTATAGCGTTAGGCTAGTAAACAAATCGCTCCCCATTTGCTTTTTACCGTTACATCCTTACTTGCAGGCTAAGTCAACGCTTTGACCTCATACCGGTTGTACACAGGATAGGTTAGTTGGATGAAGTAATGTGGAAAGTGATACAACTTTGTACTGGATAACATTAGCAACTGCTCGCCGTTAGCCGGCAAGCTAACATGACTCTCTCAGTGTTTCTCCAGCCTTTCTGATGTTCACTTTGTTTTTACTAAGCTGATTAAAGACTCTTGAAATATGATGTATTTCTTCCAGGAGGGAAGTCAATAGAAAGCTTTTAATTCCTAAAATGACATCCTTATACAAAACCAATAATGGTTATACCAGATGATAGCAACTTCCTCCACATGGTCCTGATTTAAGCAACAACTTTTGGGTCACTGGTCAGCATCAGTATCTCTACACTGCTGCCAGATTTAAAGGGAAAATTTTGCACATTTTATGTAAATTTCCAATCAGTGTCGATCATTACTATATTGACAGAGAAAGCAGAGTTTGCCAAGTAGTTCTTCATTTGAAGTGCAGTGACGTAGTTGTAAAGAAATAACGACAGGATACTCAAGCTTCAATTTCTAGCTTCCACCTCTGGGTAGCCAGGGGGCATGCTCTATATGAAAACTCGCGTTTCCAACTGTTAAAATGGCATTCAAAAGGGCAGAGTGTGTGTGTTTCTGCTGTGTGTAAATTTACTTGATAGATATGTTCTGACACTAACGTTATAAGTGAGAAAAAGAAATGGTCAAATGCAGAAATTAATTTTTTTGGCATTGTTTTGTAACTTTGATAGCACCCTGCAGCTAGCTTGCTCAGAGCTCTAGTGGTAGTGGACTTGAAGTGGTTGTGGCGTTCACACTACGTGACTGATCAGTGACAGGGAGACACACACTACACGAGCTGACAGCGGCTCTGTCATCGGACGTGATCTCCAAACCACGTTTTGTCAAGAAAACACACATGAAATGCGAAACGGGAAATGAGCGATCCTGCACACGAAACAGCTTACTTTGGCTAGCCTTCAACTCAACAGTCAATCATGATTTCAGTTAAATGCTAAAGTTGCAGTTACTGTTACCTTGTCTGTGGTCCGCTGGCAGAACACCGGGTGCTTTCCGATCAGGTGCCGTCGTGCTGTGGCCGAGGCGACATAAGTTTAATTTTACGGTGGACGGACGATAACATTACAGACTTGTTGTTTTCTTTAGCTTGAAATAATCCCATACCTTGGACACTTTCTTCTTTGTCCCTGGCATAAGCGCGATGTGCGACAGTAATAATAGTTAATAATAGTATGGATTAAACAAACACTTTATGCAAAGAATTTGCATTTAGTAATCGATTTAATCAATGAATCGTTTGCGCCCTAAATGCAGATGGCATTACTTTTAGTGAGCCTGGGAGAATGAGCTGGTTTTGCATGACCCGAAACTTTGAATAACTTAGTTCTTAAAGTTCTTAAAGATGTGCTGAAAAAATTTTATGAGTATGACCAGCATGGATGTCTAATTAATCTGTATCCTGAGGCAGTAAATTACTGTTCAAGTTTTAATCTTAAGGCATCAAAACATTTTGGAAAGCATTAAAATGTTTTGCATTGTATCTGCTAGTGTAAGAGTTTGTGTTTCTATGAATGTTCAAGATAAGAAGGCTATAGGTCTGGAAGTGCATTTCCATCCTACCTGTGGGTCAGACAGCCGTCCCAGGTCGGGGTAGAGGTAGAAGTGGATTCCCCTGGAGGCTCCTGGAAGGGTGACTCCTCTGATCAGCAGGATCAGTAGCATGGCATAAGGGAAAGTGGCTGTGAAGTAAACCACCTAAAGGGAAACGGTAGCAGTTTCTAATCAGAAATATGTCTACAAGACCTATGGCAATGCCTCCCTTTCTGAAATTCTACCTTTATGTGTTTATACTTAAATTTGACTGTTATATTGTGTTAAATCAGTGACAATGTTATACAAGGTTTGGAAAAATTATTAATATATTGTGTTTGGTGTGTGGATTTTCAGTTGATGAAGTTTGAGTTAGGTGGTAGGTAGGTCAGTAGGTGCCAATCTTTGAGCATTTAGTCATCGTGGCTAACACTGATTATGCTAGCTACCCAGTTTGTGTATTATTTATTATTTTTGCCTCTATTTCATGCATAAGGAGGGCAGACCTGGCCATGCAGCAAGCATATATTAAAACCAGAGCAAAGTGTAAAAAGCACTTTTATAAGTGCTGCAGAATGCCATTGAAGATATGATCTGACTATCATATTTCTATTGTATAATAATATCTGTCTGTGATGAATGAAGGAGAGGTTTCACCTTGCCAGTAGACTTTACTCCCTTCCAAATGCAGAAGTAGCAGATGACCCATGCAATGGCCAGACAGATAACCAGATCAGTATTCAGAGAGCCAATGTGATCAATACCTGGGGAAATTCTCAGCACTCTTCGCCTGGGACACACACACAAATAGAACAAACACTAGAAATAGTTTAGCTAATCTTAGAATTGATTATATACCACTTTTAGCGTATGCTCACACTATTCCAGTATATTCCAGAAGCTAAGAAACTATAGGTCTATAAGCAATTCAAAAACCCTTGTAGCAAAGCTACAACACTTCAAAACCAGATGTATCTAGTCTAACAATCAAACATTTTTAAAAAGCCAAAAAAAATCCAGTATTTATTTAAGAATAGAAGATTAAATTACTTATTGAATACTTGGTGATTATCTTGGCACCTAAGGCCATTTGAGGACATGGCCATACAAAAAGGCACTTACTCCCAGAACTCAATGACGGGAGAGGTGGTGTTCTCATGGTGATTGATGGAGCTATTCCCCCTCTGAAATGCCATACAGGAATCTTGAATGAAGGAAAGACAAAAAGACATTCAGTCCTGTGAAGAAATCCAAGCTTTCTCTGAGGTTTCCAAGTTACACACAGGCAGCGAAATAATGCCACCACTGAGATAGAGAAGTGAAATAGCGCAGGGACATTCACAACCTTAAGATACAATTAAACTATAAATTAATAAATGAGGCAGGGGAACACCAGAAAATAACTGCAATATTTGAAACATTAAAGTTTATATAAACCCTAGGCTACTACAGGTCTATAGCCATGCTAGCAGTTCAATGCTAACATGCTGATGTTTAGCAGTTATGTTTACCATATTCACCATTTTAGCTTAGGGTGTTAGCATGCTGATATACACTAATTAGCAAAGTACAGCTAGAGCTGATGGGAATGTCTTTGTTTTTAAGGTATTTGGTGAAAATATAAACTTAAACCAAAATACTGGACAAGTTAAAAATTTAACTTACGATAGCGACAATGACAATCACCAAAATTTGTAATTAATCCTAACAGGAGTTATTGAGACATTTCACTAAAAGTCCAAAATGTCAACCTCACGTTGGCTTTATAGGAAAAGGAAAGGAATCACCAAAGTCATTAGGATTCATCTGTGGACCATGAATGTTGAGATATTTTAGTATGGCCAAATGTGTTGGACCGACAGACGGATTCTGTCATCCTCAGTTGACTAAAACGTTTATTCAGACCTCCATAATCATGTCAAAATGGAGACTTTGGATTTGTCTATCAGAAGCACATCTTTTGCTTTTGGCATAGTGTCATGTGTCTCACCTGTGTTCCAGGTGTTGTTGCAAGAGGCCCAGGGCAGATCCCAAGTGAAAGAGTTGGAAAGGTAGAAGATGGCCCAGGCTAACACAATGATGTAGTAGACGTTAAGCAGAGCAACAATCACCTGGGTGGCATAACCCACTCCTGGAAATAAAAAAAAACTGTATTATATATTTAAAAAATTGGGTTTGGCGTGTGAGTTGGGACCAAAGAGAAACTCTGCATTATGGCTTTAAACACCGCAGTATGTGCAGTGGGGTCATCTTAATTTACTGAAATTAGAACAAATCAGGTAGAAATAAGGATGGGCATGTGCAGAATGTATCAATCATAACAGTCTCTACCGTTTAAGGTGGGCGAGGCGGACTTATTGGAACTTTCTGTTCACACTATGCCTCAAAGACAGCTTGGATGGCATAAAACAAGCACACCTAGGGTTGCAGTGAGTGTACTTTTGTGCTGTACTCGACAGCAGAAGAACACTACAAATTTGATTTAATTTGCAGCTTCACATGTAAGAAATAACTGTAGTTTATCTCAAATGACTCACAGAAATTATTTTGAATCCATGACCAGACAGTTTCATTCAGAAAAAAGAAACAAGACAAAGAGGCATAATTTAACTTCGGAAAAAAGGCCATTGCAGTTTTTGATTAAACCCACCCTCAGCTTACTGTTGCTGCACTTTCAAATGACTGTAAAGTAATTTAAATGCAAGATACAATATAATAGGCACAGATTTGGCAGGAAATGAAACAGTGCTGGTTGCTTTGCAGCCATCACAACTACATTTACCACCATCCCACCTGCATACGTACTGGTTTGACACACAACCACAGACACACAAAGTCACACATATCCTGTATGAACAAATATGCATAGTGTACACTGAAAAGGATACACGCATGTCTGAAATTCCTCTTTCATCCCACACATACATGTTTAAATGTTGTCACTGGTTTGTTCTCATAAATCTTGGTATGTCCTCTGTGGTACACAAGCAACCCATTGTTTCAGAGTAGCACACATACCGTCATCATTATATCATTACGTTTACATGCAAAACACCATGAAGATGGATAATCCCCCACACTTACATTTTTAAAAAGTACAGGAAACATCTTAATTATGTCATACAAGTGTAAAATAAACAGATCTTGTCAGTGCATGGCTCTAGAACTCCTGGGCTCTTGGTGTGTAAAGTGTTTTTAACATAATTAAACATCCATTAACTCGATTTTCTTTTAGGAAATTGATAGATTACCTTCAAACAATGGGCAGATTTTTCTCCAGCAGGTGATGCCTCCCTCACTGGTGTATTGACCCAGTGCCGTCTCCAGGAAGAAGACCGGGATCCCACAAGCAAACAGGAAGATGAGGTATGGGATAAAGAAGGCACCTGTACAAGCACACAGATTATAAGGAACAGTTCTCAGATACCTTCAATATGGCCTTAAGAAATGTAGAGTAGAAGTAGTAGTAGTAGTATCTATCTGTCTTTCTTTCTTTCATTCAAAAATAGATTTAAAAATAACCATTTCTACATTTAAAGCAGTCTACTGGTATACAAGCAAAGATCATGACAAAGTAATTCGAAAAATTATGTTAGTTGAAGAATTTTACTTACTATAGGACATATTGTTTGTCAGTTTTAGCCTTTGACAGGAAGCTCACATGTAGGTCTTTCAGTCATTAGCAAACTGGCTACAAACATTTGTTTGACTCCTTTCCTATTTTCAGTTAAACCTTGAACTTCATTGGAATAGATCACATATTAACCCTTGTATTATCCCCTCTAAGCTAATTCAAAATCGTTTCCTCTCAGAAGATTATTTTAGCTGTTACACAATTGGTTGCAAGCAAATGCAAAGAAGGAATTTTCAGTAACCACCAGAACCCGTATATTTATGGTGGAACAATTTAACATTTCTTTCAACAACAAAATGTGTGCAGTATTATGGTGCAGCCAGGACTGCTAGCAAAGGGAAAGAAAAAGGGTACTACACCTACTGATTACATGTCCCTACAGATCAAAACATGTTTGAACCAAGTTTTGGTTGCAATCCTGCCCCACACCCCTTACTAACTAAATGCAGAAACTCAAGCTTTTGCGGGATAACAAACAAGAGATAAGTAATTCCAGCACTCACCTCCTCCATTCTTATAACATAGGTAGGGGAAACGCCAGACATTCCCAGACCAATAATTTCTCCGGCCACTGACAGAACAAACTCAAGCTTGTTGCCCCACTGACCCCTGTCTACCATCTTCTCTTCTGTACTTGGCACGATGTCCAGGGGCCTGCTGTGCCCATTGGAGGGTTCCACCTTGGACATGTTCTCCATGTCATCTGTGCGTCCTATCACATCAGAAAGAGTGAAAAAGAAAAAACAAAAATTACAGAGGAGAAACACATATGTGTAGCCTGCAGGATGACAATGGTCCAAATGTCATAGCAAGGCTGAATGCAGCTGGAAGTTCATCATTTCAGGCATCCTGAGAAGCATATCTGATTGCTTTGTTTTTCAATGCCAGTTCATTGGACAAAGAATACAAAAGACAATCCAATGTTCTACAGCTCAGTTTTAATTTATAAATTTTACTTATTCACCACTAGAGCTGGGTTTGTCTAAAATCAATATTGTCACATTGATATTTTTCAGTATCGAGATGTAAATCACAATATGGCAAATGGAAATGAAATTTTACAACAAGTTCTTTATGTGTAAACAACAGCTTCAATAACTAATTTTGTTAATTTAGTTAAAATAAGAATTGCTCCAAATCGTACATTTTATAGAAGGGAAATGCTATGACCAAATCATCACAATATGATTCAACTGACTGACTGAATAAATTATGAATTATTGTCCTGCCTTTTTCAGCGCCAGCTAATTCAAAACATAGCAGCTAGTCTTTATGCGTACACTCATAGCCAAACATTTTACTCCAGTACTTAAATCACATCATTGGCTCCCAGTACAAAACAGAACCAAGAAATTTCACCAAGTAATCCTTAAAGCACTGACTGTTTGGCTCCAGTTGGACTGATCAGGTCTATTTTCCTTAATAGATGCTTATAGTTACTGTGTATGTGTGTCTTTTTCTGTTACTGTTGCATTTGGTTGTATATCATTCATAATATTTTAATATACATGTTACTTTATGCAGTTTTAATGTAAAGCACATTAAGTATACTTGTAGTAAAATCTAAAAAATAAAATAAAATGTAAAAATAGTTCCCTGCCGTGTAAAGGGGTACTCAACGTACTTAATGCTTGGAGAGAGAAGAAGGAATATCAGGACCTGGTCTAGTTCACAAGGAGAATTCCCATTGTGTATGTGATGTGACAAATATGCCTGTTGATGAGTTGGTATGTTATTACTTTTCCTGTGTTTGATGAGGTCAATAATGACTTGATGTTACGTGACCGATGACCACATTAGAAGTTAGTCAAGCCCTCAGCCAGACTCTGTTTAGGGGCCAGTGCTGCTGAAAGAATTTCTCTCTGTGGAGGAAACACACAGCTCACTGACTGTGCTCAGTCCTGTCAAGTTGCATTAAAAGGCCTCTCACCAGCCCTTCTGTTACCCCCGTTCCTCTCTCTGAAGCACATCATGGTCACTGCTGCAGTCCAAATTCAAACAAATTGGTCATCAGTCTGCAGGAGACATGCTCGAGCTAATTCAGTCCCAAGAATACATGTGGACACCGAACCTCCTTCCCTTCCTTCATGCACACAAACAAACATGTTACATGTTGTGTAACCTGGACTCCCAGGACCAATGAAACTGCTTGTTTATTGTTTTTTTTTTTCATTCGGAAAACAACACGGGGGATGGAAATCCCATTTTGCCAGAAGCCTTGTGTGAAGCCACTTTTAGGAATGTGCTCTTACTGGCAAAGGGCAGAGGTGGAGCACAAGAGTGACTCTGTGTGTGCTGTTTGGATGGGGCTGGGCGTTGGACACCCTTTAGGAGCCAACATCTTCAGCACTGGAGCCAAATTGTGGCCTGAGGTAAAAATAGAGCCCCTTGTTTTCAGAAGGTACTTGGTGGGAATGAAGGCTTGGTGCAACAAAAGCGGAGCAGCCCCTCTGTTCTGTGCTGGCAAATGAGAATCCTCACTGATTTTGCAGCCAGATCACAGTTTACCTCACTTTTTCACAGTTTCTATGTGGATGCTGGGAAGCTCAATTCACAAGCCAAATAAATCACTTCAAACAGTCCTTTTACATGGTGAGACTAAATATGATCATTATTTCTAGTAACATAGTCAGGCTGAAATAGTTTTCATACATACATGATTATAGAACATCGGAGAGGCACACTGTGAGAAAATATGCTAAGACTGAGAATGAGCTCATCTAGGCACAGTGGAGCTTTATCCCAGGAAGCAGTGCCAACTTCACCTCTCTCTGAAAAGCTGCGGACTGACTGAGGAAGTGACTGACAGACTGACCTATTAAATGATTGACTGATTGAATGAATGTCTGGCTGACTTACTGGATATCATTGGCTCTGTTTTCTCCCAATACAGTCATTGGCCTTAAAAGAGCAGAGTTTTTGCATTGCTGCCTCAAGTTATGTAGCTTGAGGCAATTTATCAGACTTAACACAACTCCCTCTGGAGCCACACAGGGCTTTATTCTTTAGGCATCAACATAACATCAAAATCAAGATGCTGAGCTACATGCATGCCTTTTGGAAAAACTCTTCGTAAATATAGGACATTAGGGGCATTTTTCTGAAAGGTGTCTCTAGTACAGGTCAAGCTATCCAAACCATCAAATAAGATGGTTGAATACTTTACCATCTGCATTGTGGACAGAGGGAACAAGCTGTAAACACTGTTGACATATTATTACAAGTTGATTATTTACATATCCACCAGCTACAGAGGAACATTAACATTCATTTTTTCTTACTTGCAGTCAAATGTAAGTCCAATATTGACTCGTTCTTTAGCTCATCCTTCTGTTTGCCACCAAATTCTGAGCATAATGTCTGCTCCTCTATGATAACCAGCTAATCCCAAAAACCACCAAAGGCTACACTGATACTGTAGATCATTCAGACATTAGTATGGTACATAGTCTTATTCATAATATCAATATACTGTACGTAGGAACAAAACCTGAGAACAGGGAATAATCATGAGTGTTTTCTGGCGTCTCATGGACAAAGGCAGTAATCAAGCTCTTCTTCTAAACATGTGTCCTCTACCCTGAAGCTCCCACAGTTGGATAATCGCAGGCTAATACATAACTGGATTCGTTACATAAGACAGGGACATCAGTGTCACACATCTACATGTACACCATAAAGATTTACAGTTGCAGCATGTGATGTTGAATACTTACTGTATTGTACATCTAGATGGAAGTTATGACTTAATATAATTGTTTAACCTTTGATGAAGTTCAATAATCTGCTATGATTTCCCATCAATTTTGTAAGACAATTTTGAGTATTTGATTTACAAGTAGACCTTTGATAGCAAAATAATACCCATGTTTTATGTGACATCACTAGATGTGAAAAAAATGTTGCAAAATGAGTAACACGTGCTTATTAAGTTATTTATGCACTGATGAATTACATTCCATACAAGTAGATTTGCAATTGAGTCCAATTTGATCTCCTTTCTGATTACAGCATGGTACAGCATGATTATCAGCATGGAAAATGTGCTGGATATGATAACAAAAATTATTAAAGTTTTGACTCTTGGATGTCCAGTCTTTGCACCTGAGCATGTTTTAATACTGCAGACCTTTCATAAGATGGACAAACCCATAGTTTACTTATATTGCAGCGATTTATCAAGAAAATGAAATATGCCAGAGATCCTTTAAAACAATAACTTTCACTGAGCACAGCTGTCAATAAATAAATAAATAATAAGATGTTTATGAATTGTTAATTATATCTCTACACAGCAATAATTTCACTTATCCTTCTCTGACTGGAAAAAAATGTAATCATACAAGCAATAATCAAAAGGCTCTTACCTTTCATAATGCTGTCCAATGACAGTTTCAAGAAGAGAGTGGGGCACCAAATATAGGCCTGCTGCAGTTTCAGGTTTCACCGTATACACTATATAACATTCATGGAGGGGCGGAGATCTGAGAAACAGAAAACTTCAGTGCAGCCTGCAGTGAGATTTTCCCTCTGAGTTGCCCCTCTCTGAAGACCCCCCCCCCCCCCTTTATCCAATACCATTCAGACACCCCCACACACACACAGTGACTCCCCACAGCACACTAGAGGTCTGTGCTGTCTCAGCGTGGTGGGCTGATTGCGTAACCTTTTGACACACGCATTCTGCCAGTGCCTCTCTGTCCAGAGAGCAACCAGAAATTAGGGGGAGAGGCTGGTCAGACATGTGTGTGTGTGCATATGTGCAATGATCTCAAATATTGCTGAGATTGGTTTGAAAAAGATTTATCCACAAACCCTGTAAATCTTAAGTACTTTGTGCACAACAGTTACAATAAGAGCCTCACAATATTTCAGTGGCCTTTTCTGATTGAGCGTAATTAAAACATCACTCCTGCTACATGAAGCCCCTGCTCCAAACACATTCTTAATCCAGCCCCCCTTAAAAAGTCTTTATTCCCTCAACTAGATTCCATCCTAACAGACCGAGTAGACCATTCACAACGACCCAGTAGCCCATTCAGAACATTTTCCCACCGCAGGGGTCCAGAGGTCACAATCCAGAGGGTCTTTATGGAGGTGGGGATGGGGGGGAGGGAGTGCTCTGCTTCTCCTTTTCCTGTCTCAAATCTTTCAGCGTTAGGTCCCCAACCCCCACCTAAAATCATATTATAATTCAAGACACGCACAGATCAGCTCTCTATAAAAATGAAGCTGTTTGCCTGACTTTAGTTTTTCGACAGTGTCGACTTTTAATCTATGAACCAACTTGTTTAACCTTTTTTGAATCCCTTAAAAAAATAACTATAAAAACATGAATTAACAAAGCCTTGAAAACTTTTATTTTAGTAAACCTACTGTAATTTATAGAATTTTTTGTCAAAAATCACTGCAACTGGTATGGCTGGTGCAAGCATGGGGACAGAAATACAAAGGTAGGACAATGCAGGAAGCTTCCGGTCTGAAATGCGAAGCCAGTGCGGAAGTCCCTTAAACCTGCATTCTATTGAACGGACAGCAGGGAGCGACTCTTCTGGTGCAAAAAGAAGTCCGTTCCATTAGAAATAATGGTAAAATTACCCTGCTTCTCAGCACTTCCTAATGGGTTTATGGTCTCAATCGCTAGTTTCCGGTCTTCTTCAATACAAATTGATGTTCATTTAGTAAATTATGGTCCCATTTAAAGAAAAATAGACTATAAAGGAGAGTATGCTTCAGAGCAGGATTATCTATGATTGACAAGTTGTTACCATGGCGACCTGTCAATCAGGCTAGAGTGACTCGTACCTACGGCACTGTGTAAATGTAACCAACGCTGCTGAAAAAGCGTATTAGGAGCTGGCTGTTCACTTTCTCTGGTGAGTATATTTAGTTTTAAGACTGTTGTTTGCTAGACAAAGCTGTCATCCCTGTTAAAATACCAGTTAATGTGAATTACAGATGCACCTGGCTAAGCAAGCTAGCTAGCTCCACACACGGCCGTTAGCTCCACCATCTTGTCCAAATATGGTCACTTCCAGGCACTTCCTGGTTGCAAAAAATCAACTTGCCCTATCGTCCAAACTCGCGGCTTCAAAACGGCACTCCACAAACCAACGTGACGTCACGTTGACTATCTCCACTTCTTTTATACAGTCTATGAGCAGGACACAAATGCAGACACCTATGGTGGACATGAGGCAAGTTCAGTAATTTATTAACACAAACTGAGGAACTCAGGTGAACAGGATGGCGAGACAGGCAAGGGTCATAACCACAGAAGGCAGTCCAAACAGGCAAACAGATCTGACTAGGAACAGGCAAGAATCAAAAGTCCAAAAAAACAGGCAAAAAGATCTGACAAGGAACAGGCAAGAATCAAAAGTCCAAAAAAACAGGCAAAAAGATCTGACAAGGAGCAGGCAGGGATCATAAGTCCAATAAACTGGCAAAAGGTCAAACACGCAGATAAGGCAGGCAGAAACAGGTAACCAAATCATCAAGCACATGACAACATAAGCATGATTGATGAGGGAATCAGTTGCAGGTGAGGAGTGGATGAAGAAGGCCTGGGGCGAGTTCAATCTCAGAACGTTTTGCAATGATTTGCAACGTTTTCTGATTGAACGACAGGTTTCCTTGCAACGTTGTGCAACGTTCAGCAAAGGGCTTCGGTTTATGTTTTCTCCCGTTTGGTGGGAATGTCATAGGTGTTACCCAATTAGCTGCGACAAGTTTGTAAACACAACGGAAAATGCAGTGCGCTTGTGTACACAACAGGGTGTTCGAGGCACCACCGTTTCCACTGAAAAAAAAAGTTTTGCCCCAGGTAACCGCAGGGCTAATGAGAGAACTGGGAACAGGTGTGTAGATGGGTGGGGTGAAGTCAGGTGAGGGGGAAGGAGGGAAAGTCCGAGGGCATCTGGTGGACAGCTTGAGGATAGCAGTTCTGGAAGTTGGAGGAAAGTACATGATGGCCTGGGAGAAGTGAGCAGGGGCAGAGTGAAATGCAGAGGGCTGGGGATGAGCGAGTGTGGCTGAAGAGATGGACATGAGGAGCAAACTGTGACAGCATCCGGTCACCGAAAGATCTAAATCCATTTAATTGCATGTCCTCATTGTTGCTAATCAAAAAGAATCATGATACCATTATAGTATAATATCATGGTAAAGAGATGGAGGCATCCTCGTCCCTGAAGTTTTCAGCTTGGTGGATAAATTCATGATGTCACAAGTTTCATTTATCACATTTATGAAATCATGTTTTACATTTCACTTTAAATTTCTGTATGTCGATATCTTGAAGGAAAACCTTTTGGGAAACACACTTATTTGCTTTCTTGCAGTTAGATCGGAAGATTAATACCACTCCCATATCTGTAGGCTAAATATAAAGCCACAGCCAGTAACTTAGCTCAGCTTAGACAGGAAAACAGCAGGAAACATAGTAACAAAATCTGCCTACCAGCACCTCTTAATCTCACTAATTAGCCTTTTCTATCTTGCTTATTTAATCAGTACAAAAACTGAAATGTAAACAAAAAGCAACTTGTGGTTTTATAGGGGATTATGTGCTGAATTATCAAAACCACAACATATTGTTTTTACACACAGGTAGGCTATCTGCACAGTTTTAAACAAATGAGATATAACATGTTAGTACACTTTAGAGGTTTTCGAAGGCAGAATGTGTTACCTTTTTACAGACAGGCTAGCTATTTACCTCTGTTAACAATCTCTGTGCAATGCTAAGCTAAGCAAATCGGCTGCTGGCTGTAGCCTAATCATATGAGAGTGAAGTACAGAAAGTGTATAACTCTCATTAACAAAATGTCAGGCTATTGCTTTAAGATAAGTATGGGATGCCTTTATGATCAAAAGGCACTATAAAATATATGCAGATTGGAGTATAAAAATAAAAAAAACTCTTTTGGATAATAGGTACAATGCATGTTAAAAAAAGTAAGGTCCTGTCATTTATAACAATAATCTAATTGTGCAACTATTCCTTTCTTCCAGATGTTGTGCTTGGAGCTCATTAAGAACCATTATGCTTGTGAATGTCCATGGGGCAGAAAATAAGACAAAAGCAGAAAAAACAGAAGGGGGCTTGTTAATGAACTGTATTTCTTCCCTCTGTCTGCAGCATCCTGCTGTTCTCTGACTGTACGACCATAGGTCAGTGCTCAGACTGTAGTCTGCTCAGTCTGAAGGATCCGTCATGTCTCTTTACATCAAACTCAAATATGCTGGTTAAATTAAATGCGTGAAAGCATTTGGTTTAAGGTCTCCTGACATGAGAAGTTAAAATTTAGTCCACAGTAGTTCAGCCATTGTTGGGGCTCACTCACAGGGCTTTTTAATGATTAATATCAGAACAGTCTGATCCAAAAGACTGAAGTCAGTAGAAGAAAACAGCTTATTTTAACGGACTACATATTTGGAAAATCCAACTTCACATTATACAACATTTGAATGCACGGATGGATGAATGACCACTTTAGTAAACTTTGATTCTTTCCCCCAAATTTTAGGTTTCTGCGAAATCAAATGATCAACCGTGACACAGACAAATATTTACTCAAACCTTTTCCAAGAGGGGCATTGTCAAGCAAGGGGTATCTTAACAAAGTATATTTTTATCTTGCGTGAATGCTCATAGGATAAATAAAGATGCTTTAAACTGATCTTAACAGACATTATGATACTAATAACAAAATACTGTAAAATGCTGTTCCTGCTGCTCCTTCCATTTGTGGCGGAAAACTTCTGTCTTTGACCACGATGGTTAAAGTAGGTAAAAGGTGTGTACACAAAGATTGCAAAGTGTGTCAACACTGTGATAACAGATTTGATCTGATCAAACTCAAATACCCTCTTTGACCACACAGGACAGAGAGATCTCAAAGCTAACCAGGGAACTCATATCAAAGTCTGACAGTTTTCAACTTTTGTCTCATCGTTGATTTAAAGGTGAATACCAGCACAGATTTGGCTGTCATGTCACAGTTTCAATAATACATATACATAATAATACACTAAAACAAGGCTGACGAACACTTGAAGAAGGTTGAAATCAGTTCCCAGTGTCAGCCATTTATGCCTGCTTGGTGATGGTGTACAACTCCAATACAAAAACATTTTTCAAGGTACTGCTGGAGTCCAGTTAATGCTAAAGAACAGGTCTAAACTATTATAATGAAGGCATCTGAATGGTGAATAATTATTTCCAAATTGATTCATTTGTTTTATAATATGGGATGTACATTTATGAGAAGAGTATACATTCTTCAAAAGAATAAATAACACCCACCCCTCTGCTACATTGCTTCAAAGATGTCTTTCAGCAAGATACTTAAACCCAAATCCCTGAGGGGCTGCAGTGCTTGGACAGCAGGACAACATAGGTTTTAAACCACTAGGCCATTAGGCCACTTCACATTTGAACAGTTTTCTTTATTCTTGACATGGTGTTATAAATGGATTTTGCCACAGTACATGCTAAAATAATGCAACAACAGATAATAAGAATGCCACAGCAAAATGTAAGAATTATTCATTAACTGAAGCAAAAAAAAAAAATATTATACCTAGCAGATCACCTTGGCTGTTCAGTACATTTCTTTCCTCAGGGCCAATGTATTTATCATGGATTCACAAATATGTTTGACTTTGTGCTTAACTGTGACTGCCTTAATGATGAATTATTTTAATTCATTTGATAACACCTCAGATTAAATCAAAGGCTAAATACATCCAGTACTGGCACCCAGCATAATCCATTGTAGTTAATAGCTTTCTTCATTTTATACTCCTTCTTTGTTACAACTGTCAAATATGCTTAACATTACATCCAAAAAGCAAATGCACATTCATTTTAATATGTTGCAACAAAAGCATTTCTTCTCTTTTGAGGTAACCCCCAACAGAAACCTTCATTTCCCCCTAAATGGCCATTTTTACACGTCTGGCTTTTGAACACAGCTATTTGTTAGCTTGTCGTTTGCTCCATCACAGCTGGGTTTTTTGCCTTGCTTTGGACATGGTACAGGACTTTTGTTGTTTTTAAATGTACTTTATACATAAAGTGACTTGACTTATTGAAGACCAGGAGTGACACACTCATTGTAAAACACAAAGGATGTCTGTTTGTCCTTTTAACACTATCAACACTACAAGCAGCACAGCCATAAAGGGTCTTCTAAGTTACCGTAGACTTTAAACTGAAATATTTTTACAATTTATTTCAAATCGGTAGTAACTTTGAATATTGCATGAGCCTCATGTGAGTCTCACATGAAACAACAAACAAACGACTTTGTCATCATACATCTGAGCTGTATGTTAACCTTAAAAGTGTTCATTTGTTTGCCCTTTTCATTTACTGTGAGCCAGAGACCTCTAGTGTTTAGTGGGAAATGTACCAATGCACATTTTTTTGTGAAAAGCTGAAAATAGTCCATGTTTTGTTTTAATTATTTGTGTCCAAAGTCAGTAGATTTAATATTCATCATGGAATGGGTACTCTGGATGGTCACTCCACCTGTTTTGAAACAAAAAAAAAATGACGAGGAGTCGTCATTTAGAAAACTGTTCTTGCATTGTGGGAGGAAAAAACCCCAGACTGGGCCAGAGCACAAACGGGCCCCCACTCTCGCACTTTATACTCTTGGATGTAACTCTAACTTAGACTTAGATGAAATGTTATCCTTTCAATGTAAATAATATTCTTTTAAATGAGATACAAATTCCAGTAAAGTTCAAATTAACTCAAGTTTAGTGATAATACATCAAATACATGTGGATCCGAGCTGGCCTCGGGAGCAGACTCCTTAAACTCCTCATTACATTGATTGATATATTACGTTTCGCTCCTCCTCTTATGGCTCAGACCAACCTCCACTTCCATCTCCACACATCTTGCCACCTCTGACATATGTAGCAAAAGTCGCTTTGGACAAAAGCGTCAGCTAAATGTAATGAAGCTTTGTAATGAACTAAATAAGACTGAAATGTGACTTCGGAAATAAGACATCTTCTTACAATTAGTGTATGTGCATAAGACAAGAGAGGTTTGTGTGCTGTGTACTGTATCACATGATGAGCTTCAGAGCCTTCAGAGTTGCAGTTTTCTTGCAAAGGCCCATTTTATTCATGTGTCTAGTGTTGTATTTTATCAAGCCTTAGTGCAGGTGCTTGCAACAATTTGTTAAAATCCTTAAAGACCCTATTCGGATAGGCAATTAATTCTAAATGATGGCCTTCGCCTGAGCCTCTGATACGGCCTGCTAGCAACACTGTTCAACTGGCCGTGTGTGTATGTTTTTCCAAAATGTGTAGTGTGTGTGTTCTTGTTAAGTCTGTGTGTTCTTACAAAAATGTGAAGGCTGCAGCCTGAGAGCAACAGGGTGAGGGAGAAAACTGCACCCTACCAAAGTTCAGTGTATCTGACCAATAAACACCTCAAATGTTATTCTAATAAGCATGTTAAACATTATCCTAATCAAGCTAGGCAGATAAAATATGCAGACATCAAGGATAAATAAAACATCTTCAACAGCATTACACAATAAAAAAAGACAAAATGCATTATAATAAAAACTACAAGCTACACATTTTTACAAAGATTAGGTACTGTATTAGGTTCATCTCACTGTTGATTACATATTTTCCTATAAATGATTATACTTACATCAGCAGCTCCACAAAACGAATATTTTTGTTCAGTGCTTCAATGGCTTTCATTTCTTCCTCAGTGAGTGAAAAATCAAATATCTGCAACAAAATATTAATTGTTTTTATTGAAATGATTGAAACCAATACTGGATAAGATTGGAATTTTGGCACGATAACTTATTGAAAATCCCATTCACTGTGTACACTAAATACATGCCATACATGATAAAAAAAGCATTTTGGTAAACCCACCTGGAAGTTGTGTTTGATCCTCTCAGCGCTGAAGCTCTTGGGGATCACTACAACTCCTCTCTGGACATTGAAGCGCAGAGCCACCTGGGCACTACTCTTGTTGTATTTCTTCCCTATGGATACAAGCAGCTTGTCCTCAAGCAGGGGAGGACTTTTCACATTCACCCTAAACCGGAGACGAAAATACAAATGATACCATGATAGAGACTTTTATCAAAGTTTTTATGTGTAGCATCCCAAAGTGTTGAGGATTTGATAAAAATGTTGAAGTGTCACATATAGGATGACATGTTGCACAAATTATAATGATATGGGTTAGGTTATTTCTATGACAAAATTCCTCATCATAAAGCCTAATGATTAACCCTTCCATAAATACAATACCAGGTGGAATAGAACATTACAAAATACCAGCTGTAAGCAACTTCTGTTTAAAAACATCACCTGCAGTAACAGTGCAAATCTCTTAAAACGTACATACCAAGATGCATCCCTGGAGGAGCCAAGAGGGCAGTAACCAACAATCACAATGTCATTCTGACGACAGTACTCCAGAAGTTTGGGTTGTGTAAAATATGGATGGCATTCAACCTACAGGTAAGGAAGAAGAAAATACACAATTGGCCCAAAGTGGTCTGACATTACATTTGCAGCCTGTGTTCTACTTGCCAGAAAGAAATTGTATGGCAATGGAAAGAAAGATGCCTTTTGAGGTAGTCTTAAAAGGAAAACAGATTTGCAACAGCTCCAAAGTATGAAAAGCTAAGCAATATCTTCTTAATAGCCTATGTAATACTACTATATGTTGTGATACATACACTACTATTTCTGATGTCTGTGGGGCTCTAAAGAGACAAGTTAGGTTCACCTGGTTGGATACGGGTTTGTGTTTGAGTCCGGGTTTATTCAACAGCAACTCCAGCTGTCTGCGGTTGAAATTGGAGACTCCCAGAGACTTAACCAGCCCTGCGTCTTTGCAAGCCTCTAAAGCCTGATGAGAAGAAAAGATTTACATTCTCTCAAAGACCAATCTTACCATTATCTCTAGAGACATTCTGAGATAGTGTTTATGACGCTGTTCTTGAAAGACATTTATGACACACAGTACATTCCTAGGACCACTAGAATTCATAGAAGAAAAGCAGATCCTTAAAGCTGGAGAAGGGTCAACCAATCTCATGTAGCATACCTGAATTCAATGAAATAACACTCGCTTATAAGACACTTCTAGTTAATTCTAATGCAATCCAATACTCATGAGAGAACAATATCTCATGAAAATGCCATATTCAGACATTATAGACAACAAGGATGAGAAGTCTTGTAAAGTTATCAAATAGCTGGGCCATCCATTGTGAACACAATGGAACTCACCTCCCATGTTGCACAGAGGTCTGTGTGGTGGTAGATGTATTTCCCATCTTGGTCTTTTGGATAGAACTCATTTCCAGGCTAAAATGTAAGAATAATTTAATAATTGTCATTAAAATTTGTTACTTAAATACACGCTTCCTGTGCCGCCCAATCTTAACAATACCCCTGGATTTTTTCCTGGAACCTAAAACCAAGCATTAGCCACATTTTATACATCTACCATGCCTAAATATAGCTATTTAATAAAATTGTCTAGAGCATATTTAGTCACAAAAACATACTGTGTGTTAGATTGTGTGATCATGAAGATGTTAGGTTTGTTATGCCATCCTTTTTAATACTTTTCATTTTGTTTCAAATAGTTTTTAATCAGCACATTTCTACTTACTTCACATCATCCTGTTTGACAGGGGAAATCTATACAAGCATTATCTAAACCGATCATTTCCACTGTTACAAGTAAGGGCAATGTTCGGACACTAGATGGCTGATTGATATGTAAACTGTTATCTATATGTGTACCTTGAAAGCCATAGGAAGCTCAATGATATAGAGGTCCACATAGTCTAGATTTAGGGCTTTTAGTGTCCTCTCCAAGGCCGGTCTCACCAACTTTGGTGGTTGGAAGGTATTCCAGAGCTGAGGGAGATAACATGGAACTGCTTACAAAAACATTAAAGTGAAGTTCACAAGGATACCATTAACAAGTTTTTCCTTTTGGAAAACAGTTTACAGTGTCCAAAGGTCCAATGCACAGGACTTAAGAGAAACAAAATGCATTCTTCAACTACTTGACATTACTTAATAACAAAACTAATTACCTTTCCACAGTAAAATATGTCCTCTCTTTTGACGGTTCCATCAGCAATCTTCTCTCTAATGGCTTGACCCACTTCGTGCTCATTGAAATACACCAATGCCCCATCAAAGTGCCGGTAACCCACATCTATGGCCAGCTTGACACACTCAAGTGCTGTGCCTCTGGGTGTCTATTGGGAATCCGCAGAAAATGTAAATATTATTTGACCTGGTTTTGATCGAGTTACGCTGCACTTTGTATGCATTCTTTACATTTTAAAACACTTGTTAATGTTTATCCAATCACTGCAAGCAATAAACCCTGGTACATGTACATTAGGGAGAGTCCTCCTGGTAATGCAATCATTGACAAGCCTAACTTCTCACCGTTCGAGGGTCCCCATAGGTGCCCAATCCCAGTAGTGGAATATGGTTCCCATCACTGAGAGGGATACTGTGGTACTCTGCAGTCAGATTCATGTGTGTAAAAATTAAGCTCAGCGTAATTTCAATGCGGAACTCATTCACAACTCTGCCCCTTCTCTCTCTCTCTCTTACACTGTCTTTCTTCCTCCCTTAACACCTGACTATAGGCATTCTCACCTAGTTTTCCTATCAGGTTTACCTTGATCAGCTCAGCCAATCATGAATGTATCACATGCAAAAAAAATCATTGTTGTTCACTCAGTCAAGTCTCCTTTAGATTAACTGAACAGCTTTCTAGCCAACCTAATAAGTAATTTATTGAATGACCATGAACCTTGATCCCATTTCAGTTCCATGCACTAATGTTAGCTTATCTTCTTCATGTGATCATTTGCTGACATAGTGAAACTCAAACCATAACATGACAGTGATGATGGACTAAGTGAATATAACCGCTGAAAATTGTGGCACTTTGTGCTGTTTGACAGTTTTTAAATTGTGTTTTCCTCACATGAGAGATAATAATGTATAATCTAGCTTTTCAACATGCTTTGTTAAATAACAACTAACTAGGCATGCTGTTATCGTTATTGTTGTTTCTATAGCAGTTCAAATATAATTGAAAACAGTACCAAAATAATTTGACCAGGCTATTCATATTTTATAAACAAAATATTGATCAATTGATTTGAACAATCTCACATAAATCAGACATACAGCCTGATATAAATCATTAATTTTAAATAAAATAATTAATTTAGTAATTAATGATATGTTATGGGAAAGTTACACATCCCAATGACACAGTTTTTAGGTCAGACTATAAGTGCCAAATGTAAAACAGTGAACAGTAAAGTCGCCAGAAGTGTACCTAATTAATTAACTAGAGTAATATTATTTCTTTAAAAACTCGACTGGTAAGTAAAGCCCTAACTTTCAGAGTAACCAACATAAGACAAACATCAGCGTTTGACCTGTGGAGTTTGTCCTCAATCACTCAGCTTTGCCCTCTTATCAGAACGCGCGCTGTTTGACCCCACCCCTCTCTTGCTGCAACGAGCGCGTGCGGTGCAATTTGAGCAACATCTGCAGCACGCGACCGTGCGACACCCTCACGCGGGGGCATTGTGTTTAATCTTTTGTGCTACAGGTTTGTGCTCCAATATATGTATTGTCGTTTTACAAGAAGGTGACATGTGAACAGATTGATTAATATAGCCTATCAACAGCGCTGCGTTTAAAAGAGGATGAAGTGGCTGAGAGTGAAGATGTGGTGGTGTGAGAAGATGCTCTTTTCGCGAAAGGAGACAAATGACTATTGAGCCTGGTCCGCTCACCCGTGTGGGTACATTTTATATACAGAGAGAAATCTAGCATAAAGTGCAGCAAATGGATGGACGCACAGAAAAACAGGAGACGGGGGATGCTGCTGTCATCATCGTTGAGAACGAAGCTGAGAGCATGCCAGTGCAAGAGGAAAGGTCCGCTGCAAACGGCCAAAATTACCTGGACACTTGCCCCGTTTGCCATCTAAACTTTAACAGTCGAGAGCCTAAACTTCTGCCGTGTCTACACTCTTTTTGCAAGAAATGTTTGCCGTCACCTTCCAGGAATTTGGCCGTGAGAGAGCCGCCAAACTCCCAGGTTGACAGCGCGACCAAACCACGTGAGTCACTTTGTTTACAAACAATGACCAGAGAGCATTTAAGGGTGTCACCTTCCCTGCATGCAAGAAAGTAACAATTCAATGTGGCTGTATAAGGCTGGTGTGTTTAAGGGCGTGTGTTTCACACACATGGGCTCCTTTTTGACTATACATAGCCTATCAGGTGTGTGTTAGTTCTTTTTTTATTAAAAGCACATACAAATCCTGTCTTGTCTGATTTTGACCAACATAATGTGATTCTGGTTTCTTCCAGTGAATGTGATCCGCTGTCCGGTGTGCAGACAGGAGTGTATGGAGGTAGATGTGATGGAAAACGTCTTTGTGAAGGACTCAGTTGAGGCTCCCAGCAGCACAGTGGAGAGGACAGTCCAGGTTAGTGACAACATGCATATCCTATGGGCCTTGATGAAATTCCTACATGATAAGTAAGGTGTTATGCACCGAGGGGTTCTACTGGGAGAATTGAGGTGTTCATACTAGCGATTGGATACTTGTCTGATTTGTCCACTCTGACATAATGTTCGCATATTAGATCTAATTTAATTTGCTTGAAGACCCAGCAGCTCTCCAACAGTTTCACCTCTTGTTACCTGCATGTCTAAGATGTATCAGCTTCTGATGCTTGTCTCATCTACCTGTAGCTCTGTATGACATGTGATGACAACACTGAAGCTGCTGGGTTTTGTGTGGACTGTGTTGAGTACCTCTGTTCCACCTGTGTGGAGGCCCACCAAAGAGTCAAATTCACCAAAGACCACACCATCAGACAGAAGACAGAAGTGTCACACGGTATTCTAACCAGTGTCTTTATCTCAATTTATTTCTTCTGTGAAATATGTGTGGTGTTTCCGTGACAAAGGAAAGAGTTTTTACGGGATCAGAGTTTTATTCAATATAAAAATGAAAAAATGAAATCAGCTCTAATTTTGGCACTTTACATCGACAATATGTTATGTTCCTAGACTACTACCACTAATGCCTTTATGCTCATCTGCCAAGGATGGTATTTGCAAACATTGCCACCCAAGAGTATGTTTAATGACCCACATAATACATTTATTCATATAAATCTCCCATCTTACTCAGTTTTAAAGTGGTTTTGTGGTACTGTCTTCAAATTAAATAATGCAAGACATTTGGAATTGCTCATTAAGGGGAGCATAATTCAAAATGAAATAAAACATTTTGATGAGGCTTATTATCAAGAGCTTCAAACGCTATACCTGAAATTACTTGCCAATTGGCATGAACCCGATAAAGAAAGATTTAGTCATTTCAGACATTGACTCCTAACTGTCTATAAAAAGTGATAATTCTCTCTAACAATATATAACCATATATCCTGGAAACTATGGTATATCCTATGCAGTCATTATTTACAAGGTTATATTCAAGTCTTCTTCGTTACACCCAGTCAGACCACAAACCTTAAACATTAGCTTGAAATCTGGTGTCTAGCGCACAGGCAACAGAAGGAACAAATGTTGTCATGTCCCCAGAATAAAGGGCCAAATGATGAACCTGCATTGTTTTCCAGAGGTCCATGGTGTGTCGACTCAGAGGCCGATGTTCTGTGACATCCACAAACAAGAGCCACTGAAGCTGTTCTGTGAGACCTGCGACCTGCTAACATGTCGTGACTGCCAACTAGTCAAGCACAAGGACCACAAGTACATTCAAAATTTACAATATAATATAATTATATCATATAAAGGTTCATACACCTGGTTATACATATCAGTTTTGTTTGACATTACACTTGACAATGCTGTGCAGCTAAATATGATTAACATACATTTAATTTAATCTGACATTTGATTTTGCATAAACAAAATTGTATTGACATAAATTTTGACACAAAAAAATCCATATGGTTATCTTGATATTCTGCCATAAAAGTTATTGTACACTCTGCTGAAGTGCCACTGAACCCCTATTAATTTACACCCTGATGAGTGGAGAAAGGGATTTGATTACAATAGTAACTTTTATATTTTATTCACTGACTTAATGTTCTTCTTGGATTAGTTACCAGTTCCTGGAAGATGCTTATAGAAACCACAAAGAGCACATGCAGAGCATGACCCATCAGCTACAGGAAAAAAAGGAAACTGATTGAAGAAGTGTCAAACTCCATAAACAATGGGTATGTATTTCCATACACCGCAATATTACATACTGTATGTCAAGTACGCAAGTTGTAAACAAAAGCTGCTTATAAAAAAGCTATTTTTGTTTTCCATATGACCTCTGAATGTCATGAACAAGAACAATTAGTTAATTGTTTAAGGATACAACCTCAAGTAATACTGAGATGTCTCCAAAATGTGTTGATATATGTGCTGTTTGATTTTGCATATAATTTGTCAAATCTGAATGATTCATTATTGTGATGGATATTTTTCAGACTTCTTCAGGTTGATCAGAACCGCATGTCTGTTCATAATGAAATAAAGAAATCCATCTGCAGTTTGATTCTTGAGATAAACAAGAAGGGCAAGATGCTAGTTAATCAACTTGAGGTATGACAAAAGCTTTTCAACAAATTACACATGTAACAAAACAATGTTATTTGTTAGTTTCACCACATGCTGTAGACCTGTAGCTTGGTGCTGTTTCCAGACAAGTGTTACTTCCATGCAAGCTCAGTTGACTGTACCCTGAGGCCCAGAGCGCATACCCTGAAGTTGTTTGAACACTGCAGATCTTCACTTATTCATGTTTTCCAGGCTGTAACAAAGGATCACGAGAGTGTCTTGCGAAAACAACAGGAGGACATTGGCTATCTAGCCAGACACCTGGATCATGTCATCAACTTCACCAAATGGGCCACAGCCAAGAATGGGGGAACGGCCCTCTTGTACTGTAAACGTTTGGTAAGGCTGACCATTTATCCACTCAACAGTGTCTCATCACAGTCCTGTTTTCCCAATATGAAACTCTTGACAGCGCAGGGCTTATAGCCGGTTAGGAGCCTGGTCTATCGTGGACGTAATAAAGTAGGGACATATGCCTTTGTAACACACAAGTGTCCTCCTCTAAAATTATTAATAACATCCCTTCTGTTGCAGATTCTGTTTCAGATTGGAAACCTCCTGCAGGCAAAATGTAGTACCTCGTTTATACCACAAAGCACTGCACGCTTCCAGTGTCGATCCTCTTATTGGGCCTCAAATGTTGATCTTGGTAAGACATGTCTATGTAATTGGAACTAATCATGAACCTTGAGAATAGTTTTCTTTTTTTATTTGTCATTGTTCTGTTTTACAACTCAGTGAATAAATAGTTATACCCTTTAAACAACATTAAAATGGAATGGAAGTGAACATAGCGCCGGCTATGTGCCTAGACATTGCATTAGAAGAGGTTCTTCATCACAAACAAGTCTCTTTTGTGTCTCACTCTTTTCCCCAAATCTCTTTTTATTGTTGCTTGCATACAGGGGTAAGGGCTTGTCATCTCATCCATGCAGTGGGTAGTGGATGATTGATTCTGAGATGGAATAAATATGAAGTATTTCCATATCTTGCTGACACTTTTCTTCATGCAAATCACACCATTTCTCAGAGATTTGCTGGTTCTCCCTTGTCATTGGGATGAAGGATGCTGAATTGGGAAGAAAGCTCACAAGGACCCAGAAAGTCCACAGCTTAAAAAGGGTCCAAAATGCTGAGCAGTTGCAACTCATTCAAGCCTGACAGTCGTGATGACATATGAAATTAATCAGTCATCAATGAGTCAGCAAACACTAAAATAATCTGTAAATATTTTGATTACCAATTAACTGTTTAAGCAAAATATATTTTGGTGAGGTTTCATCAAGCAGAAATCCCAATATACTTTTTGTTTTGGAATGCCAAAAAACAAGCCATTCTGCAGACATCACACTGGGCTATGGGAACTTGTGATTTATTTTCCAAACGCTATATATTAAACATTTTGAACAGATTTATTGAAAGAACAATCAATAACTTAACTGATAATATTATTATTAGTTGCATCCCTACTTGAAATCCCACCCCCAATAACCCCCAAAGTTCCCCAAACTGTCCCCATATCTCACCCAATCCTTCTCCTTCTCACCGTTCTCTGCAGACAGTATTGTGTATTTTTTATATCCTTACTTGTTATGCTCATCCTGTCCCTGTGTGTATGTTCCCTCAGGCTCTTTAGTGGTGGAGAGTCTACCAGGCCACCAGCTGGGTAGTTTTCAGGGTATCCCTCGTCAGCTCTCCCACCTTGGGCAGGGCCCCTCAGGCTCACCCCACAGCTTTGCCCTGGGAGCACCCCATAGTACTCTGGCTCAGCTCCAGATGCAAGTGGACAAGCTAAACCCACAGGCCCACTGGCAGGCCCAGCCACCCCCTCCACCCTGGACATGGTATCAGAGTGTCAGACTACAGCGAACCGTCCCAGGGCCCCTGCAAGGAGGGTCTCCATCCCACAGTATGCCTCCCCAACCAGGCCGCAGGTTTATGGTGCCTCCTCCGAACCACGTCAGTCCAACTAACAGCTTACCGAGTCCTGGGTTTATGCCCCAGGTTAGTGTGCATTTCTTTGTGTGAGTGTGCATGTGTGCTTGTGTCTGTTTGACTGACAAGCCCTCTTAACAAGCACCGACAGCAGATGGCATTGTCCTAAATAGAGTTGACAGCTTTCACATCCTGGGAAATTTATGTCTTTCCTTGTCATGATGGATTTTTGTCTTGGATGAGCTTATGACTCAAAATGATCAAATAAAGCCCCTAAATCTAAAGTGCAACAGCAGCCAACATGTGATGGAGGACAGACCCAAGATTCCATAAGAAAGGGTTGATAATATCTCGTCATCCAAGTTGTTTAGTCTAGTTCACAGGGTGTTTTGGTTCCAGCTCTTAAGTATAGGCTGTCTTTATACTTGGTACAATCAACTTGAGATTTAGAGATAACTGTAAAGCATGTCTGCTTTTATTTATTGAGTTATTTTATTGTAATTGTAGTTTTGCTGCTTAATTTGAAAAAAACAACAACCTAATAATTACCTCATAGCATTGCACAAAATGAAATTTTGATGAATAGAAGGTGACATGCCTGACAAGTTTCAGATCTTGGTTGATTTTCATATGGCTGTAAACATTTTTCAAAGCTTTCTAAAAGGTGTGCAAAAACGGTGACTGCCGCATTCTATAAAAAGTGGTTAGTACTAAAACCACTAAAAACTTGGTTTCAAAGTAAATCAAAGTTTATTAGTATTAACTAGATTTTATGTTAGGACCCGTCACTCATAGTAACAAGCTGACTGAGAAAATAGGTTTTTCGATGGAAGCACAGTGGAAACTGCTTACAGTATGTATGCAGAAAGCATGGGACAGAACCATTTCTATACAGATGTTCTTTAAATAATTAGATTATAGTTATCAAGTAGTCCGCTTAAAGGTTTGATTTTGGGTCTTTTCATACATGACAACATATGGAAAAAGTATTTTATGAATACGGTTGTTTTCAAACTCTGCTACTAGTTTGGCGTTGATGCCTACATTTTAGATTCAGGCCTGTTAAAAATTTAGAAAAGCAATGAAACCACCGCCAAGCTGTCTATTTGCACTACTGACTTGTAAATAGCACAATACTTTTTTAGGCTATAGCCTAATAATAATTTGAACTACACTGAACAAAATTATAAATGCAACACTTTAGTTTTTGCCCCACAACTCAAAGATCTAAGACTTTATCAATGTACACAAAAGGCCTATTTCTCTCAAATATTGTTCACAAATCTGTCAAAATCTGTGTTAGTGAGCACTTCTCCTTTGCCGAGATAATCCATCCACCTCATCTTTGAGTTCAGCTCATGATGAATGGGGGCAAAAACAAAAGTGTTACGTTTATAATTTTTTTCAGTGTACATTGAGCTATATTTTATGTACAGTGCTGTACTGTATTACTGCATAGTGTATTTGAATTAAACTGTACAGCGCTGTATATCCATCCATCCATCCATCGTCAACCACTTATCCCAGCTGACTTTGGGCGAAAGGCGGGGTACACCCTTCCATCGCAGGGCCGCACACAGTGCTGTATATGTATTTTGAAATAGTCAGTAAAATTCAGTAAATAGAGAAGCAGTCTCTTTAATTACTTTACATTCATGTAATAAAAATACAAATGTGAATTAGATGGCAATCTGCATGAGAAATAAAAAAATCAGTTATAATAATCACTAGCTTAAAGTGATCAATTTGATGTGACGTGATCGCTACAATAGGTTTCCGCTGTATATATGATTTAAAGTGATGTGTCATTGTAGTGCAGTGGTATGCGTTAAAACATGTATCTGAACTAAATTAAATTAGACACATGCATTTAAATATTTAATTGATATTCTATATCTTTGTTGGAGGAGAAGGATTATCTGAATGTTTTGTTTATGGTTTAATTCTCTCTGTTCTAGTTGTTGCCAGGGGGCATAGACCCACACAGCCGGTGACAGGGGAACAAAAGTGCACCCTTTCATCTCCACCTCCATCATCACATGCTTATAAATGCTGACAGGAATGTAGCATGAACATGATTGAGGCATTTCTATATGTCTTTGTGTTTCTCCCTCTTTCATTTCTAGCCTCTGAGGGATATGGGTAGCAACTCCAGCTACCAACCCAAACCTATAGACGTATTTTCCTCTTCCCCTTTCTACACCCATATAACACCACTGCCGATCAATCGTGACGTTGGTTTGCCAAATCACGACAGATGGCAAGTGACTCCATCCATTAATGTAAACTATATTGGTATGCATTGTATTTATATGGTAGTAAATGGCATGCAATGTTTGTTTAGGTTGAGCCCACATATCTGAATAGAAGGAAAGATTCAGTTGGTCCATACATGTTGGAACCAAACAATCCCCAGAGCCTGCCACCTTCTTTGCTACACAGAAATGGTATGTCTCTGCCATCAGTGCCATTTGTGCATTAACAGACTGTATGTATTGCTGTACTCTTAATAAAGTAAGACACAGACCTTTATTTCTCTCAAGTGCAAGGACAACATAATTCACCAGGGTACACTGATTCCCAGGAGGAGAAACCAGGGTAAGAAGACAGCTGCATACACACACACACACACACACACACACACACACACACACACACACACAGCACAGAATGTATCTCTCTTTCTCTGATTTTTGTGTAGCTTTAAACAGTACAACCTTGCTATGGCCCCAGTCCCTTTGTGTTATTGGTCTCTCTAGTGAATTTTGTTTTATTCTAATTGGTTCATGCTTTGCCCCAAAGTATTGTTTCCTGGAGACCTCCAGAACCACAACAGGCTAGTGGAGCAGTGGGATCAGCTGTCAAGAAAAGACGAAGGTTGTCTCCAGGGCCCATCATAGTCATCAAAGATGAGCCAGATGATGACAGGAGCTACGTAAGGAGACAATAAATGATTATTACAGTCTAATTAGTATTCCATATATACCAATCTGATTTGAATTTTTATTCATATTCTTGTTACTGTAGAAAAGCTGCATTTTTAAATGCAATGGACAGATATTAGAGTACATTAGGAAATTTGCAGTTTATTACAACTTGGGTCCTGTGGTTTTGGCCATGATTTCTATCCTGTACTCACCACAGTAATTGGTGCGACAGAGACTATTGCTACAATCTCTTTGTGGATTTCAGGTGCAAACAAACCAAAAAGCCAGCCTCCCTGATAGCACAGGTGACCAACCCCAAATCAGTACCCAAGGTGAGGGGATGAAAGTCCCAACTCCTCTTCAAAACATGGATGACAAACCCCAATGCCCTTCACAGCCTCTAAGCAACCCACGGGACCAGAGCAAGACTAATCACATCTGTTCACTCGGAGGAGAACAGCAGCCTATAGACCAGCACCAATCTCTTCTGGAAGACTCTAACAAAGCCTTCTGTGTGGTGTGTCAGACTGGGGGAGAGCTGCTGTGCTGCGATAAGTGTCCCAAGGTGTTTCACCTTTCGTGCCATGTTCCAACTCTACTGAAACCTCCCAGGCAAGCTCTGTCAGGGGAAATTTATTAATCGCTGATCTCAGATGGAAACCCCATAACTTATGTTGTTGTTTTTTTAATGTTTATGTTTATTAGTGTTGTAGTACTCAAGCAATACCACTTTTTGATGGTCTTGGTTTCATCTCGGACTCGACCACCTAGGACTCTGACAGAGGACTTGGAATTTTATTTTAAGACCGGTCAAGACCTAACTTTAAAATTTCAATAAATTGCTTTTGCATTGTCTGATTGATTTGTTAACATTCTAACTTTGATTGGATGTAAAACGTGTTGCTTCAAATGCAACCAATAACCCTAATTAAAAATGTTTCGTTACTGGTAACGACGGTCACCCTCCCCGTGATGGTAAGCATGGAAAGAGTGTTGATAAAGATGCTTACGTTGATTTCAGCTCTTAGTGTTTGTATGTGGGTGTCAATTTAAGAAGTACCTATTATCTCGTTTCCACATTTTAATGTGTGTCATGTAATGTGGGGAACTGGTCTTGGTCTTGGCTCGGTCTCGCTCTCCCTTGGTCATCGTCTCAACTTGGTCTTAGCCCCTAAAAGGCTTGGTCTTGTCTCCGTCTTGATAAACTGTAGTCTTGACTACAACACTAATGTTTATACTAGAATAAAGGGATTATTGTCAACTGTGGAATGAAAAAAAGAGTCCTTCAACTTTTAAGAATGAAGCTGATTTGGACAATTTTTTTACACATTTTGGAGGTGTGACAGCCATATTATGCTTTGTTAAAGTACATGCAGTATGTTGCTGATCACTGATTTTTTTTATGATTCTCTGGACCATCTTTTTTCAGTGGGGAATGGTTTTGCTCTTTCTGCCGTGACCTGCTGGTGCCTGAGATGGAGTATGAAAGCAAACCCGAAGCCAGAAAAGTAAAGAAGGAGCCAGATGAAGGAGGATTTTCCCCTGTGGACAAACGAGTCAGTACTCTTTTAAAATTAAAACAGTAATTTGGTTACAATAAAGCTTATTGAATTAGAGTAATTACAATAAGACATTGTTTTATTGGCACAAAGTTAAGTTAGACAGTTCCAGTTATGCTTTTCTGATTAGCTGTAAACAATGCCAGCCATTAATTAAATTCAGTTCAGTTTCAGTTAAACTCCATTATTTATCCCAAGAAGGGCAATTAAAAGTATGCATAGCAGAGTACCGACACATGTCATTATGATGGCAAAAGCATTGTTGCAGATAAAA
This sequence comes from Micropterus salmoides, assembly GCF_014851395.1. Lineage (NCBI taxonomy): Eukaryota > Metazoa > Chordata > Actinopteri > Centrarchiformes > Centrarchidae > Micropterus > Micropterus salmoides. The sequence goes on from NW_024044570.1 coordinate 11,570,206, forward strand.
TGATGGTTCACCTCATCTCACCTCTGCACATTTGAGTTTGTAGTTTGTAGTTTCATCCATGGCAAACACAGTAATATTTTTTCCAAAATCATGACTAAATGCTGAAATTCTCTCTCCATCCTCTATCTTTATGTGCAAGCTTTTGGAGTTTGTTTGTAGGTACATACAACAGTTTGCACATTACAGTGCCCTCCTAGCACACTCATTGGCTAGCCTGAATTTTACCACCAGACTCAAGACACCCAGTTCTCTCCAGAGTACACAAACCAGTTTGAAATGATATGCATCAGCCACTATTTTGTTGTAGAAGAACAACTTTTAATGATAGTAGTATTGAAGAAAACTGCAGATTTACTGAATTTTGTTTATGTCAATATAATGTTGCATTAAGCTAAGTATCTGAAAAGCAATACGTTACTTGATGCACTGTTTTTCAGTGATTTAACAACAGCTAAGAATCAGTGTTAGGGCTGACAAAAAATTGATAAGCATCAGCTAAGTTCTGAGAGGCAAACCTCACCAATATGGTACTTCAAATCATTAACTAAGCCAATGCAATAGACTATATTTGGTTTCCCTCTTTATTAATTGACATGTATTAAGCCAGATTCTTTTTCTATCACTGCAGAAGTGTGAGAGGCTGTTGCTACACTTGTTTTGCAGTGACCTGAGTTCCAACTTTCAAGAGCCTGTGTCCCCTACGGTGAGTCTGGAAGCATGGCTGATTACAGATGAAAAGTTCTCAGGATTAATGTCACATGGAGTTACTGTAACTGTAATTTTAATGACATGTAACATGCAGTATTTACCAGTAAGGACAGAGAAATTATCAATCAGCAGCAGAGCAACTTTAATCAGGTACTGCAAATATACAAATATTTGTCTGGCTGACACAGAGCTTGTAGTATGTGATTAATGTTTACAATCATAGACTATAAACTGTACATTACAGTACATACAACACTTTGTGTGCAGAACTTAACTGCAGTGACTATTTTTGGTTTTAAATTCCTCTGTTAATTATAAACCTTTACATAACAAAGTAGGTAAAAATCCATTACCTCTTGTACACAATGCTGACATGTTATACTATATAAATATGAATTATTAATCATGCTTTTACTTCAACATCTTCCCATGGAGTTTTATTGTTTTATTGTTTTTGTCTCTCCCTTTCTAAATACTGTAGGTACATGCTAATAGCAGGCTGACTATAAATGGACTGATGTATCTTTCCCCTGTGAAAAAACGACTAGAGGCTAAGCAGAGTCTGTGCTATCAAAGCCCTGCAGAGTTTATATCAGATATCAGGCTCATCTTTCAGAATTTTGCAGTCCTCAGTGAGGTAATTTAGGAAGAACTGTTTGCAAAAAAAACCTTTTTCAATATTATCCAGTTCTTGACACTTATCCCTGCCTCTACTTGCTCGTCAGGCTGACACAGAGGTCACCATGGCAGGCAGGAAGCTTAAGGAGCAGTTTGAAGAGCACTTGAGGATCGTCTTCCCTGACCAGACCTTCCCACAAATCAAACTGGAGATGATGCATACTTCCCCTCTTGACTCTCAACTCTCATCTCTTGAGCATATATCCCAGCCTGCAAAGCGCCAGCACACGTGTTCAGACTCCCAGGATAGACCAAGCTGGCCTAGTGGAGAGGAGGGAGCAGTATGAAAGCACAAATGTTTTAAATTCTTAGATATTTGACAACACTGCCAGCACCAGCTAATATGTGGTGTGTTAAACTATAATTTAAACATTTATGAAGCACAATTACCTTCAGGACACCAAAAATGTTTGATATGTTTAATGATTCAGAAAGAAGAAATGGCTTCAATCTCTGACTAAAACTTCCAGTTTAAGTTAAGCAGTCTTTTTCAATTCAAGTCAACAATTTGCTGAAGTGATTAATCTTCCCTCAGTAGATATATAGGTTCATCAACACTGAGCTAAAGTCAGGTCTGGTGTGTTTTTCCTGTATAAATATAGCAGTGATCAGAGGAAGGATGATAATCCTGAGCTTTGATGTTTGTGGTCTATCTTATGTGGAATAAGATGTGTTGTGAGGCCCCTCAAGGGCAGTAAAATTAAAACATCAAAGGATTCAAAGCTGTTTCATGAAGCCACAGTTTAAGATGTTCCATTGTTACACAATGTTCACAATATTTCAGCTTGGTCTAATTTGTCAGGCTTTTTAACGTAGTGCAGAACTACAGATTTAATGTTGTAAAGATAAATGTAATGTGTAATTATGTTTATTTATTTATTTATGTTTATTTATTTATTTATTTCAGATTTCATTGTGAAGCGCTAGCACAGTGCAAATGTTATGTGAGACAATTTCTTCTAAGAAAACTTTAACTCAGCAACAATTCTTGGCACTCACCATTGTGATCTATTTCTCCTAAGTCAAAATCTGTAGCATAAAGCTGCTTGCATGACAGTCAACTTGCAGGTGTTTATAGGGTATAATCAATATATATAGTATTAGTACCCTCATTACAACATATACTTTACAGTTAAGCAAAGCCACTTTCTCCTTTAACAAGTTTCTACAATTGTGTTACAGCGAACAAGTCCTTTGAGCACCACCGGGCAGCCCTCTGACTGCCTGACTGTGTTAGTGGCCCTCTGCTGATTGACACAGACCTGGCAAGACAAGCTTTGTTGAGCTTCAAAGGAACTGTACTGCACCCCAAACAACAAGATTAACACTGTTTGATTGCGACCTAGGCCACTCCAATTTCCTCCACCTGTGAGCAAGGAAGTCAGCTCACACTGCTGTTTCTTGTTTTTGCCCAAATGTAGATTGGAGGTGGAGAGGAGGGCTAACAGGCATGAGAAGTTGCCATCAGATGTTGACCAAGCTCTAGCCAGGCTTGGAGCCTGACACTGGTCTGGCTCTCATTTTGGGCATTCTTGATTCATTATGGCCTTTAAAGGACTATAATCTCTTCTACACTACACTAAGGCAAAGATAAGATTAAGACAGGTCTGCAGGAAAGGGGTGCCCTTTGTTGGTGTAAATGCTGTTACATTACAAAGGTCTAGCATCAGAGGTCCTACTGCACAGATTAAATATGTGTCCAGGATCAGGTGTCCTTTCATGTTTGTTTTTTTCATTTACTAAATATTTAACGTCACTTTTCAAGGTATGCTGGAGTTTTGGGATTTTTCACTCCAGACACTGGTTTTCATTAATTTTTGCTAAGGTATTAGCATCAACCTGCAGAAGTTAGGTAATCCATTACAATACAACACTGCTTCTGTTATTGTCATTGTTAAAATGCTGTACTGTAGGGTGGCAATGTAAGTGCAGATTGATTTACAAAACATTTTGTATTTTACCATGCAGCTGCAGAGTAAAAGACAAGAAAAAAATATCAAAATATATGTTGTTCACTGTAATGCATTACATCGAGCAAATTCTGCTATCAAATCTTTACACCATAGTGGGGTGTTTTCAAGTAGGCTTTATGAGAAAGTCTGGATCCTGAATACCAAGACTGAAAAAGGCATTTTCTAAATAAGGTAAATAGCAGTAAGATAAATAGCAATAAATCCACACTCCCACTATAATAAGCCAGCTCTGCAACAGTACTATCTAGCAAATAGACATAAGAGACTGTCTGGAAGGTATAAATAACACCCATAAATGTATATTATGCATTTTAATGGGCCTGCACATTCAAAACACTAGTATAGTCTATCAAAATGTGGTCTTATAGAAAGATTGTTAACAGTACAGTTACCAACAGGAAACTGTGGTGGACTGCAGAGCACAGAGATTGAGACAAGACTCATCACACACTACACTTACAGCCCAGTTACCTATTTATAACTGCCATATACTTGTGAGCTTTCCTGTATGCCTGTGGTGTCCTGATATCAAGTCCTTGGTGATGTTTCTAGACTGGCTAGACTGGTGGTGGAGACATATGGCTCTGATTAGAAGATCATTTAACCTCTCTCTGTCACCATGCCCAGAGTCAGTAGACTGATTGAATTTGCAGAGGGCCTTAGCTGGTACAAAATGTTTATAATGCAGTCTAGCAATCATTTCTCCGTTTCTTGCCAGTTCTGGTAGACTTGTGTGTGTATGTGCATCCATTTGGGTGTGTAGCTTGTTTATACCCAGCTCCTTCTCACAGTTCATGATCACTCTGGCTGACGGTGAGCCCACATATGTGGCACTGTTACAAAAGCTTTAATTCATTAACTTTGAAGGAAAATGCCTAATTTTCTTTGGTACAGCTGTGAACTTTAGTAACTAAAGAGAAAAATAGGCTCAGCGTTAGGCCTACAGAGAGCATAAATATATATGTGCAGATACAGTATTAGTGGGAATTAAAATATTAGGGAGGTTTCCAGGTTCCAATGCAATCTATATCTTCCTTAAGGTGCAGCAAACTCAAGTGTAGCAGTACATAAATGCAGTTATTTGCAGACAGTGGTTGTGAAAGTATTTATTTTTTGATTCCCCATATTCTCACTGAGGTATCCAAAAGGTTTCAAGGCTTACAGTCTGGACATAGCCTCAACAGATTTTTTTTAAATACCCCAAAACTGGTTCCAGATGTGGAGTAATCAGTACAATCATTAGTCACAGACAGAAAGAGTCTACTTTGCCACTGATGGGAAGACAATTTCCATGTGTGCATGCATACCTTAAAGCACAGTAGCCCGAAGACACTTGCAATTCCTGCCTGTAAGCAATAAAAATTATGGCAGCCCACATCTCCCTAGGTAGTATTTCAGGTCTTATACTTTCCAACAGGCATAAATATATCAATCATAAAAGAAAACAGGGGTTAGGCATTTTGTATAAACATTCCTCTCCGAGTTTAGGAATACATTACCATGTGATCTCATCTGAGTCTAATAGTCCCAAAATGTTAGTATAATTGTAATATACAGTCAAAGTGATCACGGATTTAATTTGGAGTTCATACTAGAAAAAAAGGACCTGACTAGCAATAAGTCGGTGTCTGTGGGTCCAGCGCCCGCCCCTCACAGTGCCATAATTAGACGCTCATTCCTCCAGTCACGCTGCAACTGCGACTCACTCAACTCCATCACATCCACTTCTCTCCTGCGGACTCAGGATTTCTTTTGTAAAGGAGCACTGCGGTTTATTCACACGTCTTGCAGAATAACCAGCATCGGTTACGGCTCAAAGCTCTCGGCACAGTTTGTCATTTTTAAGTTGAATCTCGTTTCATTCAATGGGTCCGTCTGTACTGCTGCTGTGCACTCTGTTCGGAGTTCTCCATGGCCAAGGTAAGTTACCTTTCTGTAAGAAACTGTACTCACTACTACTGAACGGTATTTAATTAGGACAAACCAAGATAACGAATGGCGTTGGTGTGATGGTGATAGGCTTGTTGATGTGGGTGAATATTTTTTGTTAAATGACTTTTAATATGAAACGATGTTTACAGTGAGAATCAAACTGGTAATAGACAAAGAGTGAGACCTTGTGAGGTGATGAATTTGTCATAGGACTAGTTGGGGCATGTCAAAGTGTTGCAGGTTGGTCTTGAAATAGGATTAAAGGTTCACCTTATTTCATTACATACTGGAAAGAAAACATTACAATTAATACTTTATAAGAATGACAATTTTATATATAGACTGGTTTATAATGACATAGTGTTAAATAAAGTCACTTAAACACTTTGTAAACTGCAATTTGTTGGAAAAATCCAGATATTACACTTATTTATTTGCTTGAATGTGATATAAAATAGTCTACTGAACTGTGTTCATTACATTTGGTTAGACTAGATTCAACTTGATTAATGAAATGTGATAAAAGAAGATGTCACATGACATGAAGAGTGTTAAAATGCAGTTTCACCGAAGTTGTAAGTAAGAGTTCACTCAGCCCTGGTGTCTTACTTTCTGTCCTGCAAGTCAAGGCCAAGTGCCTTGGTATGCTGTGATGGTATGTCAGAATAACCAGTGTCTCAGCAGGACAGGATGATCTAGACAGAGGGGTGTGATTTATACTTGAGTGCCCACAGCAGGGTCACCCAGGCGTGGTATGAGCCATATCCAAATGCTCATTGTCCCCTGGTCACCACATGGGGCAATTTTGCAGTCACCAGGGCCATTTTTCTCTAAGGTGCCTTCTTTGTAGGGAGTTTGTGTGGTGTCAGTGTAGAGTAAAATTCAGTCAGCTAACAGCTTGACCTATTACATTAGCGAAACTCCCTGAAGTACCGATGTGTGTTGTTAAAGAATATTCCTAGGGGGCTTAATTGATGTAACAGGGAAAGGTAAGACAGGTCTAGCTTGAAGCTCTAGTTATTTCTCACATGTAACTGTCCTTGTTAGGGAGCAGTTTGACTGATAAGGTAGAGATAGTAGCTCAGGTGTCAGGCTAGCAGATATTGGTGTTTCTGGGAATCTGGCAAAGTTGAGTCTTACCAGAATGTTTAAAAGAACTTCCTGGTTCCCCAGATTAGAGTACAATTCATGGATAGAAATAGATTTCAATATGATGTAGCATGGCATCTAAACATCAGATAGATTTGTTTTTCTAGGTGAAGGCTGATTAAAGATGACCTAAGAGGGAAAACCTACAGGCACTAGGGAGAAGAGAGAAACATAAAAGGGACCAAAAGATGTATCTTTCAGTTTTGGTGTTGGCTTTCGACATGTTCCCATGTTGTATGCTGGCACTGTGTCTTCTCGGCCAGGCTCAATAAACTATGCTATGTTATGTCTACGTCAGTCTTTGAAACTTCTTCCTCACACCTGAACCTGGCTCACAATAATTCTTTAAAATGTGTCATGTTAAGAGGGAATATGACATTAATATGTTGATGTTTTACATATAGATAGATAGGAACATAGACACAGTGAAAAACATCTACCTCTTGTGTAACAGCCTTTTTATATCACTATCATCTCCTCCTGTAGAAGAGATGTGCAGTCCTGCTAAAGCCAACTACTCTGTCTGGGCGGAGCTCCACCAGTAGGCTCATTAAGCCTTGTTTACATGAGGCGTCTAGACTCAGGCAAGCCATGGGCTGCTCTGCCAAGACAGAATGGCCCTCACAATCGACACCATCATCCAAAATGGAAATCAGCCCTCTCCAGACAGACAATGAATCACATAGACAGAGAACAATCGCAGACTACATATAGACCGGAGCATGGCTGCGCCTGGTTTGCCTCTTCTGATAAAACAGTGCCATACAGTTTTACGGCACTTCTGGTCTTTCAGTTTAGGTTTGCTAGAGTAGCAGACAGTGGTGGCGTTGGAATTACTCCGTGATGCCTAGTGGGTTACAGTTATCAGCAGAGAGCTACTGTTGGGAGAAATCTTTAGAACAGAACAGTGGGAGAAGTTACAGTATACGACCAACTACTTCGGTCATTTAAAATATACATACTGTGTTTCTGGAGAAAAAGTTTTTGAGATTATTTATCTTGTGGAAACTGGAAAGGTGTTCCTAAGCCTTCCGGTTAAAATACAAATTGTTTAGTCAATTATGGCATTAGTCGGAACTAAAATCTTTCAACTTTGAAATCAACATATTTTGGTACAGTCTTGTTGGAACATCCTGGTGTTACTTTGCAACCAGATAGAGGTCTTAATCATTCAGAGACAGAGAGAGAGACTTTGAAATGGCCTACTTGGTAGGCTCATGTGAAAAGCTTTTAAAATGCCATCTCATTTCATCCAGCTGCTACAAGGTTTATTGGCTAGAGGATTCTGGGATATGCCAGACTTCAGTAGTGAGTCAGCTAATCTGGCTGCCAATGTAATAAATCCTTTATCCATATTCACTCCTTTCTGCCAGGTTAATCATCCTTTATGTAGCAGCAATAGTCACAATATTTTAATTCTGTGCTTTGTTTTCCTGTAGCCTATACTGGAGAAATGACTCGCTTTCTTCAGAAAAACCACATATGTTAATTTTAATAAACTCTTGGTCTTTGTTATATCTTGCCCTTACTTAGTTTTGGGCAGAGGAACTGGGTTTATATAAGTCTGCACACTATTCTGAAAAATTAAGATTTTATAATTTTATTGCAATGCTTTGTGTTGTAACAGAGTTTATCAATGCAGAAAACTGTTTGTAATGATGACTATTCCTGCTTGTGCTTCATCTTTGATTTAATGTTTAGAATAAAATTCCTCCTGCCCCATGGGAGAAAGCAGCAAATCTATAAAACTGAGGACTGCCATTCCAGACAGTTGTCCTCCCTACCTAATCTAACTTATTATCTGAAGTTGCTGACTCTTGCCAGACTTCTCACGGCAGACGCTGTGTCTCAAACAGATGGATTTGTTCAGTGCATTTCACAATAACTGTTCCCTATAATTCAGAGCATTCAGTCACTAACCAGCAACAACTCGTATTCTGTTACAATGGATCAACAAAATTTATTTCACGGTGAGTTTGTTTCTCTTTTTTTTTCTCGAGGGACTTATTGTTAATAACAATTTGGCAGACTGATCGGATTCACTGAACCGAAGGAAAAAAGTCCAAGGATCCGATCTGCCAAAGCTATTTCACGTTTGGCAGATCACAGAAACCACAGGCAAATGAATGTACTTGATGTGATTGCGACAGCTGATTGTTTACAGAGTCGAGGCATTCCACGCTCTCTAATCCACATGAATAAACAGCCAGATCACCACAGAGTTGGTTGTGCTCCAGTCAAAAAGCCCTCTTGTGTCTGCAACAACATATCCATCATTCATTGTCTTTGGCAAAAAAATGCCTAAAGGCAGTTTAATTTGCCAGAAAGATTTGAATTTAGTTTTTCCATCTTTTAGAGAATGCTAGGCAACTTGCCTTAGAGTATAATGGCAACATCCTTGTTTGTTTGGGTTAGATAATCACTTTTGATCATCATAACTCACTTTGCCTAAAGAAAGTGAGTTTGTTAAATAGTTAATGCTTAATATCACAAGACACTAGTCTCAAGGTGAGTGTGTTAACTGTTTTGTGTATGTGCAGATGCAGAAATACTCCATCTGGGGTATAAACATCTCCTGCAGTGATTATGTAGATCAGGGTCACCTCGCTGCAGCAGACCAGACAATGCCAGATATGTCCTTCTTACATTGCACAGTAAATGCGATGTACACACCGTTTCACCTGTTCACACATGCAAAAATATACCTTTTGTTCTTTTCAATGCCCATAGGAACCAATCAGATTTCAATGGAGGACTGCTGTAAAGATGGTCAGAAGCGTGGTAATGATAATGAAGACTGTGCATCCCTCCCTCTTATCTCTGAGTCAACCACATGCAGGTAAGCAAGTTCTATCTGCTACTTTGCTCTCATTGATTGCAATAAATCACAAGGCTTAAGAGGGCTGGTTAGACTTGCCTACAGCTTATTCAGATTTAGTCATTAACTGCTGCACCCTTTGTCACAATCTTACATTTCCTATCTGCACCACAGAAGCTCCTGCAGTACTGGCCCCAAAGGATTTGGCCTGAACCATGTATGGGGAAATGTGTGTCGGCCCTTAATATGAGATTGCTTTACCTTACTCCTATAAATCTCCAGGCACATTATTCACTTCACGTGAGAGCAGGAAACACTAATAGTGATGGGATAATAACAGGTCTGCTAGTAACCCTAGAAGGTGTGCTGCCACAGGTTCAGGACCCATAAGCCATGGAGATCTGCTGCTGTGAACACTGATGGCAAACACATTTACCATAGCCACCCTAACAGATCCCAAATTTGTTCAAATTATAGTGTGAGGGGAAGAGAGGAAAAGGGCAGAGGTTTGTGGGGGAGCAGGGTGGAAAAGGGTGAGGGGGGTCAGAAGAGGGGCTGTTTCAAAACCCAGGAAATACCTCAGAGGTGAAACAAGACATAAGGAGGGATCGAGAGAGGCAATAACAGGAAATCTGAATGATTACTTCAGACACCAAAGGAAAAAAGTAGGAGAGAAAAAGAGTGGAGGAGAAGAGAAAAGAAAAACAGGAGCGCGACTGTGCCCTTAAAAGGTTCTGCAGAGGAGGTGTGCGGCTTGACGTGAATTTGAGATCTACAGTGGTTTATGTGGAAAGAGATTCCTGGTAATAGTTGATAAAGAGGCTTGTTGGAAATGAGAGAGGAGAGGTGAGGGGGTGGCGTTTTATGCTTTGTGTCTTGTAAAATTTAAGTGCGACAGAGATCCAGCTAGACAGAAACCCACTCTTAACTGATTGGACTGCAAATGCTAGACAATACAATGAAATCTGATCAAACTTAAACTTTAAGTAACTGATATTTTGATAATAATCCTCACATGTGAGGGAATGCGCTTGTTCCAAATATTGCTTTTTGATATTTGAACAGCCATCATAGTAATATGCAGTATTTTATTAATCCCCGTAATTTTCTGATCCTCATGTGCAGGGAGCTCAGAGGTCAAGGTCGGCTGCGATACTTCTTGTACAAAAGTGTTACTCACTTTATGCGTATAGCAATGTTTTAAATTACATCTGCAACATGTCATCACTGATTTCTGAGGAAGAACTGGGATGAGTCTGCTCAATGACGTCATTGACCACTAGCAGACTCTATACTGGCAACTGTCACACAATTTGTGGCTAACTGTTCTCCTTTCTCACAGGACACAGCATGTTTATCTTAGGGGAGTTGTGTGTTTTAGTGATATGAGTATTATTAAGAGTAATGCCTTCAAAAAACCACAATCCCACTGTGAATAAGGAGATGCGGAGGTGGACAAATGTTCATCTTAGGGTTGAAATGTTGGTTTAACTCGAGTCTAAAACAACAGAACAAAGACCTCAGGGAGTGCTGCTCAACCCAGTTTAAGTCCAGTGAAATCAGCTTTGCAAAACACAACAAACTTTCAGAGCTCCCCTCTGAATTCACATAGGGCTTACTCAACCCACTCATCTGCGCATTTTTAGTGTGACAACTCTGAGATCCCCATCAGGCTGGCCTGAGGCTGATTTTAATGGGCTACACTCTAAAGCAGAGTTGTAATGCACCAAGGAGATTATTGATAGAGCTGAGAATAAATGCACCACCTGTGTTTTGTGTTTTTTCTTGCTGACAGGATCGTACAGGAGCAGTGCTGTGTAACAGTGCTTGAGGATAAAATGTGCACCACTGGTATCAACATGGCGAAAGATCAAGGAGCCTGCGATTCTTTGTTCACCAGCACCTGCGAGACCAAGACTACAAAGGTTTGTTTTTACCTATATGTGCGCATGAGTATGCATGTATAACAAAAAGAGGGAATGAAATCACTGTGCGCACCAAAAATCTGCCTCTACTCAGACAATGTACAGTACATCACGCTGCTGGACAGCCAGTTTTGAGGCAAATGATAGATGAGAACAATGGTGTTCATTTGTGTGTGTGTGCGTATGTGTGTCTGTGTGTGCTGTAAGCAGGATGAGGCATGCCACTCCAGGGAGGAATGGAGCTTGTTGCTGTCAGATAGATTATAAATTTAGCTCTGACTCTTGGATCTACCACAGACTCATGTCCAAGCATTTTGTCAGCGTTTTTATATTTGTTTTAATTAAACCCACCCTCAATGTGCCCCTACTGCATATCAACACATCACAAAGATAAATGCTTGGCAAAATGTAGAAAGGAAGAGATGCAAGTTGGTGCACTTTCTTTAAAGGATGAGATAATTGTCAGTGGGACAGCTTGTCTTTACTTGATCAACTAGAAAGTGCAAATGGTGGCTCATACTCAATCAAATGTGCCCAGGTGATGTGAATAAGACAAAAGATATGGATGAGTAGGAGACGGAATCAACTCCTCTAACTGGACAAAATGCTGGTTAAGTCAGGTTTATTTGTGCATCGCTTCCCTACATTTACAGTAATTATGAAGCAAGAAATGAAAATCAGTCCCCACCTTAAACCCTCAATGACGTGTTACCGGCCTTGATGCCTGGGGGAACTCAGAGGCAAAAACATAGGCAAAGAGTGCGGAGTATTACGTCACGCCAGAGGATGGTACAGAAATGGCGTGATGCCAAAATATGTAACTGTTCTGTAACACTAGGACAAAATGTGAGAAAGAATAATCCTAACCATTAAAGAAATATTCAACATATCTTTGGGAAATATGCTAGACAAGAATCTTTGCAACACCTACGGAGCTCCAACAATGAGATAGTTAGCTTAGCTTAGCATAAAGACTGGAAGCGGAGAAAAACACCTAGCATGGCTCCAGCCAAAGGTAAAATAATCTGCCAACCAGCAACTCTGAGCCTTTACTAACATGTTACATGTCTTTTGATTTCAAAATATAAATATAAAAATGAGTGTTTAACATTTTCTTGGCTGGGCGCAACAACTTCCTGAAGTTCTGTAGTCAAACAACCAGCAGAGACATCGGGAAGCCCCTGCACCTCGACCAAGAAATTGTCCAACACGTACCCTCCCTTAAAACCACAACCTGTGAACAAACAAGGTATAACATTTTTATTAGTGAAGTTTAGATATGCTAGTACGCAGATTCAGTGGTAAAACCAAGCACTTTTAGTGGACATGCTTTTTATGGGCAGAATTACCCCGCAAGGATTACTTTGCAGCCTGTTCTGTGGCTGCTGGACAAAACCTTATGTAGCTATTAATTTCATCAGTCATTTAGACTCCAAAATATGTAAAAAAGAGGGCTCAAGTTCAATAATATCAGAATTACTCTTGAACTACTCTACAACTATTAGAGTTGTAATACTTGAAAGACATGTGTGGCACGTGTTCAGCCATGCTCTCGCAATCACAATACATATACACCACACATGGCAACATTTCAAGTACCCTTATTGCCCAAACTGAAACACAAATGTGCCCATCCCCCACAGTCTTCACCTTTCATCCCCCTCCCCAACTGACATTACCAGGCTACTATAATGATTGATTGAGCATGCATCAGCCAGAGGGGATGATGTCATCTCATCACTGTCTGACTGTCCATCTTGTTTACTGACTTCCTGCTTTTCTTCTGTCTGTCTGTCTGTCTGAAGTCTGTCAGTTGGCTTCTTCTCAATCAACCTCCTTGTCTGCCTGTCTGGTTGATTGAGAGCTTGGCTTTCTTTCTAAATCACATCCTCCAAAGTTGTCACTGTAAAAGCCTGTCTTATCTGCCTACAGTATTTTACCAACTAACGTCATTCCACAATCCCCTTTTCCTTGTCTACATTTTGGTTTCCCCTTCCCTAAAGTCCTGTAATAATTCTCTGTTTTCCTCTCCTTTCTTTGTAAAAATGTAATCTTCTGTATTCTAATTTGTGTTTTGTAGATGTGCTGTGACTGCTGTCTTCTGGGTAAGACAGCCCAGGAGCAGGGCCTACCCTGTGACCACAACCTGTCCGTGGGATACCAGTGTGGCCTGGTGTCCCGGGCCTGCTGCGTGGATGGAGCCCCAGACAACCAAACCACACATTTAGGACAAATTGAATGTGGGTGAAAAAACAAACAACAGGCATGAACCAGGCAAAATATTACATGTTTCCCTCAAGTTTGTTTGCATCAAAGCAGGCAAGTAGCTATACAGTAAGGGCAGAAGAACAGAAAACAGTACAGGAAAACGTGCCCAACCACATCAAATTTCACAAACGTTTGGAGGAAAAACATAAAAAGGAGGAATAATGAAGCGCCACTGGTGTTGTCAAACATAAGCCCACTCTGTCCCCTGCTGGATGTATGTTGCCATTGCACGTATTGAAAGTGTAAACAGTGATTACACTCCAAGGATAAATTCATCTTTTCGCTCGCTCAAAAACACAAGCAGGTCAGATTCAGCCAAAGGACACCTACTCTGAGCTGGTGGGGATTTAGTGTGGTGCTCGAAGGCACTCCTGCAAAAATACCAAAGCTTTCCAAGTTCCAACTTCACCATTGTGAGGATTTGCAGCCTATATTTATCCTATTGAATAGTAAATTGAATATCTTTGGGTTTTGGACAGAATGATTGACAAAACAAGACATTTAAGGATGTCATCTTGGCCTTTGTAGGAAATTGGAAATTGTTTCTAGGAAATTGTAGTGGACATTTAATAGACCAAATGATTATTCCGTTAATCAAGAAAGTGAATGCAGTTTAATTGATAAGTTGTTAAGGTGTGAGACATATACATATAAACATGGTTTGTTTTCTCTCACACAGTGCTGAACAAGGATGAAACCACTGAAAATGGAGAAAATTCTGTATTAAGTGATCTCTGCAAAGGTTGTAGTATAATACGCAAATAAACAAGTGTATCTACGCCTAACTGATTTAGCCTTGCAAATGCAGTGATCAACATGTGTGTGTTTCTTTTTAAGGGAAATGTGCTCAACTGTGTGTGGGCAATGACACTTGTGCCTGCCTCAAAGGCTACAAACTCAAACCAGATGGAAAGAGCTGTGAGGGTGAGCAGTACTCTTCCTCATCTTTAACTTACATTTAATAGTTTTGTTGGTAACACTTTCTATGAAGGTCATCGCTATAATGACTTATGCATATATTTATAACACGATGTCCATAAGACATTAAAACAGTTGTTATAATCACTTACAAACATGCATTAGGCGCTATAGCGAAGTTCATAACGTATTGACCTTTTGATTTAATGTTTTATAACGAATATTAATACCAGTTTATATCAATGTGCGGCAAGAATCTCTGACCATGTTCCATAACACATTATAACCACCGACTCTGCCTCGTTATGGATACACCATTTACAATAAGTGAATTAAAATGGAATAATAGCTTATAGTAATGTTTAAAGTTATATAGCATACATTTATTTGCTTTAAGTAAAGTGTTATATATCTATCCCTGTATAATATATTACAGGTGGACATTATACCATATGAACTAATTATAAGACCTTATAACACGTAATTGTTTGCTTTAAGTGAAGTGACACACATTTTGCGCAGGAAAACAACTTTTATTTATGTTTCTTCACTTTATGAAAATCTGTATGAATTTTGAACATTTTGCAGTTTAGCACAAAAACACAACATAATTACATCAAGAAAAGTCATTGTCAGGGTGGTGAAAGATCGCTCAAGAGAAGACCTGTTGCAGACCAACATCATGTAAGAAGAGGCTCAGATGTTATCACAGATGAATGGCGAGCCTATGGACAGGCCCTAACAGATGCATTGGACGATTAAAGACAACTACTTCACAAAACGTAGCCTATTAAAAGACGTAATTTAAATGGGAATTGGGAATACCGTTAGCTAGCGTTAACTGCCTTCACTTTTCCAGTAGTTGCAGAAACAACAGACTTAACGAACACACTGTGACCTACACTGCACATGTCTGCCTGACGGACAACTTACTAAGTAACTTATATATTTTCCTCCGATAACTTTCACCGTCATGTTCTGCTGCTCGCTCTCTCTCATTGATAATCAATTCAGAATCTTCCACATCCGCATCACAAAGAAGTAACGTTATACTATACTGTACTATACTATAATGTTCACGGAACGCAAATGGCGGAACCTTCAGAACGTCTCGGGTTACGTATGTAACCCTTGTTCCCCGAGAAGGGGAACGAGACACTGCGTCGGTAACGACACTATGGGAACGCCCCTGGGCGTGGCAGGGCTGAACTATGAATGAAACTACTCCAATCCTATTGGTGTTACTAGAACGGTAGTGTGTGACGGCGTAACCGGAGGGGGTATATAAGCACGCCGGCACATAGGACACATTAGCCCTTTCTATGAAGCAAGGCACTCCAGGCGGGGTGAGGTGTGGTGGACCGACGCAGTGTCTCGTTCCCCTTCTCGGGGAACAAGGGTTACATACGTAACCCGAGACGTTCCCCTTCGAGGGAACTCGAACTGCGTCGCTGACGACGCTATGGGAACAAGATACCCACTTAGGCCGCACCGAAACCCCGCCTGCCCCCAGCATGCAGAACCTAACAGCACGACTAGGAGGAGAGCGCATGGGTGCCGGGTGCAGAAGGCAGGTCCAGACTGTAAAACCGGATAAAAGTGTGAGGGGTGGCCCAGCCAGCCGCATCACACAAATCCTGGAGTGACGCCCCTGCGAGGAGGGCCCCAGAAGCCTCCATGCCTCGAGTAGAGTGCGCCCTTACGGCCATAGGTGAAGGCAAACTGCGCACCTGATAGGCCAGGGAAATAGTCCGAACGATCCATTTGCTGATGGTGTGTTTAGAATACTCAGTGCTCTGACAGGGCAGAGCAGATGAAGTCTCCCGTCCTCCGCCGTCACATGAGGTGGGGGATGAAACGCCTGCAGCACCGTGGACCCTGCCAGTCTGGCCGGAACCTTAGGGACATAACCTGGACAAGGGTGCAGGATGGCCCTGACCCTCCCCGGGGCAAACTCCAGGCATCGGGGAGACACCGAAAGTGCCTGGAGATCCCCCACCCTCCTCAGAGAGGTGATAGCGAGGAGAAAGGTCATCTTAAGGGTCAGGTGCTTGGCCTCAGCCGACTCCAGGGGTTCGAAGGGGGCCTCAGCCAGCGCTTCGAGAACCACTGCCAGGTCCCAGGTGGGAACCCTGGAACGAGTCACGGGTCTCATCCTCCGGGCTCCACGGAGGAAGCGCACGACCAGCGGAAGCCTCCCCAAGGGCCCATCACTCAGAGGGGCGTGGAATGCTGCAATGGCAGCCACATATACTTTGAGCGTGGACGGGGAGAGGCCAGCGGAGAAACGGTGCTGGAGGAACTCCAGTATCACAATTACCGAGCAGGTAACTGGGTCCACCGCCCGTTCTCTGCACCAGGTGGTGAACACATTCCACTTGATGCCGTACATCCTTCTCGTGGACGGGGCTCTGGAGCTGAGTATCGTTTCGACTGCTCCTGTCGTAAGACCCGCCTCTAAGAACTGCGCCCCCTCAGGGGCCAGACCCATAGCTGCCACAGGGTGGGGTGCGGGTGAAAGATCTGGCCCTCCGCCTGGGACAGCAGGTCTCTCCTCAGAGGGACCTGCCAGGGCGGGCCCTCGAGGAGCGATATTAAATCCGAGAACCATACTCGTGCCGGCCAAAACGGGGCTACTAGTAGTAGGCTGACGCCGTCCTGGCGGACCCGCTCCAGAACCCCCGGGAGCAGAGCGACTGGGGGAAACACATACAGACGCGGCCTCGGCCGGCATGAGACACACATCCCATGTACCATGGCTTCCAGCCCTAGCGGGGCTGGGGGTGATAGGGAGAACCACAGGGGACAGTGTGCCGTCTCTCGGGACGCAAACAAGTCCACGTCTATGGGGCTGAACTCTTATAACGCATAATAACTCCACCACCTTGGGGTGGAGTCTCCATTCCCCGGGCCTCAACCCCTGTCTTGACAGCAGGTCTGCTCCTTGATTCTGGGTCCCAGGGATGTACATCGCTCTGAGGGACAGCAGTCTCTCCTGGGACTACAGGAGGATCCGATGTGCCAGTTTGCATAATGGGCGCGAGCGCAGACCCCCCTGGTGATTCAAATAGGCCACCACCGCCGTATTGTCGGTCCTGACAAGGAGGTGGCGACTGCGGAGAGTGGGCAGAAAACTCCTCAGAGCTCTGAAAACCGCCAACATTTCCAGGCAATTTATGTGCCAAGAGAAATGATGCTTCTCCCAGGAGCCTCTCGCGAAGCGGTCGTCCATGACCGCGCCCCATCCCGTGAGTGAGGCGTCTGTTGAAATAATTGTTCGGCGACAGATTGCTCCCAACACAGGACCTTGGGACAGGAACCAAGGCTTCCTCCATATGGACAGGGAACGAAGGCATCCGCTCGTAACCCGTATCTCTGGTCACTGAGGATAAAATGGACTCGATGCGTGCGGGAGACAGGTGGGCCCGCATCGTCGTTGAGTCCCACACCACCCCTAGGAACGCAGTCCGTTGGGCGGGTGTCAGCACGCTCTTCTTCGCGTTGAGCTGCAGTCCCAAACGCTGAAGGTGGGCGAGGACGACATCTCGATGCCGAACCGCTAACTCTCGAGAATGGGCCAGGACGAGCCAGTCGTCGATGTAGTTCAGTATGCGGATGCCCTGGAGCCTCAACGGAGCCAGAGCTGCATCCATGCATTTGGTGAACGTGCGGGGAGATAGTGCTAGGCCGAACGGAAGAACCCGATACTGGTAAGCCGTGCCCCCGAAGGTGAACCTCAGGAACTTCCTGTGAGAGGGACGGATGGAGATGTGGAAATAAGCGTCTTGCAGATCTATCGTGACAAACCAATCCTCGGATTGGATGTGACTGATGATGGCTGGGATGGTAAGCATCCTGAACCTGAATCTCCTCAGAGATTGGTTCAGGGACCGCAAATCCAAAATCGGACGCAATCCTCCGTCCTTCTTGGGGACCAGGAAGTATTGGCTGTAAAAGCCGGCTTCTCTGACTGGCAGGGAAATTAATTCTATGGCCCCTTTCTTCAGCAGAGAGCGGACTTCCTGTCCCAACACCTGGCTCTGTTCTGCGTGTACTGTAGTCCCGACCATCCCGCAGAATCTGGGGGGGGTGAACCCGGAACTGCAGCCTGTAGCCATCTACTACAGAGGACCCACGGGGAAATGTTCGCGAGGCTTCGCCAAGCTTCCGCGAACTTCGCCAAGGGGACCAGCCCCTCGGGGCTGTTGGCCGGTGTCCCGCGGGAATCCCCGGTGGCGCCCTGAAGCGGAGGACCGCCAGGGAAGGCTCGCCGGTGAACCACGGTTTGTGAGCCCAGTCGTGTTCCGGCTGCCGCCCCTCGGGGCGGACAGATCGGCGAGGGCCTGCCGCCGGCTAGCGCGTCCCGAGCGCTGAAGCGGTGGGAGAAACAACGCCTATTGCTGGAGCAACCATGAGAGAGGAGACCTCGATCGGCCTCTCTCAGGGGAAGGGGGGCAGGGAGGGGGAGGAGGCGGGGGGGTGGTGGTGGGTCCCCCTACTCGAGGTCTCAGGACCTCTTCCCCCAGGCCCGCCGAGACTGAATGACGGTCCTCAGATCCATCTTCCCGGGGGGGCTGTGGGCGAGAGCGCCGTCTTGCGTCCCAGGTTGGTTGAGGGGGATCCCGCGAAGCAACGCTCTGCTTCTGGCTGTGGCGGTAGGTGCTGGATGAAGGCTGCGTCCGCCTTTCCTGAGCCGTCGTGGTTCTGGAGTCTGACCGGCGGGGGAGATATCGCTCAAATGCCTCTCCCTGAGTTTTGGCGTGCTGGAACCTCCCCCTACGTCACAGTCCCGAAGAAGATCGGCCTGGTATGCCTGCAAGACAGCCATCGTATGTAGGCTGGCACCAGCTCGACCCGCTGCCATGTAGGCCTTGCCCACCAAATCAGACGTCATCTGACATGGCTTGGTGGGGAGCGCCGGCGTCCGGAGGGATGAGGCGAGGTTGGGAGAGAGGTAGCTAGCCAGTGCCTCCTCCACTCGTGGCATCGCTCCGTAGCCGTGCTGTCTGATTCCCGTCACGTTGCTGTAGTCCAGCCGGGGGGACGTAGACAGACGCGAAGGGTTTATTCCATGATCTACACAACTCGTTGTGCAGATCCGGAAAAAATAGTAGGGGCCGACGCGGGGTTGGCGCTCGGTGTTGCAGAAACTGTGGCCAATCAATGTGCAGCTTGGCCACGGCCCGCGTCACCACTTCCAACAACTCCTCATATCCTGGCGAGGGCTGATGACGTTCCGTTTCCTCTATGCTAAGCACATCTAGCTCCTCAGAGCCAGATCGTGTCAGCCTTTCCGGACTCGCCCCTTGAGTGGGAGAAACCAAGAAACGGGCTCCCGATCGGGGACGGAAAAAGGCCTCAGCCTTTCCGGCACCCTCGGCAATCTCGCGTTGTGATCCCCAGGATCGGAGCCACCGCGACGCCTCAGCGACCGCGGGGCCTGTGCCACGAGGGGAGCGCACCCGACCATCCTCTAGGAAGAACCATCAGGGGCAGGGCACCCTCAGGGGCAGGGCCTCGCAATGGTCGCAGGCAGCCCCCTCGAGAGCCGCCTGAGCATGCGACATCCCCAGGCATGAGACAGTCGGAGGTGTGCACATAACAGAGACCTGTGATCTCTGTTACTGGTCTGAGAACAGTGTTGTATTCGACGCGTTTCGCCACTGCTGAATGAATGACCATGCTACTAAAATTTCACACGGTCATCAATATGACTGCGACATTGATTTTCACCGGCACACCTTGTAGCAACGCTCATCGCTGTTTTGGTTCCTGTGTGCAAAGCGAGTGTGTGTGCCAGCGTAAGAGAGCGAGCGAGCAGCAGAACGGGGAGAACGTGACGGTAATAGTTAGAGGAGGAAAATATTATATAAATATTATATTTATATATAAAATTACTAAGTAAGTTGTCGGTCAGGCAGACATGTGCAGTGTAGGTCACAGCGTTAGCTAAATTAGTAACGGAGTAATGTTAATTAGTTGCGTGTCATTACTACCTAACTTGTTGAGGAATGAGAACAGCAGGTTGAAGCTAAACTGGTGTCCTGTACACATACTGTACATCCTGATGATTAAGTTAAATTATATTTCAGTGTCCAGAGGAGTCTGACAACTGGTTGTTAAAGGAAGGACACTGGTGACCATGGAGGAGCTGAGGCTACTAAAGTAAATTAGGGATGTAAACTAGTCCTTTTAAGCAATTGAGGAGACATTTCTTTTGAATTTTAATGTGTAAACGAAATGCTTAGTAATTATCCAGAATTTACACACAAAAAAAAATGCATCAAGATGGATCGCTGCCCTCTGAATTCTAATCGAATCGTGAGGTGCCACGAGATTCTCATTCCTACTGCCCAAACAGTATTCGCATTCAATTACTTTAAAATGTCTTTTAATAGGCTACGTTTTGTGAAGTGGTTGTCTTTAATCGTCCAATGCATCTGTTAGGGCCTGTCCATAGGCTCGCCATTCATCTGTGACAACATCTGAGCCTCTTCTTACATGATGTTGGTCTGCAACAGGTCTTCTCTTGAGCGATCTTTCACCACCCTGACAACGAGCTTTCTGGATGTAATTATGTTGTGTTTTTGTGCTAAACTGAAAAATGTTCAAAATTCATACAGATTTTCATAAAGTGAAGAAACATAATTAAAAGTTGTTTTCCTGCGCAAAATGTGTGTCACTTCACTTAAAGCAAACAATTACGTGTTATAAGGTCTTATAATTAGTTCATATGTTATTATGTCCACCTGTAATATATTATACAGGGATAGATATTTAACACTTTACTTAAAGCAAACAAAGACATGCTATATAACTTTAAACATTACTATAAGCTATTATTCCATTTTATATCCCTAATTGTAAATGGTGACTAAAGTGTATTTATAACGAGGCAGAGTCGGTGGTTATAATGTGTTATGGAACATGGTCGAAGATTCTTGCCGCACATTGATATAAACTGGTATTAATATTCGTTATAAAATATTAAATCAGAAGGTCAGTACGTTATGAACTTCGCTATAGCGCCTAATGCATGTTTGTAAGTGATTATAACAACTGTTATAATGTCTTATGGACGCATTATATCATGTTATAAATATATGCATAAGTCATTATAGCGATGACCTTCATAGAAAGTGTTACCGTTTTGTTTTATAAGTCTTATAGCACAGAGAAACATTATGCTTGTGAAAGTATTTTGATGCAAAATACTGTAATACTGTGTGTCAGAAATGTAAGCATATTAAGAGAATCTCTGCTTCCAAACTCTCTCAGATATCAACGAGTGTTTGCTGGGTGCCAGCAACTGTCGGGGAGGAGAGCGTTGTATCAACACAGTGGGCTCATTCCGTTGTCAGAGAGAGGTCAGCTGTGGGACTGGCTATGAACTCACTGACAACAACAATTGCAAAGGTAATTCAACAATTTGCCTCTGTTGCTCTGTATCTCTAACTTTTAGATATTTTAGGTATTTAGGTATTTGTTCAATGGCAATTGTCCTGTGAATCTCTTTACCCAGATATTGATGAGTGTGAGACCGGTATCCACAACTGTGGTACAGAGTTTGAGTGTCAAAACACACAGGGGTCGTTCCGTTGTGTCCCTAAGGTCAAGTGTGGTGCCGGCTTTATCCAGGATGCCCTCGGCAGCTGCATTGGTAAGCAGCGTACTACAACAGCTTTTAACAACAGGTGATTTAGGCACGGGTAGTGCTACAATTTTTCGGTTGTTCAACCAGCTTTTAGATGGTGGTATACTCATTGGTCCAAATGGCTATTTGTGGGGTTGAGAGAATGGCTCCTCATGATTTTGGTGACCCCTGACCTTTTACCTGAATGAAAGTTGCTGAGAAAATCCTAATGAAGAGCACATGCTCATCAGTATATGACATCTTAATGTTTTTGGGGGCACCCTGACCTTTGCTCTTGGACCACTGTTTGGCCCAAATATTTATTTATACACAAGGAATAACACAATGAAACATATTTACTGAACACAATGATGCTCCCTAAAAGGATGGACCCTTTCCATTTCAGATACGTTGTGAACTTCCTAGTACCACACTCAGGCCAAAATACCATTTTCAAAATATAATTGATAGATTAACGTGAAATGTGGTGTGCACATTGATGGTCGCACTTCTTAGATTGTAATGACTTCATGGCCTGTAGAGCCACCTTTAGGCCAAAACTTATATTACACATATTTAATATTAAGTAATATTGTATATAAAGCAATATTTGCATAATTTAACAATATCATCTGTGTCTGTGTTTTCAGATATCAATGAATGTGTTACGCAGACAAGCCCATGCCACCGAGGGCAGCTCTGTATCAACACAGTTGGCTCCTACACCTGCCAGAGGAACTCTGTTAACTGTGGTCGAGGATACCACCTCAATGAAGATGGCACACGCTGTGTTGGTACAGCTGGAATAACTCACAATTCCTGGATAATAAAGCATCTTACAAACCTACCTGAGGTATGTATCATGGTGTTCTCTGTTGTTTGCATCCCCCCTCTGCAGATATTGATGAGTGTAAGGGCCCTGAAGTCGTCTGTGCAGGTCATGGTTGTATCAACATGCTGGGCTCTTACCGCTGTGAGTGTGAGACTGGCTACAACTTCAACAGCTTCAGTCGAGTTTGTGAGGGTAAGCAGTTGGTATATCTCGCTTAATGTTCTTACATAAGTAGCTAAATCCAAATATATCCTCTGCATGGAAATTAAACATAAATATGTGCATCTACTAATACTGGTCAAAATGTGAAGAGAGAATTTTGTCATAATTTCAGCTTCTTACTGTGGCATATTTGGACTTTGTGTTTTAGATATTAATGAATGCAGGCACTACCCTGGTCGCCTGTGTGCCCATAAGTGTGAGAACTCTTTGGGATCCTACAATGTAGCTGCACCACTGGCTTCAAGCTAGCCGGTGATGGCAGGAATTGTGACGGTAAGAAAAATATCTAAATCAGTAGGATTGCAACTTTTTATACAGTATGTTTTGTGAAAACTGTAGGCTATGCTGTGCAAATTCCCAGTGACAGAAACAAAAGAAACTCCTGTTCAGTTCCAAGTTGGATTACCTTTCTGCTTTGATTACAGCTGACACATCTGTTCTACTACCTGCTGTGGCATAAAAAGCTATTATTGTTTGTTGGTTAATTGAAGAAATTCTAATATATTTATAAAATACAGCATATCAGACTTTGCCAAGAATAGTGCTGCAAGGTCCAAGATTTATTTCCATCGTTGTCCCACTTTTCAAACCAGGCAGCATTTTACCGTCATTTGGTGACAGTGAAACTGGTAAAAACTGGTAAAAGTGACAATCAAAAATCATCTTTGGGAAAAAAAAACACCCACCAGGCACTTAAAATCATGCTTTTTTTCTGTTAGATTTCTGTTAAATTTCGTTACATTATTACATTACATAACTGTGTGTACAATAACAGTGTGCATGCAACTGTTTATTAATTATTAGGCAAGTAAATATTCTGAATTAATAATTATTTCTATGAACATTTTCCAACTCCAAACCATATAACTTGAAGGCTCATTGGAGTTAATCATTTTCAGGTGATGTATGTATTTGTGTAATTAATAAAATATTAAGGTGTGCATGATTATTAGGCAGCTTCATTTCTTCAGGTAAAATAGGCCAAGCAAAAGATTTAACGGACACTGAAAATTAAAAATTGTAAAATGCCTTTCAGATGGATGCAACACTAATAGGTCAACTTTTGAGGCGTTACTACTGGACAATCAAATATTCTGTTGCGAATAGTCAACTGGGGAGCAAAAAGCGCATGGAGTAGAAAAGGCGCAAATTACTGCAAAAGATTTAAATTAAATAGAATTAGAATTAAACGTAGAGTTAAATGTTGAGCTCCCAGGAACCAATCCTCCAGTGCCACCATATTCCACAAGTGCAACCTACCTGGAGTGTTCAGAAGTACAAGGTGCCAAGTGCTCAGAGACATGGCCAAGGTCAGGAAAGCAGAAAAAACGACCACCACTGAATAAGACTCACAGTCAGATATTTCAAAGGTTTTATTGGACAGATTAAATGAGAGTAACTCTTGATGGACCAGATGGATTGGCCCGTAGCTGGATCACTGATGGACACAGCACCACTTCGACTTAGGCTCCAGCAAAGTGGAGGCGGGGACTGTTATGGGCTGCTATCATTAAGAATGAGATAGTTGGACCTTTTCGGGTTGAAGATGGACTGAAACTCAGTTCCCAAAGCTACTGCCAGCTACTTCTTCAAGCAACTGTACAGGAAGAAGCCACATTTTTCAAGAAGGCCATGATCTTTATGCAGGACAATGATCCATCACATGCATCCAAGTACTCCAATGAAATGAGTAAATGAGTAAAATGGCCAAATAATGACCTGGCTCCTTTCCTTACTGACTTGAATCCTATTGAGGACTTGTGGGCCTTTCTAAAACGTTAGATTAACTGTCAGGGAAGACAAAACAGCATTTGGGAAGTTGTAGTTGCTGCTTCAGGGAAAGTTGATAGATCAAGAAACTGACAGACTCTATGGATGGAAGGCTCATGGCAATCATTGAAAAGAAGGGTGGCTATATTGGTTACTAAATATTTTTGAATGGCCAAAAACTTTATTCAATTGTCATTTTTTTGTTGTTATACGTACTCTAAATATTGAGAATAAAAAAGTAATTGGATAGAAATGATTTTGGTAATTTAATTGCCTAATAATTCTGCACACTTATATATTGTCCTGAACAAGACAAAACTCTCATTTCCTTAGATAAACATTCATGTTTGATTTTCAATTACATCTTCAGTTGACTGAGAGCATTGTGTTTGTTCAACAATAAAATGAATCCTGAGGAATACAATTTGCCCAATAATTGTGCATGCAGTGTACATGGACAGAGGAGGATCCACAACGGCATGTGCAAGTCTTTTATTCTTCTGACCACTGAGGTGTACTTGTTAGTTAACAAGTAGGGTCAAGTTCATAATGGTCTGTAATACATTTTTTCCCATGTAGATTTAAATGAGTGTGACAGCAACCCATGCAGTCAAGAGTGTGCCAACGTGTATGGTTCCTACCAGTGTTACTGTCGCCGTGGCTACCAGCTCAATGACATAGATGGCATGACTTGTGAAGGTAAAATGTAACCATTTTAATAGGTGCTTGGAGGAATACATGATAATTTTGAAAAATATTTCACCTTATTCAGTAAGTTCCGTGTGCAGTCTGCTGAAGCAAACTGCATTATATATGAATCAGATGCAAATTTAGTTATCAATCAATCATAAGCTAGAGCTTTATAAGATATACATATTTCAATGTTTCACTTGTTTCCATCTGTCTCTGTCACATTTGTAGATATAGATGAGTGTGCCCTGCCCACTGGAGGTCATATTTGCTCTATCGCTGTCACAACACCCCTGGCAGCTTCTACTGTTCCTGTCCCGTCAGTGGCTACACCTTGGCACCCAATGGGCGCAGCTGTCAAGGTAAGCTGTCCTTACTGTAATGTTACACGTGATGAGTTGCAGGCTTATGTTAATTTTGATACAAGTTATTTTTGAGAATGTTTTGAAATCACGTTTTTCCACTTTTTGTCTTTGCGCTCCCAGATATTGATGAATGCGTGACGGGAACACACACATGCACAGAGAATCAGAGCTGCTTTAATGTACAGGGAGGATTCAGATGCCTGTCCTTTGAGTGTCCAAACAACTACCGGCGCGTTGGAGAGACGTGAGTTTCTTCATTGGGTCTCACACTGCTGCTGAACAGAATCACATTCATTAACAGAAAACAACTTTAAATGTGTCGTCTGTTCCCACAGCAATATGATAATTACTAGACAAACATTAATAATACAACCCTGGACAGAAAACCTCAACACTCACAGAGCATCCACATTCCTCACAGTCAAGAATGGTCATATTTTAGTACAACAGTAAACTATGTCAGGTCTTTTAAACCAATCCTTATTCATATGTATGGTTCAGGCTCTGCATGTCCAGTATGCTCAATGCTGGAATGACTTCAGAAAAGATTTGGCTGTAGCATGGTCTGTTGTTTTAGAATGATCAAATGCGTATGGATATTTTCTCATTAGCTCAATTACAGGGTAGGCTGTGTATGACCACCCTGTGACAGAACTTCTTGCATGATCCTACAGAGGGCACCATGACTGGCCTGTAAAGTATATGCAGCAGACTGATGTTCCTTTCACTGCATGCCATGCACGGCAAATTAAATTTACACCTGGTCTCTCTTTCTTTTTCTCTCTGTGCCTGTTGTGTTTTGTCTTGTCCCGTCCTGCCCTGCCCCTGCCCCCCACTGTTCTCTCTTTGCAGTCGATGTGAACGCTTGCTTTGCAATGAGTCTGTCGAGTGCCTGGCCATGCCCCTGAGAATAACCTTCTACTACCTCACCTTCCCCACCAACATCCCCATCTTCACCAACATCTTCCGCATGGGCCCCACCCACACCGTGGTCGGAGATGACATCCAGATTGCTATCACCACTGGCAACGAGGGTGGTTTCTTCCAGACGGAGCGTGTGCCCACCGGCGGGGTGATGTCAGTGGCAAAGCTCATCAACAAGCCACAGGACTTTGAGCTGTCTCTGGAGCTGAGGCTGCGTCGCTATGGCACGCTCAGCATATACATGGCTAAAGTTTTGGTGTTTGTTACCCAGGAGGAGCCCAGAGTACCTTACAATCCCCTACTAGAATAAACACAAGAGTTATGTAGGGTTACACAAGTTACTACACAATGAAAGGATGTTTCATTTAAATGCATTGTCTCATTGAGAAGACGGAAAAAGTTGATCCTCACAACGCAAAATGCATGCAAGATGCGCATATAGTATGTTCATAGCAAAGCATGGTGAAGACTACTATATGTTGTAAATTATAAATGATTACAGATCATACTACATAGATTAGGTACATATAAATGGAATAAATTGATATTATAAAAACAAAATTTTTCTCTATAAACAAAAATCATTAATGTTTTTTCATTCATGGAATGATGCATTCGAAATGTCGGTAAACTGTATTGGCTAATGGGCTGATTATCCAGGTTGGGCCCCAACCATTGTGGGACCCCTGTTCATGATTCTGTCTTCTTTAAAGAAACAAATTTATTTCATAATATGGATTTTAAAAAAGCCCATTTCAGTTGATATCTTTATTGAGTGCTGTGTATTCTTAAAGTAAAACTTTGATATTTTGGGAAATAGATGAGGAGCTTCACACCACTCTAGTATATAAGTAGAAGTATGAAGCTACCCCCAGCAGCTGATTAACTTAGCTTTGCACAAAGACTGGAAACAGAGGGAAACAGCAAGCCTGGCTCTGTCCAAAGATAACAAGATCAGTCAACATAGCACCTCTATATTTCTCTGATTAACATTTTGTATCTTGTTTGTTTTATCTGTACAAAAAAAGTGTTAAAACAGCAAGCTTGGGGGTTATGTTCCGCACTATTCATTGGCCAGGTGTAGTGATGACAAGACCCCAGGAGGTGTCTTTGGGATGGTATCAATCCACTCATCTAAATCTCAGCAAGAAATTTTAAACTATCCCTTTAAAAAGTTTTTCAATTGATCCAACTATGACAAACAGTGAGTCTGGGGCTTTGAGGGTCACTGGTGGTCCAGGACCATGGTGCAGCTGCCCTCTTTATCCTATCGATTATCCAGCCACGTCTCTACTACATCACTTTCTTTTGTGATAAATTAACACAAAATGACTTTGTGTGACACTAAATGCCCGTTTAAGATGACACATGCTTTTTTAAGAGTAGATATAAAAAAATACAAAATCAGAAGAAAGTACCACAGTTCTAGTAGCACTTTGAATAATCAAATTTTTAATACTAGAATTAAGGATCATTATTCAGCTTTATAAATTAGGTCCAGTTAAATGTATCTTCTTGGAGGTAAGTCATTGTGATAGCCTCTAGGTGGCGTTCTAGGTCAGTGTAAAACATAAAATAGTAGCATAGCAAGTCTGCCTACAACTGAGTGTAATTTGATAATGGTTGCATGATAAAGTCTGACATTTTACAGTATTTTATGGTTTATGTGTTGGATGAACAGTTTTCTATTAAAATTGAAATAGAAATAACACATGTTCAAGTCAAATCCAGTTCTTGATAATGGTTCATTGTGGGGTTTAATCAAATACAGCAAAGGGAGCAGCTGGAATGTGAGGCCAAATCACAGATGAAGGCATGAAGACTTCTTCACATAGTTTCATATTACTATTATTCTGACAGCTTCGGTAAAGAGGAAATCTAATGATACAATCAAATCTCTTCTAAGGCATAGAGTTTATTAAAAGTTAGAGGTACATTCTGTGATCTGACTGAAAAAAGGGTACATGAGGTCTTTACACATACTAGAAGACAACTGCTTTTATTAATAATGTTATTAGTTACGATTAGTTATGATTTTAACGTTTTCCTGCATCAGTAATGTTTGTAAACACAGACACAAACCAGGCTTATTTTTAATCGGCTAAGAAACCCAGTCAAATTTCCCATCTGTAAGTCAAATCCTTCAGTTATATACTACATGTGCATTACCTCAAATTTCACTATTATCCCATAAAGAAATTCCACACCTCCAAATTTCAGTCAAAAATGAGCTGGAGTAGGCTGCATTGTTTGACTGCATTGTTACTTCCACTTCCCAAACATCAGTTACCTTGCACCGCAAATATATCTTTCTGTGGCAGTAATTTTCATGCACATCTCTTCAGCTCCCATTACATTTTAGGCTTAATGTAAAATGCACAGATTTCCACATACTGTGGTGTAAACCCCAGAGCAGACAGATAATCCAAATGAAGGCTGAGTAAGTGACACGCGATGGGATGCAGTGGCAAAGGAGAGGGAAATGTGCACCAGCAGGAGAGAGTATAAATAGTTTGACATGCTGCGAGGCTGCTGCCCGAGGGCTGTGGCTTATAATAACTGTAAATTCAGATGTCCTAGGTTCCTCCTGTCCTGAGCTGTCAGGCCAGCAAGGATGCACTTGGTCCCCAGTGGGGATATCCTTAAAATAAGAATATAGTGGCGCGCAGAAGGTTTTTTCCTCCCCTTTGACATTGAGTTATGGGGCTCTGGGCTCTGGCCGGTGGTCTGAACAATTTGTGGTACAGCAACATCACCGCGCACAGAATGAATGATGCCCTGCAGTGTTTGTGTTGGGGCGTTATCAATGTGCCGACTATAAATAATAATTACCAAAAAAATAAAAGGCCCTACGCTTGACCAGAAGACTTTCATCCAAAAAGTCTGTTTTTCTTTCTGGTCTGAAAGTATTAGGGTTTTTCTCCTGGGCTGGGCCACGTGAGGCATGGAGAGATGAAGAAGACGTGCTTTTATGCGCACATGCACACACATATACACAAGCATGTTTGCATGCAGACTGGTACACATGCACAAATGGACCTATACACACACAAACAGGCATTTTGGGTTTGGACATACACATGCATTAACACACATGGAGTTGTAATTAGCTCCACTTGCTGCCCCTGCTTCATTATCTTCTCGTAAATTTACTCTCTACCCCAACAGAGCTTTCACCTCTTCCTCCTGAGCCCCGCTCGGATCTTTGTGCAGCTCAGGCCATGGTATTATAAACTAGGAGAACATTTTGTGGGTTTGGCCTGGGCCAAAGCAAAACTTGGACCCACCCGCTAATTGCTAATTACAGGCCCCTACCCAGTGGTGGCTTGACTTTTTGTCAGGGGCTTCTCTCCTCGCTCTCTATGGAAGGAGCCCTGCAACCCAAGCTGGGACTGGGCTTTGAGCAACAGCCTATAGGTCTCCTGGGGAGTACCAGAGATCCACGGCCCATGACTCACAATGTGGCTATATGGCTGCCATGCACATTAACTGGACTTATACATGGCAACATGACTGTTTTCATAACCCAGTATAACCGTGCACTGACTTGTCTCCTTTGTGAAGACCAAGTTTAAATTTAACATCTTAGATGTCAAAATCAAGGCTTTTATTTTGTTGCAATAGCTCTCTCATGATCACACATTCCTCATTGTTTCAAAGACAGCCCCTTGATTTATGAGGTTGTTAATGCCTTAGAAACCTCTCTCAAAGTCTTACGAAGCAGACAGGTTGTGAATAGCGATACTTCAGGTGGCGTTAGCTTTAGGAGCCCGTGGAGGCCCTCCATTCCCTCTGACCTGTCACTTATTAGTCTGTGGAATAAACAAAGCCCTAAATAATAGGATGAGAGCTGCCCAGGGGAGAGGCTGGGGAGTTGTCTAGTCATGTTGCTCACAATTTAGGAGTCTTTTAGAACACTCCCTTGCCCCATAAATCCTCCTCAAGAGATTATCTGATGTGAAGCCGGGGATGCTCAGCAAATCCAAATATTTTCCTGAGCAGGTTGTGGATCATTCTCTGTGAGTGTAGTAATTCATTTCCCACACAGCTTGAAATAGTGCATCAGAAAAGCATCAATGGCAGCTCTAGTCTCCACAAGCTACAAAGTTTGGCTTCAGCATGAGCTTTGGCCATTGTTGGTTTATTATGCTTCCAAACCACATAGAATTTGATTGTTTTTGATGTTGACTGCTATATCCAGTATCCCTGCTGTCTTGTTCAGATATTGTTTGTGTAGTGGCCATTGGAGTTGTCCCACTGAGTTCTTGATTACGCAGTGGGTTGCTCCCAAGGATGCCCTGTTATTGTGAGCTTTAAAAACCAAAGGCGGCTAACTCTGAAGTCTTTATATAGACATTACCTAAAGGTCACAGGCCATGTGTGTGTTTGTTTTCTTTTTTTGTGGGTGTGTATGTTTGTTCTCTCCTTTAGAGTGCCGAGGCTTAAACTCTCTGACACCATTCGCTGTATAAAGACATGTCAACCCAATGATGTTGCCTGTGTCCGGGACCCCACACACTCAGTGTCCCACACATTCATCTCCTTGCCCACCTTCAGAGAGTTCACAAAGCCAGAGGGTAAGTATAAGTCTTATTTTTCTGTGAATAATGATGACAAAAATTCTGGAATAAACCAGATGGGCAAGCATGTAGCAATAGCATGAAGAAGGGGGGCATAATGCACTCATGTTTCTATAAAATAAAGTTCCCTGGGGGATAAACAAGTCTTAAAAGAATAATTCATCATTTTGGGAAAGACGCTCATATCTGCTAAGATCGACAGAGGTGAGAGCCAGGCTTGCTGTTTCTCCCTGTTTCCAGTCGTAATGCTAAGTTAAGATAACCAACTGCAGGCTGTTGTCATCCAACTATTGGCAAGAAGGAAAATGTCAAACTATTGCTTTAACACTGTGATTAAAAAATGACTGATTGTCTAAGCCCCTAAAAAATGTATTCTACATATCCTTCTACTCTATATTTTCACTAATCCACAAAGGCCCATGTATGAGCTTCATTTATGACAGAACGTTGTGTTAAAATCTTTGGAAACAACAAATTTGAGGACAGCATGATAACTTGTGTTTTTTAGTGTCAGCATGGTCCTCTGCTTTTTTTCTCTCCTCTAGCTCTACTTTATCTCCCTAAATCTCTGAGCTCCCATCAAATGCATTTCCCTGCAGTTGTCACAATCCATATGACTACCTCTGACCTCTAAATTAGCTATTCCATGATGCTCTCCATGCCGTCCAGGCTTGGCTAGCCCACACTAGAGAGTAAGTGCCATGCTGGTTGGATATGAGTAACCACGGTAATCACTTGCAGACAGTGACAGCTGACAAGCATCTATTGGCCGGCATGCAGTGCATATTTCAGACACACTCATGCTCAACGTCACGGGGAGTTAAGCTCTTGTCATTTCTCATAAGCTCTGAGTTGGGGTGTAAAGGACTCGAGGCCCTTCAGATGAACAACAGTACTGAAAAGCTTCAACCTTCCTGTGACCCTCTCCGTGTACAATAAACACAGACCTTTCAATCTACCATTTTATTGTCTTTCTCTTGGAAACAAGAAAAGAAACGAAGAGCAAAAGTTGGTACAGGCTTGGCGGTGCAATCCCAGTGTCATTATGAGGATTTAGGCTCCAAAAGCTTTTTGTGTCTAATTGTTATCTCCCAACAGAGATTGTTTTCCTGAGAACCACGGTGCCAGCTTACGGGTCCTATCACTTAGGCAGTTACGACGTCAAATTTGACATCCTGGAGGGCAACGTGGAGAACGCATTCGACATTATCAAGCGGGTAGAGAATGGAATGTATGTGGGTGAGTACAGGAATTTTAATTTGCTTTGTGTGTTGTGATGTCTGGATGAACCAACCTAATGCAAACATTTGACAATAGCAGCTTCAACACGCAGCCTGTACCACCCAACAGCTCCAGCCTAGGAGAAATTGCATTTTTGTTTTGAAAAAGGTGGCAGTTAATTTTACATTTTGAAATATATGCAGTATGTGTGTGTTTTTTTTGTTTTTTACAAATCAGACTTGCATGTGCACATTGAGAAGGGACACAAAGCGCAAAAATCTCCCATAAGGAATGTCTGGACACCCTGACATAAGTACATCTGACAAGGCCCGTTATGGTCTTTGCAGTGCGGTGGCATCATGTAGCTGTCATCATCTTCATGGGGGCGCTTGCTGTCTGGGTCTTTGGAGAGTTGTCCTCTGAGTGGCTCTTTGAGACAGACAAAGACTTGTTTCTGTCTCACCAAATATTTGGCATCAATTTAAACAGTCTTGCGGTTAAACAAAGTACCATTTAATTCACTTATCTATGGCTAAGCTTATCCCACAGAGATCATTACTTTTCACAATAAGTTATGGCAGTCTAAATGTACAGGAATAGAGTGTAAAAATCTACATGTGTGTATTCACATGCACGTATGCATGAGTGATTGCAGTTGACAAGCAGTTCATCATAACTACCTGCTCAGCGACCACCAGCATGCAAAAAAATGCTCTGCATTAGTTCAAGTAGGAGCACCATCTCCAGTGGTGTGTAACAACAACATATGTTTGGGTAGAAGCCATTCCCATCCTTTAGGCTGGTGGTGACCCAAGGCTGATGCACGCCTGTGGGAGAGCTGAACTGAGCCTTGGCCTTCGGTGGATGAGGGTGTTGTGAGCCCAAGAATGACACATTATTGGGCCTTCTAGGTGTTTTTGTTTTGGTTTTGTGCTGAGATGCAGGCGGTGTAGTAGTGGAAGGACAGCGTCTTTTTCTTCTCTCACTGATGGATGAAGGGATGGCTTGTCAGTGTGCACATCTGTCTTTACCGAATGAAAGGGAGGAGAGAGTGTGTGACTGTCACTGGTTAAGGGCTGGATTGTGGCCGCACGCAAGTGTTCCTCTCTTGTACACTAGTGTAGAAACAGATGTGTGCTTATCAAACGTAACCAAATTCACAAATACATGAGAGAAAAATGTTTATAACCAGCAATAATTCACATACTTCACTGTTAAAGCAGTTAGAATTATTCTGCACTGGCTTCTAATGGTATGTTTTTGTTGGAATGTACAACGGTGTAATTCTGCATGAGCGATAAGCCTTATTTTGTAATATATTGTCTACTGTGTGTGTCTGTGTGCGTGTGTGTAAAGAGGATTTAGGAGAAATTCCCTGTTTATAGTGGTGCTCATTTGCAGGGGCAAGTATGTATGTGTGTGTGTGCAAGGGAGGGAGAAAGAATAAAATTGCAGAGAGAGAAACACAATGTGAGAGAATGTGATTCAATGAAAGAGGAAAGAGAGAGAGAAAATATGTGCAGAAGTAATCCTGGGCGCTTTGCTTCATGTGGTTAAATGTATTGTTCCATTTCCCCACGCTAGGCCTCAGTGTCTCGCCGAGCATTAGAGCACTTAAACTGACGACCACATGAAAGGCATGTTTGTGAGGAGCCACTTCTCTCCCAAACCCATTGGATGCTTATTGGATGCAGCTCTTGCATGTTAGCACCAGTTGCCCATCACATATCCAAATTGAGGCCCTGTGCACTGGAGCCTTTGGTCACTGACTGCTCGCTGTGAAGTGTGGCGTCCACGGTGCAATGAAGGCCCTCTCGGTTTTATTTAGTGGGTTGTGCTGCTGGTGCTTTGGCCCACAGATGCTGCTCTTGCGTAACCATTGTATGAGGCTCGCTGACGTGTCACTTAAGGAAGCTTAGTTTCCAGTATCTCTAGTGTCTCAGTGGTATTACAGCTTGGTGGGATGTGAAGAGTAGCAGACATTGAGGCTCCACTAATGAACAAGTGCGTGAACTCAAACTAACTTTGGTCATTATTTTTGGCCGCTGTTTGTGTTTTTGAAAAGGACAAAAGAGGCAATTAGGACTCCTCAGAATCCGTTGCATATTTGAAAAATTGATTCTTAAAAGGCTTGATTGGCTTGATTGTGGTTTGATTTAAAACCACACACACACACACACACACACACACACACACACACCTATATACTACTACACTAAATAGTGTTAGATTTGAACATTCTTTCCTAGTTCTTCGTCATCCATCAGTGGCTTTCCCAGCACTGTCATATCTGGAAGACAACACTGACAGCCTTAGGCATCTGTGCAAACACAACCGGCCTTCAGCACTTGGAAAACATGATCAGAATGAATCAAACACTTACAGATTCCGATGACGACCACAGTAGCACAGCAGCGACCACACAAAGTCCCAGCAGGTAAGTAGAAACACAACAGATCCACCCAAGTGATATACATCATCTGCACAGCAAAGACAACATTTGTGACACATCATACACATATTTGGAAACACAAACAGTGAAGGAATGCATTACTCATTCTAACACTGTCATCCACATTTTATTAGGGACAGGCTGTTTGAATAGGGTTGATAGTGGGATGATTGATTTTGGCGGTAAGCAGGTGGATGTATGAGTCCTCCCTTTGAAAATACTGAACAACACTGTGGTCTCTGCTGGAAGCTTGAGCTCAGTCTGGGTCTCTCACCTCTGACAACATGCTGGTGGTTTGATTATCTTTCAGTGACATACATCATTGTGGGGATCAATATTGTCTTTGATCTCTCCCACTGAGGGTTCCACAGGCTAGTCTAGCTTTTTTGCTTCCATGTATTGTGGTTGGTTTGCTGAGCATGGTTGCATTTTTTGAGCTTTGCTTAATCAGTTACATGCTTTATGTGGTGAAAAGATGTGACAGCCCACCAATCCAACTTATTCCTGTTCAACATGCAAAGTATGAAGTTAACAAAAGCAACAACAAATCAGTAAATATATGTCTAGACAATGTGTGACTTTTACTTAAGTCAGCCAGCTGGCTGACAAGTACCATCGTGTGAATTGAACATATAATACAATCAGTAACCAACTGTGGAATCAAACAGTCAGCACATGTTTAGTCATCCCTTGAATGTGTCCAAATGACTCCTCTATATGAGTAATTATTTGTCATGGAAGGATTTTATCACTGCTGTCTGATTCCTTTTAGCATGAAAACTGATTTTTTAAATGTAGGATTTAGGTTTATGTTACTGGACAGCAACAGACAATACAGTATCGTCTCTTCATGACTCATACCCACCCTCTCGAGAAACTGTAAGTCTAAGATGCCACAGCTAAATTCCGTTCATTTTTGAAATGCAGGTGGAAATATGCCTGTGTGGTTTATATCCTGTGCAGAGAATAAATACCTTTTGCATTGCCATTGGCACAGGGCTGGCAGCCAGTGAGGCAGACAGTAAGATGAATTGAAGAGGATGTGGACAGTTTGCAACTATGCAGGTAGTCATGGTCGTCAGTGCAGCCGTCCACAGTGGCTGGTGGAATGTGAGCCTACTGTGTGAGACATGACTACTTGGAGCTTGTGGCTCTGGCTTGTGGCTGTGCTGGTAAGGAGTTGAGGACAGCCGTGGAGATAAGCAGGCAACTAGCTCCTCAAGTTTGACTGTCATTTGAATGAATCATGACATGTCAGCAGCAGGGCCCACCAGAGTGCGCCAAACCCATAAGGAATCTTTTTCTCCCCCACAAGAGATTAGTACAGCTAATCAAAACAGGTTCTTCTCCACCCAACAACCGCTCAGCCAAACACACAACGCTCCCCTCGGTGGTCCTCAACCAACAATGTACTGATGAAGAGATACTAATGTAGATATGTCACACTCCCAGAGACACTGTAAAAAAAACACTGTTATGTACATGTACACATATAGTACATATTACTTGCAATAAAACTGTCTATAGTAATAATCAGATACACTTATCTCTCTCGGTTTGGCGATCTATTTAATTTATACTTGTCATTACTCTTCGCTGTCTGGCACTGTGATTTTAAGAAAATGTAACTCTGTTTACGTAATTGCTCAAGTCACAAAATGATCCATTTTGTTCTGATCCATGTTAATGCAGTAACATTCCAAAGTAGATAGCAAAGGACTTAAACAGATTATCAAGATGCTGTATACTTTTTTCTCCTGATTTAAAATGCAAACAAAGCAGGTTTTCAACTCATATCCATACGGTTTAGTCTACATTGTCAAGTCTATTTTCTACTCCTTAGTTATGGGTCTTAGCTTTGAAAGGTCACTTGCAATATAGTGCAAAGGTTGTGGTAAAGATAATGGTGCATGTTATGTCATCTCAGCTGCTCTGGCCCACAAATGCTAAAACAGAAAGTCCAAGAAAAGAACCAACCATTTCCCTATGGCTACTTTTCAATGATGTCACTACAGTGAGTGACACTGTCCAACAATGACCCACGGGCCATTTGAGAGATCTGTAACTATGACTTGCTGTTAATTGACCTTAAAATATCAAGCCACATATGCTGGCCTTTCAGAACCAGAACAGGAGTGGGAAGGGCACCCACACCCTCTTTGCAGTGGTCAGAGTTGTGTTTGGACAGCCTGACTGGTCATCTTTGTACCAGTGACCAGTGAAAAGGCTGTAAACGCAAGATCTGGCCCCTGAGGGGCCTGTACCCTCAATCTTCATACATTGGGTTATGTTACCAATTTAACTGGATTATATTTCAGCCATGCTGATGGGTTATCAAAGCTGAAATTGGTTGCTTTGCTAATGGGGTAACAAGGGAGCTAGTTAGCAATTTCTTTGGCATGTCTCCTAGCTTTTATGGACTTACGGAGAAAATGTTTCAGGCAGTAAAAAAGAACCCTTGAACAAGAAACCACTCTTTGCTGTCTTTATGTTTATGCCAGTAGAGCTCAGCTGTATATCAGTGACATGAATACAAAACATACAACAGTTATAGCCACAATAATGATGAAGAATGCCCTCCAGTACCCTCTTTGCATACTGGAACTTTGTACACCACCTGGATACTGTCCAGCTATTTCACTGTAGTGAGCATGCATAGTGCCACAACCAGTGTGTCATTATACAATACTGTGGTGAGGCCAATGCATATTTTTCATTTGTCTCTGGTGTTAAACCCGTTCATTTTGGATTTTGTCACACACTTCCTCACTGAGTTGTAGAAACCAGAAAACCCTGAAATTGTACTGTTTACATGTAACCCTTCAATATTGCAGCCGTCATGACCATGAAGGATGACAAATGCCTTCTGGCATTTGCTGTCTCTGCTACTAGCATGCATTTATTTAAGGCTGTTTTATACTTAAGGGGCTACTTTATGGTGTGGCTGAATGTTTTGGAGAATGAACAGATTGTACAGCTGTTTGTTTGATGGTGGCTGTTCAAGCCAGCACAGTCACCTTTGCACCCTGTGGCAGATCCCTCAGTGAGATGGAAAGACACCACAGACCTTTCCAGCACTACAACTTGATCTCCTGCTTGGGTACTTCAGGCCTCAGATGACTTGACCTTGCAACCCAGTCACAAGGCAAATTGTCAGCTGTAGGGTTTTGAAAACCTTCCCTTGTTTATTTATATGAATCTCAGGTTGTATGGTAGCCAATCAATGTCAACCTGTTTTGTAGCTGTTGGCTTTTTGCCTTACAGCCTGGATGAAATGTTAAAGATGAGTATGCGGTTGTGGTTTCACCTCAAGTTCACTGTGAGTATGTTGAGACCCAGCTGTTAGCTGATGCTTTCCCCTCATTGAGGATACCACTGTACTTTTGATGGGAAGCTTACAGAAACACAGAGTCATCATGGTCACATACTCTGACTTTAATATCAAGCTCTTTTGCAGAATTGGGCACATGAGTCACATAATTACCTTTTACTTCATACAAACCACTACAAACCACTATGGTAACTGTAATACATGTTACAGTTTACGATACACTCCTTGGTCTGTTATCACGCCCAATAGTGTCACAGATTCCAAAATTTGAGGTAAAGAAAACTGAAGTGTGTTTTGTATTACATTTTCAAATCATTAACAGTGAACTGAACAATTGAATTTGGTGATTTGGAAAATCCATTGAACACTATAACATATTTTTGTTCCTAAAAGCACAGTTGTGCCATCTGCATGTGCTAATTAGACCACAAACAAATTTACAAAACACTAATGGTGGGCCTCAGACACATTCCACATATTGCACTATTTAAATGTCCTTAATAAATTTTCGTTTTGGACGTGATATGTCTGTGTTTTCCCTTTTTATTCATGCGGTAAAATTGTTTAGCTTTTTTATGTAGAAACAATATTAAGGATTTTTAGTCAAAAACTTACCCTCAATTGACCCTGATTATACTGTGTTTAGTTCTCGTTAGCTATAGGCCACACTTTCTGCAATTAAAAAAAACCTTAATGTGGACTGAAACCCATCTGTCTTTGCAGTGGTCCATATTGAGCTCATAATGATATCTTACTCATCTTCATTGTGTGCTTGCTCAACACAGCACTAAAGCTTTTGAAGTGATTTTGTTTGATTTAAATACACGGACACAAACCTTCTGAACTCACTTTGAGTTTGCGTCGGTCAACTCAGAGTTGTGTGCCATCTCAGTTGGCTTGCGCCTGAAAACAAAAAAAAAATCTCTTTTTCCATGTCAGTTATTCTCTTAATGTTGCGGCTGTTGTTAGGTTTAAGTAAAGGTTAGCTCTTTCTGATGGCGCTGACGCTTTGGAAACAATAAAATCTCAGTCCTGCTCCCCTCCGTCTGGTGTCACTATGCAACAGAGTCCCAAAACACCAAAACAAGGGGCAACCCTGGTAGAAGTGGGCCCCATCCACACTCCTTGAAGTGCTTATCGCTGGAATCTGCTGGAATCTCTTGTGTGCCCACAGATTCGACTTCAGGAGGGACGAAAAGTGACAGAGAGACAGAAACAGCAGTTCAAGCTCCTATTGCTTGCCCCTCCCAGAGTTAAAGATGGATTCCTGGAGGAATGCCTGCATGGCTGTATCGCGTGACTGCGACTGCTCCCCTCCATCAAACACATGGGACTCATTTACCCTTGTGGGCCACAATGATGGTGCCACAAACACCAGGCCCCCTCAGGAAGGGAATAGAAGGGAGGAAGAGAAGGAGGAGAATGAGTGGGTGGGGGGATCATACAATGCCAGTGTCCCAAAGGACGGCGCACATGGTGCATAATGGTCTCATCATTTGTCCTGTGGTGAACAATGACCAAATAGTTTTTACTGCACTATTACAAGTACCACAGAAAGAGGCCTCATAATTCAGACCGATTGAGTCAGTGATCTATTGTCATTTTGATCCATGTTGAGTTAAACTCTTGAGTCATCACGATCAAAGCTAGAACACTTTAGTAACTCAGTTATGGATAAGTGATTTAAGGATTAAATGAGAATAAAACGACAGAGGAGGGTTGAAGGTGTGATAGGAGTACAGCGTGGTGATTGTGCTGTCTGACTGCACTCTGGCGATGGCTGTTCAAACAGGCCAGAGCTGAAATGTCACCAGCCCTCTGCAGAGAAAAGGCCTGCTGACAGCCTGTATAAACACTGGCATTTTTTCCCCCCTGTAATCGCATGTTCACTTAAAAAGAGCACCCAATGAATTCCATTGGCATTTAGTAATGCTCTGTTGCAGTACGTTTATTCTCCCATCTGTTTTACCATGATAGAGGGTGTCTCTTGTCCATGGAGAGGGTGGAAGTGAGAGGGAAGAAAACAACACCACACTTTATGTGAATACCCATCCAAATACACAAGCAGATATGATATTACATTTAAAGACAGGAAGCTTTGCAGTGATGTCGGCAAGTGACAGACAGGGAGGCCACCTAGTTTAATCTTAGGTAACCTTTGAATCCCTGCCCCATGGGGAATAGAACTTTATAAATAATTTGCTAAAATCATTGCTTAATAATAGAGCAGTTAGAGTTGGGGTCAGTATTCACTGGAACAATTTTCTGCCAAAGAATTTGTCTCTATGAAACCTGCTGACAAAATTTGTCTGTGGATTATCCTTACCATAACATCTTGTTTACAAGAGCAAAATAAGCACATCAACAACAGGGAGTCATTAACTCAATTTCACTTTACAACCTGTTGTAATGTGAAATGCGTCCCGTTTAGACAGCATGTGACATTGTTTTTGAACAGATACTTTACTGTTGACTGAAAACAGGTAATTTTTTTAATGCATTGAGCATCACAAACAGAAATTCCATTGTCCTCAATTGTATTAGGGTGGCAGCAGAAGTTAAAGCCAAAACTGCTGCATTGCTAGATACCACTAGCAGTAATTGAGAAAAAGGCGTAATAGTGGCTAACTGCTGCTCTATCAGGGAATCAAGCAGTACGCTTACGAAGAAACAAAAAATTGTCAAATTTATTTTGTTGTCTGTGAAACTAACCAAAGATTGACAACCAAACATGTCACTGATGTTGTCATGTTGTCATGTTGTTTCACTGCTTTTTGTTTCATTCTCCTGTCTATATTTACTAGTTATTGTCACTGATAGTGTTTTTCATTGTCACTTTTAGGTGTTGTTCGCCAGGTAAAGTCTCTGATTGGTCCATTGACTACAGTATTGAAACTGTCCATGGGAAATATGACTGGCGACTCCGGCCAGAACATCATCAACGTTCATGTCTTCGTCTCCGAGTTCTGGTTCTGAGAGGTGTATGCCAAATTTTACCACATTGAAACATCCATTGTCAACACTGTCCACATTGGTTTTGTTAAATCAATGCATAGATCAGTGTCAAAGTTGTATTGTTATGTTTGATTACTTTTGACAGTTTCTGAGATGAAAGGCTACTAGCTGCTTTTGATGAGAGCACTATACTTTGTTTTGATGATAAGCTTGTTTTTAAATTGAAAGTGCATGCATTTGGAAAGGTCATTAAAAGATATGATTCATTCAACAATATTCTTTTCATGACATTATAAGCCTTTGTTTTTGTACCATTCACTTTTCCTTTCTTACTGTGTGCATTGGATGAGGTATTTTTTTCTATGGAATAAACAATATTTTAGTTACAGTTTTTGTATTTTCTCCCAGTAACATGTTGAATTTAATTTTTATTGCAGAATTTACAAGAGTGGGTTTGGTGAGTTAATAAAAAAAGAGAAAAATATCTCTATGTATATGTTTTCAAAGCCATAAAAAAGATATGGCTGCATATATACTGTTATATCATATAATGAGTGTGCTCAGCAGCCAGTGGGTCATTTTTTGCCAGCTTCAGTTTCAATTTCACTTTCATAATGGTAACAGGAAAAGGAACATTGCCAGCTAACTGTGCAAAGTGCAATTTACGCAGGTGAAGAGATACGGAAAACAGTTATTTTATGGAGGAGGATTATATTTCTCACAATATGATGAAGTTCAGGATGGAGTATCAAAATCCGGACCATGTGAAACTCATGCATTGGCCCCTTCAGATCATGCAACTACTTCCTCAGGTCTGTTTTCAGCAGCAAAATCTGCTTCTACTAGCACTAGCTGGTTGCCATAGAGTGGGTAACATTAGCTATTCCCTCACCAAGACAGCAATCCAGTTTTTCACAGGTTTTACAAAGTAAGTCCTAATGTCTGTATATACGCATTCATCTGGTCTATAGCCTTTTTGATACGTACAAATTCCTGAGTAGTTGCCAAAGAATGAATCTAGAGCTAACTGCTAAATAATAAGGCTAACAACTAGTTTTTGAATAACTGGGCTATGTCCAAAATCACTCCCTATTTTGTATTTAGTACACTAGATTACGGCAGAGGTAATTGTGTCCAAATTCTGTGAGGAATTTTGTGCATTACCTAGTGCTCTCAAAATTCCACTGCCAAATCACATGGCATGCCATATTTACTACATTTTGCTAACAATGCAGTGCTTTGTACTTGATAGATAGTACAAAATGTTGGTCAGTGATGACCTTTACAGACTTTGCAATGCCCTTTACAATGTAAACATATGTGAAATATGTTTTCATTAGTAATTCAATATAATTTTAGGTGTACCCTGGTCATGAAAACATCATGACTTGTGCAATACCCTGGATGGAGTCATAATCAAATGATAGGAAACTTGATTAAGATCATTTAGACATGTCAATATTAGCCAACAAACAGAGACATGCAAATAGAACTATCTCAAGGTCTATTCAATGCGGTCTGTGGAACATCAGTTTCCATGGTGACATTTAGAACATTCTGTTTATTTTGCACCCAATGATATCTGTTGAGGGGCAGTAAAGACGTATGTTAACACTGTGTCCTCAGAATGCCCTCACTTTGTTAGGATGTACATAAGCTTCAACTCAAGATACTCTGTGCATGCATATAAACACAATGACTGTGGGTTTCACTCATGGTCTGTTTGTCATCCTGGGAGCTAGGGGAGGTCAGAAAAGCCTCTTTGGCAGAGTAACTGAGAAGGGGAACAAGGTGGCAGCAGTAGTTAAATACTATGGACATGGTTACCAGCAACTACATTACTAATTACATTTATCAGTGAACCAGAACTTCTCTCTCCATCAAACATGGGGCGGGGGGGACATCATACAGAAAGTGAGCTCGGCACATGTCAGTAACGGCCTAACTATGAGACTGTAATCATCACTGTGGCCAGGCCCAGCCAAAAACCTCCCAACGCTTCAAAGACAATGGAGGAGGAGGAGACGCATACATCAGGATCTCAAGTCGTCTGCAGTGATGAATTTTAAGGCTCTACTGAAGAGGGATATCCTCTGCAGAGGAAATAGAGGCCAGCAGGTCAGCCTTGTGGTCTAAGAAAAGAATGAAAAAAGAAGGCAGATATGCTGTTTGTGTGTGTGTGTGTGTGTGTGTGTGTGTGTGTGAGCCCTAAAACCATGCTTTTAGCCAATGCTTGATATGGTACATGTTTTCTAATGCAATTTTCTACCTTATTTACTTACTAATAAAATAATTCCAAATGGCCTGGTTTGGAGAACAGGTAGAAAATATTTCTAATCAACAAGTAAATAAATGAGTCCAGTGAATAAATGGAACCTTGCTATGGCATTTGGTACAGCCCTATATCTGTCAATTGCTATGCTAATCACAAGAAAGAATGTCCTTTTTGATCTGTTTTGAAGAAGAATAAATTAAGAGTACATTTCAGAAAAGAGCTATACACAACTTGCAGAATTAAGGCTACAACTCTTTGTATAAGTTAAAAGAAGAAAACACTACATTGTTTATACTCTTAACACAAATCTAGCCTATTATACATGACTCAGATGAGAGACAGTGTCGATTTCAATCCTATTTGGAGAAAAACTTAGTAGTAGTTTCTAAGATGAAACAATGCTTACGTATTTGTCTCGTCCGTACTGCATACCAGAATCCACAGAAAACACATTATAAGGACGTAAACAGCTAAATATGAGCAACAAAAAGCTGTATAGCCAGACTGTGTGGGAGGACATTAACCAGGAAAGGCCTGGCCAGCTCTCAATCTGGACAGTAAGAAAGGCTGGGGCAGCAGTCCCTAGCAGCATTACCAAACCGCATACATGTGTGGGGACAAATGAGCAAATATCTTCTGCCAGATTCTCCATCCAAAGCCAAGAGGGAGCTGCTTGCACTAGAAGCCTATGGTATGACTAAGCAGAGTGGGCTTGATGAGTCCATGTAATGGCAGGGGAGCAGACCTGTGTTTGTCTGCACTGTTTGTTTGTGTACTCTACTGTGGCACAATGGTGGCCAGACCTCTCAATACAAGTGGTCATGGTGGTGTCTGGCCCAGAGTAGACAGGGTATGGGGCTGATGGGATTCTAGCCCAGGGGCTGGTGAGGCAGACTGATCCAGACAGAGACCAGAGGACCTCAGGAGGCACGTGCTCGGCCGACTCCTGCACTCACCCACTCCCTCTTTTTCCTGGCGTCATACCCCAGCTCCCACCGCAACACATGTTATAGGATATAAGTGAGTTCTTTTAATAAATTTGGGGGTATTTATTTTTTTCCTCTATTTTACAAACCACTGTTCCTCATTACCATAAACACAAAAATGTTTCTTTTAAATGGGCACCACCAACTTGCTGCAGTTTTGCTCC
This sequence comes from Micropterus salmoides, assembly GCF_014851395.1. NCBI lineage: Eukaryota > Metazoa > Chordata > Actinopteri > Centrarchiformes > Centrarchidae > Micropterus > Micropterus salmoides. The sequence continues at coordinate 11,614,975 of NW_024044570.1, forward strand.
TGTCTCCCTGAGATTCTGATTTTTGCAGTACATTTCATGTTCACAAAGATAATGGGTTAATTTATATTTTTTAATGCGAGAAGGTGATAGGGTTTGTCTAGATGCCTATTTAGTGCAAACTTTGCTTATGTGTTATCTGTCATATTATACATTTTATAAACCATAAAGAACCATAAAGAAGTGACCATTAACTATCTTCACTGCACGTTTTAAACATATTTCACTTCATGTAATGTGTTTTTCAAGGAATTTGCAAAGTGGTGTTTCACAGAAGTCCAATAGATGGCAGACACATACAACACAACAGTGCAGAGCCAGAGTTTTAACACCGTATTTGGACAACTGTCATCACCTCACATTACAATGGTAGAAACAGCCAACCTAAGACCAATGTTTTTTTACTTTTCAGTAAAAAAATCCCTTCATGAATCTAGATCCCTATCCAGTAGGACAGACACTGCAATAAAATCTGAACTTACTGAAATTTATGTCCATCATTTCAAAATATATTCCACTGGAACCTAAATAGTACAACATTAAACTCCTATAAGATTATGATTTAACCCTAACCCTAAGTGTTGGATTGCACAAAAAACAATGTGGGAGTCTGATGTGAATGTTACAGAGAGGTCTACTGGGATCTTCACCCAAAATAGGATCATAAACGACTGGCTCCATAATGCTATATTTCATGACAAGTTCTATAAAGTCTTTGTGATATGGGACTCCCATAATTGCCTCCCTTTAAATCAATTAAATATTTTGAGGTTTAAGGTGATAGACCGTCCACCAATTATGCAGGGGCTCCACCTTGACCCAAAGAAAAACACAAAGCACACAAGTGTGCCCCTCCATAACTTAAACCATTTACAACCACTACTGAACTCGACCTGTTGCCAGAGTACACAGTGGATCAATCACATTTGGGAATATAGGCCGAGGTTGTCCTCATGAAAATTCAGCATGCAGCCTCTCTGTTGTTACAAGCAGCTCAGAACACACTGTGACGTCCGTAGTGCTTAAGTAGATACATATCATAGGGAAGGAAGGGAAACAAATCCAACCACATATAGACGTGCTGTGATGGCCACCTAAAATAGTGGGTGATTTTAACATGGCATTTATTTGTTATATATTTAGTCAACTTTTATTGCCTGTTGTGACATTTACAACAAATGTGTTCTTTATAAGTATAAAAAAGCACATTGTTTATTGAGGAAACCATCCCTTTTCCATGACACGCTAGCTATGAGATTTAAATGTCCAATCATTTGAAACAAAACTTCAAAAAGTCTAGAATTGTTTCTTGAAAAAGAAAAATCCTACAAGAGCTTGTCTGAGATGCTTTTTTATAAAGCCCTGATATTTTATAGAAATACATTCATTTTATTGCCATGATAAGGCTCATTTGACAATTTCCAGTTTGCCATGTCAACTTCAGTACAAATAAAAGTATTTTAAAAGGATTATAATCCCATATCAAACCTGCGTCATAGCTGTCTACAGTTTGAAAAACTGGTCAAGCGGAGAGGCTTGGCCCTTGAGGACTTTTGCTATATATCTGAGAATTGCCATGACTTCAAAGCCTGTCTTTAAAAGTCTTCACTGACATAATTGGCCTTCAGACCTTCAATATTCGAGCTTTCATTGTACGTGAAAATGAGCTGGGATTTTGCTGTGTCTGCCAAAGTGTTGTTTTGTCTTTGGCTGAATACACACACCCAACTGTCACCTCTCAGTGGACACCTCGCACCGTCTCAGATGTCTTTGGGTGTCTGAGCAGTGACCAGACAGCAAACAGATCAGCCGAAAGGAGATTTGCTCTGTAAACACAGGGAGTTGTCAGTGGATTTTGGCATTTTTGTTACAGGGGAAACCATTACGTACCGAATTGTTTTGATATGAGGTGTCAAGTATGTAATCATCAGAAACTAACTTTGCACTTGCCCTTTGATTTCAACACTTAGAATCATCACTTACAGTGGTCCGAATCACACTCAGTAATTCGGCATGAAAACACTCAACAAAATGTGTAATGCACAAAGCTTTAACTACTGAGTTCCTATTGGCAGAGAGATACATTGGGTAACACCTTTCAAACTAAATTTAAGAAAACGTGTGGCACTGGAATTGCCATAATCATAACACAAAAGAATGAAGCAGATTTGAATAAGACAAAAGGAGCCAGCTAACATCCTCAGCCTGAATCAATCCTAGTCTGACAAGGAAAGTGAAAAATAAATTAGCCGCAATGAGACAATGTAAAATCCGTAATTGTTTTTGCCTGAGCTCAATGAGAAAAAAAAGTATTTTTGATAGAAATACTATTTATGGGTTTGCTCGATCTTCCAGAGCACATCTGTATGTCATTGTTCCTAAACCACTGTCTCTGCATACACTCAAATTTTAAGAAAAGAGATTCAGAGAATTTATTATCCAATTTTTCAGAGGCATCATGGGGAAAAGGACTTAAGGCACATTTTTAATTTGGTGACAATGCGTGTGCCTGCTTTCCCATTAACATCACTGTATCTCTGCCTGCTCAATGCTCCATTTTACTCCATGCATGACTATGAAGTGGTTTAGGTTTCCAGTAACCGCTATGAGACAAAGGTCATCTGTGATATTAATGAGAGGAAGGCCTTTGAATCTGGCACACTGACATGGAGCTTTTCTGTGTGACTAAATGTAGCTTACAATTGCCAATGATAATTAATATGTCACATTTTGTTTTGCAACAGGGTGTTTTCTGCCTTTGTAACTTCAGAAGGTTGAGGAAATCCATCAAAATGTTTCTTGCATTAGTACTAGCTCATACACATGAAGTAGGTTTGGTTAATGGTTACCCGCTATAGTATGGACACCTGTACAGCACGTCTGTGAAGGTAATGCCAACACTAGTCTGTACACTGTATATATGTTGATATAGCAGTCACTCTTGTGAACACACACATCTATCTACATCACAAAACAGAACAAAATGTCCACTTAATGGATATATGGCCTACATTGTTGGTAGGCCGCTGTATGTCTTTTTCTGTTTATTCTTATGTCTGGATGCATTAAAAACCTTCCTGAGTCCGACCTGTTAGTGTAAAGTTCCAGGAAACCAGACTGGTTGTTAGATACCATATACTGTGCGTATGATGATGTTGTAACTATGTATCACACAGCCTTGACTTGTTGTGTGGTAAGGATAAAGCAGATGCTACAGATAAGCTTAGGGTTAAAATGTAGTTAAGCCCGAGGAGATTCTGGAAGCCATTGAGTCATGGATCTCAGGGTTCTCTAATCTGTACTGAGCCCCGGGTTATTCTCTATCCCCTCACCCTCCTTCCTTTTTTATCCTTTGTTGTGGTCACTGGGACAATCAGTTACAGCCCAGCAGAATGGAAACCACTCAGTCAGTCCCCTGCTACAGCAAACTATTAAACAGAGGATCCAGTTACTATGACCAGTCTGGGAGGGAAGGCATCTTTAGGGGAGATTTAGTTCCTTAGAATGCTTCACTATAATCGCAACCAACAGAAAACATTTGAATACATATTATCGAATCATTTACAACTTTTCAACCAGTGGAATTCCTCAAAATATGGTGTTGACCAAGAAATGAGCTTTTACATAATGATTTCTCTGTAGATCACTTCCAGAGTCTTTGCTGTGTTTATTTCAGTGTAAATGTTGTGTTTTAACCAACGGTTCCTCCATTATCTATTTGCATTTGGTATTTCAGGTCAGGGTGGAAGTGGCTTAATTCCCAAATCTATCAATGAAACAGCAGAAGACAAACACAACAATGATGATGAAGTGGATAAACAACATTCCCCACGGAAACCCAATACAACTTGTTTCTGTGAATTGGTCTGTCTGTATGTCTCGCTAAGGCAACAATGGTGATTCCTGTTTGAGTCTTGTGGGTTCCAACCCCAGACCCTGTCTCCTAGTTGGAGCAGCAGAAATGGAGGGTCGTGGTTGCCGCGGATGCTTTGTTTTCCACAGTCCCTTCTCACTGCTGTCCCGCCCGCGATGGGACCATCTGCCTTCTCAATTAAAAGGCATGTTTGTGCTCCACATTTGTTTGTGCTCACAGATGATTTTTGTAATAAAACTCAGACTTTCTGGTATTTCTTGGATTCCTGGGTGATGACATTGTGCTTTGCTTTTTTGGGCTTGTGGCTGTCTCCCGTGGAAAATGAACCTTGCAGAAACTACTAGCTGTTTTCTGGTGTGTCTGTGGGATGACATGAAGAACAGAATGAGTCTTGACGATGTTCTCCCTGCCACAATTAAGAGCAGACCCACTGTCAGACCCACTGTGTGCTGGGGAACGCACAAGATGAAGAAGCAGCCTTTGCCATCTCCTCTGAGACATGACTATGGGGACAAAGAATTTTAGCCCAGAAACTGTCATCATAATAGTCTGCTCTATTGTTCAGTCTTATCATCACAGTTACTGAGTTAATAATCATAAAAATGTAAAATAATTTCTTTGTGATTCCATTGGAATGTGATTCTATTGGGACTAAATATACAATTGTTTTCCAAATTGTTGAAATTGTTTGTTATTGTATTTGGGTGGCACAGAAAGTATATTTTAAAAAGCAAGTTGACAGGGACAGCAACACATGTACAAACCAATGAAAATATTTGCAGTATATTTTAGGAGAGTAGATGTCCTGTTGTATATTCTTCAAAATATGATTTCCCGAATTCAAGGAAATGTTATTACGTTTTTACGTACATTGTGGATTTGGCATTGCCTTTCTTTTGGACAACACTAAACTGTCGTGGGAGCTCCATGGACCACACACAGCCCTTTGCCCAGAGCGTGTTTTGGCCAGTGCCCACTTGCCTAGACATGAAGTGTGGAAAAAGGGTGGTACAGACAGTGACCACCAGTCACCCTTTGGATCAGTACTATCCAACAGATGGACCTGCCAGGAAGCCATTCACGTTATGAGTAAAGGCTGAGAATATGTTTAAATTTATGAGAACAAACCTGACCTTGTGATTTCTTGCTGATATTGGGTCAAGGACTAAAGAGTGCATGCTTCAACTGAGGAATCAGCTGTAATATATCGTATTGTGATTTCATCAGACTGTCAAGGTTTCCACTGTTGAGTGATCACTTCAGCAAAAGTAGGTAGATTTAAGAGAGCTCTTTATTTGAAAAATATCTCTTTGCCAATCAGTCAATGGTTTCTAAAATTTATGGGTGCCGGCTGTATTTTGAAATGAACTGTGTCTGTGGTATATGGAAGAGGAGAGTAAGAAGGCCCGGTTTGAACTCATTGTGGATTCTGAGAAGCCATCGCATTTGGTCAGCCTTTGCTAAGCGGCCATGGAGGCCGCTATAGCTCAATTTCAAGGATGTGCAATTGGGCTGCATAGTGATGAAGCAAAAACAGTTCATGCAAGGATCTGTCACCAAACCTCCCACCAACACCACTCAATGAGCATGGATAGATGTCTTGTTAGTTGCAGTGGTAAGGGTCTTACTCTGTAATGATTGTAACATATGATTCCACAGCTGTGGCTTTTTGCTGGGTTTTCTCAAGACAGTCATGAGTATAAGATCTCCCTCTACACTTTGATGCTTCAAGTCTCCTTTCCACCATTATGAATGAAGCATGGCACCATTTGGCCCAAAACTGATTTCTCTACTTTGGTGGGGGGTTTTTTAATCACAAATGACACACCTATTCATTAAAAACAAGATTGTCTAGTCTGTCTTATGGGATATCCTTAGCTGTCATCTATCAGCAATCACTGACTGAAATCTATAAACACGCCAAATACTTGGCAAATGACTCCTCCACAGAAGTGCAAACCAGAATACAAGACTGTGTTAGGGTGCTGACACCGTTTTCTGAAAGGCCTGATGAACTCCTCCCAGCATGGCCTAGTATTGACTTGGGCATTTAATACTTTTTAAAATTAACATTACATTTCAACAGGAGCCATTAATGTGGTTGTTTCTTGTTACCTCGACAGATGATGAAGGATAATAACATCATTTTGATGTAAAATATTATATGCTTTCCTGTTTCTGTACATTATATGTATAAAATTTACATGGCTATTATATCACAAAAATCTACGAGACACTGCCCTTTTTCTTGCTCTGACATGATTCAGTATCATCCATTAGCTGTTTCAAACACCTTCAAGCCAAGAAACATACATATCTGTTAGCTGTGAAATTGCCATCTGGGGCATCAGCTTTCACCCTTGCATGTAGTAAGTCCTTCCCTTGGAGGATCTGCAGTTACATAAACACAGAGTGTCTTATGGGGTTTTATAATTGTGTTATTCATACTGCATGATACAATCAACCATAAGCCAGGTTGGGTGCAGTGCCATGAATGGTAGGAAGAATATGTGAGCAATAAACATGAGAAGGTCTGCTCCATTGACAGGAATTCCACTTTCTGCTGCTGCTGTGAAACATGGCATACCTAATTGTACAGTGGTCACCCACTAGGTCTAAATAGGGTTCAAGACCACACAGTGCGATGCAGGCCCACTCTAGGAAACTCTAAGAGACACAGGAAGAAACTGTGAGCTTTCTTCACTGATTGTTTTACTTTAGGGTGATCCATCTGCGTATGTTCTCAAAATACGCCATTCTCCATTTATATCTGTTTCATTGTTACACCTCAGTTTCATGTATGCCAACAGTTGGACAGTATGCCATGCACTTTGTATGGGCCCATGTGACAAAGATGTTTGGTCGGTCCTAAAAAAAGCAAATGCCTTTGTTACAACACCTGTAATAATCATCTCTTCAAAAACAACTGAATGACACTGTAAAATGACTGTGTGACTATAACACCCATCAAGATTTGAATAATATCAGCCCACCATCTCGCACTTCGTGGTGTTGACCCAGAGCTACAAGTGACAGAAGTCACAAGAAGCTTTGAGAAACAACAGCTTCACAACATGAGGTGAGAAGATTTACGACGTGATAAGTAGTGTGCTTAGTACTGAGGCTATGGCCCCTATGTTCCCCCCAAACTCTCTCAACAAAAAAGGAAAAACAAGTGGTGTCTTCGGTAGCATGTGAATTTTACTCCATCACTTGCCAGCCCAAGTTTAGATCACCCCCTCCTGTTAATGACACATTCAAATTAGCTGTGGTCAGGGTTTTCTTCAAATACACAGCTAGATTCACACAAATTCTTCTCCCCACCTCACCTCTCTCTGGTCTGGCCTAAGAAAACCACATGCCGGGGTCATTGCGCTCTCCTCAAGCCAAACCAGACCCATAATTTTGCTTTTGTTTCAGATGTAGCCTCAAAGCCTGAAATATAAAGACCCAAGCCAGCCTGGGAAGGTCAGTATGTAGAAGAAAAGAGCGAGATAGAGAAAGAGAATGGGAAAAACTGAAAGAAAGCAACAATGAAAGAGGGGGTAGAGACAGAAAGAGGAACTCAAGAGTGCTGGTGAGAGCAGAGTGGTTTCCAATCTGTTGAGGAAGTCTTTATTATACAGTATGTGTGTGGACAGGAAGAGCTGTGTAACAAGGAGAAGATCTCGCCAAACCACTGGCCATTACTGACCATTGCACCCAATGAGCTTTAACTATTTTGGATCTGTGCTATCTCCAGGTTAACCGAGTACATTCACACTTTTGTGTATCCTCTCAGTGTGACATGAGAGCAACTTACAACTTCTTCCCCATAACCCTTCCCCTTTTGCCCACCGCTGACTGATCTAGCATAGAAAAATAAAACTTTTCGTTTTATTAACGTTTCCCATGTATGACCTTATAAAATGACATTACACTTTCTTTCTTTGACCACACAGTTTATGAAGACTGAAAATGACATTTGTGTCTCCTTTTTCTCTGTGTGAGGTTTAATGAACCACTTTTACGAAATATGAAATGGCCCTCCATGACCCTGCAAATAAACATTTGCAATGGCCATTCAAAAATTAGCTGTCTTTTCAAATTATATTTTTTAACAGTCTAGCATACAATATGTTGTTTATTCTGTATGACATTATTATTATGTCTAAAGCCTTTCCAACAATATCACAATGTACAGTGTCTCTTCACCAAATTTATACACAGCTGACATTTAGATCGGGCAAACCAAAGCTCCACAACAAAACAAGTTTTCTGCCAATCACCACCTTGTGTTAAAATCAAAAAGGTCAAAATGCACACACCCCATAAGGCTTCCATTGTAACAAATGGAGAGGAGTGGAGGTGGTGTGATGTGGGGGTGATGGACTAAAACCCCAAAACCTCAACCTCCTTTTAAGAATAACAAACCAGTTTCATTTGAGAGCCAGCTAGTGCATTTTACTCCCATGACCTCAGGAAGCTTTCCCTTTCAGTCTAGCTCTGGACACACTGTTCCACCATCAGGGGACAGGGCAGATCTATGACACATGTGATGGCTAAACTGCAGTGTGGCCCTGGCCACAAATCCAGTAACATTTGGCCCCTGGAGCCTTGTTTCGTGGGAAGCCAAAGCTCTGACCACAGATGGACAATAACATGGTTTTTGCTTGGCAAACATTGGCGTTTTGTATATTACGTGACATATTGCTTGGCTTAACATTACCTATTGTAAAACTATCCATAATCATTCATCCTCATGGGGAGATGTTGAGTAATGGCAGGCAGTATAAGGATTTAGAATGACATTTACATAAGTATTTGAGGGTAATATAATGGGAAAATATTGCAAGAAAATACATAGAACTTAAATGTAAACCACTGCTTTTTCTGATGGCTCCACAGTATACCACATAACAGCAGCAGCATTGTAATACTGCAATCATCTGCCAGCGATGGAACAGGTTTAAGTTAATCATTTTATAATAACATGAGTGTAAAATCGTGTGTGTCATGACAGGAATTAAACCTCAAATCCCAGCATGTTTTAAGGAATCCTCTCCCATCAGTCTATGTAAAGAGAACATTATGTCATAATGAGTAATTCCTCAGAAAATTGGTAAGAATGACCTGTTTTTTGTAGTTGCCCCATATTCTTGTGCTCTTTGTTCTGGAGTTGTATATGAGGAGCCAGTTTTTATTTTAGCAACAGTTGTGTAGGGCTATTCATTATTCTGTTGCAGGAAAGTTATGCATACCTCTCCATCAGACAATGTACTGATTTTATCTCTTTCTTGACAGAAATGCCACAGACTAAAACACTTTTTTCTCTGCCTTGTCCAGCCTTGTGCTGTTGGATCGAGTTCCTTGGAAACATGCTTTGTAGAAGGCGACATCTGGAAGTGTTGGTGCTGCTTTCATAGTAACTGTTTATGTTTTAAGACCACTGGCCAGTCTAATCTTGTCATGTTTTATTAAGACCTGTATTAAAGAATCTACAGTGAAGAGTCCTGGACAGACATGCAACATACCACCCTGGGGTGTTTTCTAATCAAAACAGAAATGCACAGCAAAATAATTTTCTGTGCTTTTGCACAAGGTCAGTTAAATTGCCAAATCTCAGACATGTTATTGTAAGATACTGTACACACACTCACTACATTGTAAAGTAAACAACCTTAAATGCAGCCCAAAGGGCATTGCTACCTCTATTGTGAATTGTTTATTTCTAAGAGGAAGGTCTGCTGTATGTAATTGCATCTGACAGAGTGCCCTGTGACAAGAAACCACACAAAGACATTATATGCTCATAGATTGGAAAGAAATGTACATTTGTCAGCATTATGATGTCTGTTGCCTGCGTACGGTAAACAAGGCGAGACAGGCGATTCCTTCCTCTCTGAAATCAAGCATATCAGACTGGATTCCATTCCTCTCCTGTTTCATTTCATATTTCATACAGCCCATTTGAACAATTGTGTTATTATGGCAGTGTAAATAGACCTTTGCAATGGGCAAGACTTCAGGAATGCTGCTCATGTGTTAGCTGACACTATGCTGGCCGCAGGAAGCTAAAGCATCATTTATTGTAGATTGGTGGCCCCTGTGATGGGTGGGTGGTGTTCACTGCCAGCCAATCATCTGCATAGGCTGCCATGGAATGATTGGTAAAACGGTATCAGTGTCGGCATGAATTGAATATAATGACCGCTTTTGAGCTGCAAATGTGCACAGTACTGCATTCAAATAGCTATCCCCTGGATTCAGTGTTTTTTCCCATTAAGACATTCTCCAATTATTTGTCTTTATGATGTAATTTAACATGCACCTCTTATTTTAGAAAACATTTCTACCTGTGTTATAATGGACAGGCACTTTTCAGACAACAAGACTTTGTTTAGACTGCATTGCTTCCCTCAATCTTTACCAACTAGCTTCAATAATTTCCAATCCCGACTAGGCTGCTTGAAGAAGTTTTACCCTTAGTCAGCATGTTTTTACTGGATATGATCAATCTTTTTTCAAGTCTTTTTTAACAGGCTTTTTAACAGGCTATGCACCAGTCTATCCACCCTGGATCCAGGGGAAAACTATAGACCTCTATTTAACCTTTCATTTCTCTCTAAGATCCTTGAGAAAGCAGTTGCCAAACAGTTGTGTGACTTTCTACATAGCAATAGTTTATTTGAGGATTTTCAATCAGGATTCAGACAGCACTGATGAAAATTACTAATGACCTAATTTCATCAGACAAAGGACATGTCTCTGTAATGGTTTTATTAGATATTTGCACTGCATTTGATACCATTGACTATTATATCCTATTATAGGCAGTGGAACATTTCATTGGCATTAAAGGAACCGCTCAAAGTCGTATTCATCAGATCGATCTCAGTTTGTACATGTTAACGATAAATCCGCCATGCATGCCTAAGTTAGTCATGGAGTTCCACAAGGATCTGTACTGGGACTGATCCTGTTCACTTTAAAACGCTTCCTTTAGACAATATTATCAGGAAACACTCCATAAACCTTCATTGTTATGCAGATGATACTCAATTGTATCTATCGATAAAGCTAGATGAAACTAATCAGTTAGGTAAACTCCAAATGTGCTTTCAGGATGTTAAAACCCGGATGACCCATAATTTTTTTTATGTTAAACTCAGATAAAACTGAAGTTATTGTAATGGGGCCCAAGCACCTCCGTGATGCATTTTCTAAAGATATAGTTAATCTGGATGGCATCGCCCTGGCCTCCAGCACTACTGTGAGGAATCTCGGAACTATCTTTGATCAGGACATGTCCTTTAACTCACACATTAAGCAAATTTCAAGGAACACGTTTTTTCACCTACGAAATATTGCAAAAATCAGGAACCTCTAGTCTAAAAATGATGCAGAAAAACTAGTCCATGCATTTGTTACTTCTAGGCTGGGTTACTGCAGTTCTTTCTTACCAGGCTGCTCGAAAAAGTCCATTAAGATTCAGCTGATCCAGAATGCTGATCCAGAATTCTGCCGCACGTGCTCTGAGGAACCAGAAAAAGAGATCATATTTCTTCTGTTTTAGCTTCTCTGCATTGGCTTTCTGTAAAATCCAGAATAGAATTTAAAATACTTCTTCTCACCTACAAAGCTCTTAAAGCCCCCCTCCAGTGTATTTTGACATTTCTATGATATTTCATATTTTTCTGAGTCATTTCCTTACAATGTTGATTACCCACATAGCTTAATTTTGTGCTCAAAGTTGCAAAAGTTGCTTATTTGTTAAAACGGGGTGGTGACGGGGTGGTGATGGCAGTGCTCCTGCGCAAGCTTGGAGAATGACGTATGACTATAGTAATTCCATAAGTCATATGTCATTCTCCAAGCTTGCGCAGGCGCACTGCCATGCCTCGTTAAAAAACTGTCACACCTCTTTAAGTCAGAGCATCAAACCGATAAACATCGTTGTGAGCTAGCTAACCAATTTATCATGTCATTTTCTTAGAACTTACAGTAGGTATGTCTCTGTGTCTGATTGTTGTTTTGTCTGTCAGTTTAGTTAGCTAACTTAAGTTAACTAACTTGTAGTTAGCCAGGTGTAGTTAGCTAGCATAGTTATTGCAGAAAGTTAGCTAACAGAGGGTCCTCATTTTATTTTTTAGTTTCCTCCTCTTGGTTTAGTGTGCTGTTCATTTTCATCATGGCATTTGTGCGTGCGGTGTTGGATGACAGATGACAGAAAATGCGTCGCACTTTCACCTGCCACCGTCTTATTACAGTCTGCAACATGCATTTTACTGGTGGCCATTTTACCAATGCATCGGCGGAGGCACCCACCACACCTCTGCGGTAAAGTAAGCGCACCATAAAACATAGTGGGAGTTATCGTGTGCAGTGCGTGACAAGACCATCGACTGTATGATTGATAACAGCTGATTCACCAAAAACGGCAGTTAAAACTGGCTAGAGGGGGGCTTTGATGGTCAGGCCCCATCTTATCTTAAAGAGCTCATAGTACCTTACTACCCCACAAGAGCATTGCGCTCCCAGAATGCAGGTTAATTGTGGTTCCTAGAGCCTCCGAAAGCAGAATGGGAGCCAGAGACTTCTGTTATCAAGCTCCTCTCCTCTGAAACCAGGTTTCAGTTTGGGTTCCGGAGGAAAACACCATCTCCACATTTAAGAGTAGGCTTCAGACTTTCCTCTTTGATAAAGCTTATAGTTAGGGCTGTCTCAGGTGAGTCCTGAGCCATCCCTTAGTTATGCTGCTATAGGACTAGAATGCCAGGGGACTTCCCATGATGCACTGAGGTCCTCTCTCCTCTACTTTCTCTCCCTCTCTACGCAACCTCATCCCATTAATGCATGTTACTAACTCAACTACTCCCCTTTCCGGTAGTCTTGTGCTTTCTCGTCCCTCTCCTCTCTCCTCCTATCACTTCCTGCAGGTGTTTCTGGCTCTGGAGCTGTGGAGTCTGGATCTGTGGTTGCGAGTCACCTGCTGCCCCCGTGTTCCTGCTCGACACCCTCTGCTACAATTATTGTTACTAGTCCTATTGTTATTATAATCATTAACATTACGATTGCCTGACCATTAAGAGCTTTGTATGTGAGAAGAATGATTTTAAATTCTATTCTGGATTTTACTGGAAGCCAATGCAGAGAAGCTAAGACAGGAGAAATGAGATCTCTTTTCCTGGTTCCTGTCAGAACAAGTGCTGCAGCATTCTGGATCAGCTGAAGAGTCTTAATGGACTTTTCTCATTGTTAACATGTACAAACTGAAATCAGTCTGATAAATAGGACTTAAACCAGCTTAGAGTGGTTCCTTTAATGCCAGTGAAATGGTCCAGTCTCTGCAATAGGATCTGATGGTCAATGGTATCAAATGCAGCACTAAGATCTAATAAAACCAGTACAGAGACAAGTCCTTTGTCTGATGCAATGAGGAGGTCGTTAGTAATTTTCACCAGTGCTGTCTCTGTGCTATGATGAGCTCTAAATCCTGACTGAAAATCCTCAAATAAACTATTGCTCTGTAGAAAGTCACACAGCTGTTTAGCAACTGCATTCTCCAGGATCTTAGAGAGAAATGGAAGGTTAGATATAGGTCTATAGTTGGCTAAAACATCTGGATCAAGTTAGGGCTTTTTCAGAAGAGGTTTAATTACAGCTACTTTAAAGTATAGTGGTACATAGCCTGTTGATAAAGATAGATTGATCATATCTAGTATAGAATGCTGACTAAGGGTAAAACTTCTTTAAGCAGCCTAGTCGGGATGGGGTCTAAGAGGCAGGTTGATGGTTTAGATGAAGAAATTATTGAAGTTAGTTGGTAAAGATTGAGGGAAGCAAAGCAGTCTAAACATATATCTGGTTTTACAGCTGTTTCTAAGGTTCCTGAGTTTAGAGATAAGTCGGTGCCAGTTGAGGGCAGGTCTTTATTCATTAAGAAGCTCATGAAGTCGTAACTACTGAGAGCTATGGGAATACATGGCTCAATAGAGCTGTGACTCTCTGTCAGCCTGGCTACAGTGCTGAAAAGAAACCTGGGGTTGTTCCTATTTTCCTCTGTTAATGACGAGTAGTATGCTGCTCTGGCATTATGGAGGGCCTACCTATAAGTTTTAAGACTATCTTGCCAAATTAAATGAGGATTTTCCAGTTTGGTGGAACGCCAATTCCTATCAAGTTTCCGCGATATTTGCTTTAATTTGTGAGTTTCAGTATTTTACCATGGAGCTAACCGTCTTTGTTTTATTATTCTTGTCCACTCTTGAACAAGACACAGCGTCAGGGGCTACAGAGTCGAGTGTCATTCGCAGCGAGCCTGCAGCACTATCAACAAGATGATCCATTTGGGAGGGACTGAAAATAGCATAGGAGTACTCCGTTACTTTGTGACTTGATAATGAATTTAGAGCTGATGGAATCGCATCCTTAAATTTAGCTACAGCACTATCAGACAGACATCTTGTATAGAAATTTTGCCCAATGGTGTGTAGTTCAGCAATACAAACTCAAAAGTTATCAAACAGTGGTCAGATAAAGAGGGATTCTGTGGGAACACTATTAAATGTTCAATTTCAATATCGTATACCAAAACAAGGTCGAGGGTGTGGTTAAAACAGTGAGTCGGTGCATGAACACTCTGAGAGAAGCCAATGGAATCTAACAGAGAGATAAACGTAGTACTGAAGCTGTCATTCTCAAAGTCCACATGAATATTAAAATCCCCTACAATAATAACTTTGTCCGTTTTAAGGACTAAAGTTGACAAAAACTCTGCAAATTCAGATAAGAATTCAGACTACGGGCCAGGTGCTCGGTACACTATAACAAAAAGAATTGGTTGCAGTGATTTCCAACTTGGGTGTGAAAGACTAAGAACAAGGCTTCCAAATGAGTTATAATTTAGTTTAGGTTTAGAGCTGATTAGTAGGCTAGAGTCGAAGATAGCTGCAACTCCACCTCCTCGGCCTGTGCCTCGAGGAATGTGAGTATTAATATGATTGGGAGCGGTGGATTCATTTAGGGTAACATATTCTCCATCACCCAGCCAGGTTTCAGTAAGACAAAATAAATCAATATCATAATCTGATATTAGTTCATTTACTAGTATACCTTTAGTCCACAATTAATTTTCCTATTCGTTTGCACTATTGCTCTCGTGGTTTTAATTTTTTGTGGCTTTTATGCACAGCTGCTCTTCTGTTTACCTTTGATTTAAATAATTTCGATGATCGGGGGAAAGACACCGTCACTATAGGGTTTTCACTAAGTAACTCCTGGAATGGAGGAGCAGGAGCATCATTTAACTATCAAGATGTAGAGTAGAGGACAGTGGTAGAGGAGAGCTGTAACCTGACAACTTAATTTTGATCTTTTCCTCCGCTAACTTTCACCATCACTTTCTGCCTCTCTCTCTCACATTCGCTCGTCCTTTGAAGAACGAGGAGAGAGAGACAGCCATGTGTTGAGTGTTATTGTAGCTTACTGATAATCATTAACGATCGTGTTAGGGTTTTAAGCCCTCCATTCAAGAACCGATAAGGTTGCACTTCCCCATAGCTGAAGAATAAATCTGTGGTGCAATCCGAAAGAGACTTGCAGCAATAACACAAAAGCTTCTTGAGCGCCGAGGGGGCATTTCAATGACCATTAGAGGTAGTGTTACATGGATGTTGGAAAATAAATACCAGTTTAAAATTATTTAAGACCTAGAACACAAACTTCAGCGAATTTAAGACTTTTTAATTTTGATTTTGAAATTTTAGACTTTTTAAGACCCCGCGGAAACCCTGCAGGACGTCTACCTGACAGGTGCTGTTATCAGAGCTGCTCCTTTAATCTGGAGGCCTCAGAACCATATGGTTAATCAACGGTGATAAATTATTTCTAACCAAAGCTACGTGAAACCATTTAACCACCATCGGTATAAATTATGTCGTCTAGGATACAGTGACCTGCTGTTGAATGCATCTAATACTACAGGAATGTCTACAACGAGGATCTGCAACTTTGAGATTTCATGTAAACTAACGTTATAACTACAACCAGAGCTGTTACGGCTCTGACCACAGCATTTCACATCTACCATGTCACAAAAAGAGGAGCTACAGGAAGCCGTGTTAGATTCTTGATTCAGCTCACGCTTATTTATATGTGCGCTCTGGTTTAATCAATTCAGACATGCTGACTAACTGCAGACAGGCGACTCGCAGATATATTTAGAATATGTCAGAAACTATAGTTTAACGGCTCATTAATGTTAGTGCTCCTCCACTGATAAACATGGCATAATTGGATATATATATATATGACATTCCACGTGACCGATGATGTCCGTGCTTCGTAGTCACGAAGTTTTGGTACAAAATGATGCTGAAATATGAAGGGGGCGTGGCGTGACCGCTACTGGAGGACCTTGACGTCACCTTTGGATCTAGGCTGAATTCAGCGGACAAACCTAGCAAAAACCTTTGAACCGCAAACAATTTTGCATTGAAGCATCTGCTAAGACACGTGAAACTTAGCCTGTGGAAAGAAACTCAAGAAGCTAACGTTACTGCCAGTGAAGCATCCACTCGGCTGGACAGAGTGGCGTCAGTCAGTGTTGTGGGTTTTGTAAAAGCACTGAATACTTCTCTTATAAATGCATATGCAAAACAGAAACGTTAATTCAAAAGCCGAGACACTTGATTTTTTCATGATTTGATCATAGACAGTGGCGTTAAAAAAACATATGCATATATGCTGTTTTGAAATGGCAATTAGTTTAAAAAGTCGGGAGAGACTTGCTTTTTTTTTTCTATTTCAGCCAGTGAAACTAAGAAATGTTATGTACTGTAAAAATCATACTCATTGATGCTGTTATGAATACGCGATCAGTTAAAATGTCGGGAGGGACCTGCTTTGTTTTTTTATTATATTTAAATAACCTATATCCATATGACACAGCATCCTCTGGCTGCAGCGTTTTCAGTTCGGCTGGTTGTTGACTTCTCTGGTTAATTATTGTTCCAGTAAAGTGGATTAATTTCTAAAATGCGCTGCTGAACAGGTTTCCCCTCACTTTTAAGGATGGGGCGCAGTGGTTGAAAGTAATTGTAACGGAACGAGTAACGTGACTATTTAGATGAGTAATAATTAAAAAATAAGTCATTACTAATTTCCCCAACACTGCTGCTAGATATAAGAAGAAGAAGATATACTTTATTTAATTCCATGAGGGGAAACTCGATGTTTTCACTCTGTTATGTTTTTACACACAGGTCCGAAAAACACACACATGCACTTGCACAAACAGGACCCATAGCAACACACGGAGAGATGCTACTCAGTGCGGTGCCCCGAGCAGTTGGGGGTTCAGGGGCTTGTTCAAGGCCTCCTTCGGCAGTACTCTCCAGCTACCAGTCCCCTATAAACTGATGTGCCGTGAAGGCAGAGTGCTGCTTTCTGCCCCTAGTTGCGCGCGCATCTCGGTGATGGCGGTGCACAGAAACCGTCTATATTTTTAAAGGGAAACGGTGGTGCCTTGAACACACATTGCGCTGATTTTTTTATAAGTACTGTAAAACTTCAATTAATAGCCAAGTCCCAAATAGCCGCCTACCCCATTTACTGGCCTGGTGTGGGAACACATTATGACATATAAAGGCCTGCCTCAATTTAACGCCTGATTTAGTTTTTATAGAAATTCTTTGGATGTAATAAACCTCTTAAACCCCGCAGGGTCCCCCGCTTTAGCTGCTTCTAAGCTGCTTAGATCATTAATCCAAATATTAATGTTTAAACATATGATCAATATCAGTATGGACATGCTACACATCATGTAGATTCTCCACAATTATATAGTTCAGTTCATTTAAGGGAAACAACAAGCCCCAAAGTCTAATTCTTATAGATTTACCGGTGCAACCTGCCTGGTACAAAAAAGGAAAGGAAAAAAAGTGATGACTGCGTTACCTTTGAAGCGCTCGTTAAGTCTGCTCATTAAGCCCAAATGTGTCCTTTCCTTGATTATTTATATTCCTTTAGTCCACCCATCAAAAGAATCAAAACAGCTTTTCATAAAAATGTATCCATAATGAGTGAATCCTGTTATGTGAAGTCCATCACTCTCTGTCTGCTAACTTCTCTCATCCTGCACCACCTTGTTGTCGTGATGTTACTTCAAAATAAAAGCGCATAAGCCGTCTGTCGGAGCTAGATCAAATGAATGACGTGTATTTGATATTATTTGATCATTTTATACAAGTATTTATGTTTGAAATAAATAACTCTTTCATAGTAGTGTCAGTTTTGTGCAAAAGGAATTTAAGGCCTGTCCCATATAGACACCTGTCCCAAATATAGGCAGGGTCAATTCAGTGATTTTATCAAATAAAAGCCCAGGCTATTATTCAAAGTTTTATGGTATATCCAGCTGCAGCCCGCAGACCTGACGGAAGTTGAACTTTCAAATATGGTTTGTCCCAGAAGCCACCATGCAAAAAACGTGAGTAATGTTATATTGTGACTTAAAAGTGAGCACCTGACGTTACGTCACTCAAGAAATGTATGGCACACACACGCACAAATATAGGAGATATAGTAATATATGTATATATATATATATATCTGCGATGGACTGGCGACCTCTCCAGGGTGTACCCTGCCTTGTGCCAGATGTCAGCTGGGATTGGCTCCAGCCCCCCCCCCCCCCCCCCCCCCCACGACCCTGTACGCAGGATAAGCAGTTGACGATGGATGGATGGATGGATATGTATGTATATGTATATATACTGTATATACACACACATATGTATATAGGTCTATGTAATTTTCATTAGGTTTCATAATTGTATAAGAGTCTATATTGTGCACTGTTTATTCATGAAACAATGGGGAGGACACCACAATGTTTTTTGACCTTTTTTTCTCTCCCTGGGATCATCTGCTTCAAGCTTGGGAGAGAAAACAATGATTAATACATTGTGTTACAGTCATGCTGTGCATTGCAATGATCACTTCTTTTTGTAGTTGCTGGATTTCCAGTTTCCTCAGTAGGCCTACCTCTTTTTATCTCCATATCTAAGTCCAAGTCCTGCCAGAGTTTTTATTGATATTTTAGTTTGTTAAATTTTTGAGTGCGGTTCAGATGTCTGACAGTTTGTAAATCACTTATCAATTACAGCATGACGTGTTCACCTGTGGATGTCCTTCAGTTAATACTTACTACATTTCCATACTGGCTGTCAGACTGTAGGACTACACCCTCAGGGTCAAGTTACAAATGATACTGTATTTTCTATGAGCACCACATCACTGACTTATTATCCATATTGACTACACCAAGTACACCATTTTAACACAAAATTGACACATCTCCAGCCTCTCTGCCTAGGCCTACTAAATACAGGTGCTGGTCATATAATTAGAATATCATCAAGAAGTTGATTTATTTCAGTAATTCCATTCAAAAAGTGAAACTTGGATAATGTATACATTCATTCCGCACAGTTTGATATATTTCAAGTGTTCATTCCTTTTAATTTTGATGATTATAACTGACAACTAATGAAAACCCCAAAAGCAGTATCTCCGAAAATTAGAATATTGTGAAAAGGTTCAATACTGAAGACACCTGGTGCCACACTCTAATCAACTAATTAACTTACCCAGCCACCTGCAAAGGCCTTAAAATGGTCTCTCATTCTAGTTATGTAGGCTTCACAATCATGGGGAAGACTGCTGACTTGACAGCTGTCCAAAAGACAACCATTGACACCTTGCACAAGGAGGGCAAGACACAAAAGGTCATTGCTAAAGAGGCTGGCTGTTCACAGAGCTCTGTCTCCAAGCACATTAATAGAGAGGCGAAGGGAAGGAAAAGATGTGGTAGAAAAAAGTGTACAAGCAATAGGGATAACCACACCCTGGAGAGGATTGTGAAACAAAACCCATTCAAAAATGTGGGGGAGATTCACAAAGAGTGGACTGCAGCTGGAGTCAGTGCTTCAAGAACCACCACGCACAGACGTATGCAAGACATGGGTTTCAGCTGTCGCATTCGTTGTGTCAAGCCACTCTTGAAGACTGTGTTTTCTGAGGTCCTAGGTCAACGCAGCTGTCTACCAGGAAGTTTTAGAGCACTTCATGCTTCCTGCTTCTGACCAACTTTATGGAGATGCAGATTTCATTTTCCAACAGGACTTGGCACCTGCACACAGTGCAAAAGCTACCAGCTACCTGGTTTAAGGACCATGGTATCCCTATTCTTAATTGGCCAGCAAACTGGCCTGACCTTAACCCTATAGAAAATCTATGGGGTATTGTGAAGAGGAAGATGCGATATGCCAGACCCAACAATGCAGAAGAGCTGAAGGCCACTATCAGAGCAACCTGGGCTCTCATAATACCTGAGCAGTGCCACAGACTGATCGACTCCATGCCACGCCGCATTGCTGCAGTAATTCAGGCAAAAGGAGCCCCAACTAAGTATTGCGTGCTGTACATGCTCATACTTTTCATGTTCATACTTTTCAGTTGGCCTACATTTCTAAGAATCCTTTTTTTGTATTGGTCTTAAGTAATATTCTAATTTTCGGAGATACTGAATTTGGGATTTTCATTAGTTGTCATTTAAATCATCACAATTAAATGAAATAAACATTTGAAATATATCAGTCTGTGTGTAATGAATGAATATAATATCCAAGTTTCACTTTTTGAATGGAACAACTTTTTGATGATATTCTAATTATATGACAAGCACCTGTAGATGGGATTTTATAATGTATTATAAATAATGTAAATGCTCTGTACTTGTATAGCGCCTTTCTAGTCTTTTCGACCACTCAAAGCGCTTTTACACTACATCTGCATTCACCAGTCACACACATTCATACACTGAGCCTAAGTGCTCAAACGGAAACTAACATTCACACTCATTCATACACTGGCGGAACAGCCGCCAGGGGCAATTCGGGGTTCAGTATCTTGCCCAAGGACACTTCGACACGCAAACAGGGGGAGTCAGGGATTGAACCGCCTACCTTCCGATTCCGATTCCGATTAACTGCCAACCCGCTCTACCTCCTGAGCCACAGCCGCCTAATAATGTATATTTAGCAATTTAAAATTCTGAATGATTGGCAGTGATCAAAAACCGAGAAAACTGTAGATCTATTACAGCATTAAGTGTAAACATTTATCACTGTAGGCTTTGTTAAAGGCTGTTATAAACTTGAGATGATGAGATGGTTGAATAACTCCTTTATGGTTCTTAAACTATTTAGTACCTGACTGAAATTCTGTCTTAACCCTATTCAGACCAGAGATGGCACTGTTGAGAAAAAACACAGGGTCTGTGTTGGTGTGGGAATGTTGCTTCAGATAGAAGCTAAATGATGAAATATTATGCAATTAGTTTAGTTTACAATATATTTGATTGGCTAACTCAATTCTTAGTTAGGTTAAAGAAATTTCTGTCACGGCCAAAGTTGGCAAACCATTAATCTGCATACATTTATGTGTTTACAGGTGTTTGCTGAGTTCATTTTTACAAATGATGAACCTATGCAACCAAATCTACTGCGACCCTGAGAGATACACACCACAACTGATTGCTCTGTACAGGCAGAAGGCCATAAGAGCAGAGGCCCTGCAGAGATCCTCAGGTTTTATGACCTTCAGGTGAGTTTAAGATTACCTTTGCCATAGTGACAATGTTGATCACATAATGTTCAGTCAATACAGATTGGGACCTCTGTACTACAATAGTGAAATTTGATTATGACATTGTCTTGTGATGACTAGGAGGATAGAGCCATCTACTTTCAATTGCAATTTCTCATTTGTATTTACATGTATTTTTGTAAGTTTTACGGTACATGATCACTTTAAAAGCCATTTACAAGCTTATTTTTAAATTCTTGGGCTGCTCTGAACACAACACAAGACAGAAAATCCTCAATTTCGCTCAGATTTTATGTGCTGAACATGACTTTTTATTTTTCTATCTTTCCAAGAGCCCAGCTCCATCCATGATTGGTCGCTATACGGTCTACTGACAGTTGCAGAGATATAAACAGAGAGAGAGGTACTATAGGCCTTCTCCACAAGCAGCTCACCGGTGGTTGTTACCACAGAAACATGGGTGAAAAAGTTTAAAACGCGAGCTGTGTTTTTTGGGCAATAAAACATACGGCTGACAATGAAAGTTGAAAGCGGACAGATAGCAGCCTGTATGTGTCTGTCGCTGTATGATACAGCTAGAAAGAAACAGAAAAGGGCGGTGCAAGCTGGTGTGTGTGCAGGGTTGTGAAGGGACAGAACTGTAGGTGCTTGTGCGAATTAAAAACTGAATACCAACCCAATGAAGGAATCGTTAAATATTCGGGTCCAGCCCTACTGCACTGGCTTCCAAATCTCTTCTATTGTCATGTTTAAGGTTCTAGTGAGCTTCTATTTCTCACCCATTGTGTGAGTCACTGAGTTTGTGTAAATTTGACTTGTCTTTAGGTAGTTGCAGCTGGATGGATTTGTTGTTATTGCTATCAATATTATTATTATTTTAGAATTACATTGGTAGAACTGTTACACTTTATGGCTTGATGTACCGTAAAAATATTTGTATGATAATAATTTTTTTGATTGTCACTCTAAAAACAACACAAGATACACATGAGATGCCATCTGACCCCCAGTGGCCTCCCAGTGAACCTGCTAGCGGATGACTGACGTCTTCAGAACCTGCAATGTAAGTACTCAGTGTACTCACAGAAATGTCAATATCAACGACAAGTAATATGAAATGTAAATGTAATGAAATGTACTACGGGAAAACCAACTCCAGTGCCTCTTCCAGCAACTGACAGGTTTAAAGAGATGAAAGGATAGGTTTGTGTTTTTCTGTAGTCTATCTCAAAACTATGCTAAAATATGATGTGTACAGTGAAAAGTTTATTGTTGGCTATTAGCATCCGCTTCATAGGCATGGCCAAATTGTAAGAAATTAGGGACAAATCCACTCTTCTTCTTTCATGAAAATTGTTTCCGAAACCTCCCAAGACCTGGGCTTTGATTCTGTGTGTATTTATATTAGTAGCATTGTCTTTGAAATGAGTATGTGTACCCAATGTGTAACAAAGAAGAAACAGACATCAGAACATGGCTGGCAAGTGACCCTAGAGGGCCCACAAATGAGGACAATAGGTCTAAGTTGAGCAGAATGAAGTATATAGTGCATGGATCTCAAAACCTAAATTCCCCATATGAGGACACAGGATTTTAGGAGGTTAAGTTAAGTTGAAGCTAAATAAGTCTTCAGCAGTCTAGTTAAAAAATTTAATTGATGTTGTTGTTAGGTCATTGTGTAGGTTCACTGTTAGGAAGTATCACACTGCTGCAGCTCAGCAACTAAACACACAAAGACTAACTTCTAAAAATACTTACGATATGTTTTGTGGCTTGTCTAAGTCAGACTGCTGAAGTCTCATAACTGTTTCTAATGAACTTATATATATGGCTGGTCTGGTTGTATACTCATGATTTCTTAATTTGGAATATGATGCAAAGATAGTGAAAAATAGACAGAAATGTTGTCCTCATTCTCTTACAGTTGAGTCAGATTAAGAAAGCGTTATAGAGTCAGTATAGACAGAAGGAACAGCCACCAGTAACTCTTAACATTTTGGCATGTGAGTATTGTATCAAGACAGGCTTGTGTGGGGAGCACCGATGAGCATGCAGTGCTGGCTTTCTTTTATAGTTATCCTCATAATTGGAGTGTTTGTATTTTGCAGTGCAAAGATGAACCAGACAGCTGACACTCCTCACTGTGGTCACTTACACTGATGCTCCTGGTGGATAAGACACATGCATGTCCACCAATGTGTCCCTGAGCAGGACACTTAACCCCTAGTTGCTCCAGAGGCGTGTGACCTCTGACCTATATAGCTATTATATACGTATACATATAGCTAGCTAAAGCGTCAGCTAAATGTTGATGTTCATGTAACGCCTGTACAAACTCCTGAAAGCACTTCTGAACTGGCCGTTCAGGCCAGCTGTGACAAAGTCAACAAGATGAGGTAAGCACGCACTCTCACACACACATGACGGGTGACATCACTGCAGCGGCTGATGATATAACTTCTTCCTCCTGCAGGTTCAGCGACTTCTTCGTCCTGGCGGAGGAGTATGAGGACTCCCAGACCAAGTCTCCCAAGTCCCGCCGTAAGGCTCTGGGCTCCTCGCTCACAACAAAGAGGAGAGCGCCTCCAGCAGCGCCTCGGTATGTAGCTCCACCTCCACCTCCACCTGCTCCTTTGTGTGAGGACAACCTGAATCTACGTGTTCTTTGATTGGTCCGTTTCAAAACTACTGATATTTAATGTGTCTGATTTGTGAAACCTGGAAGCAGCTTTGTGTCTTCACCAAGCAGGAACCTCCAGGTTTGAAAAGTGAAGCCTCAAACCTGCATTCTCTCTATCAGCCAGCAGGGGGCGACCCTGATTGTATAGAAGTCTATGAGAAAATGTGGCTTCTTCTCAGCTGATTTATTACCTCAGTAAACACTTCCTAATGAGTTTATGGTCTCAGTCGCTAGTCTTCTTCAACACAGCATGATATTTTGGCAGCGCAAAAGTATGTATAGTAATTATAATTACTAGTCCTATTTGTAACTGGCAGGTTAAGTTTCACAATGTCACGTAAGTCACCACTTTAGCAATCCGGAAATAGATCAGGTCAGCTCCGGGCTTCCTCTTTCCGCTGTTGCTGCTGCATAGTGTGGTTGTGTACCGCTGCTCTGTTCCGTTGTTCGAGGTATGTAACACCTGTATACTTTCCAGTGTAATTCTTGGTTATGTAGTGCGCTAAGTTTGTGAGTACCTATACTGCTATCCTAGATTGACGCTCTGTGTGGTCCGTGCTGTATCTGTGTGGTCTCTGGAAGAAATGGCCTGTGAAGCATGTACACGTTTGCAGAGATTCGTAAGTTTTGTGAACAACCAAGGTACTTTTTCTTAAGTAGAGTACCAGTTTTGTTGTTCTCTTTTGTTTATGTAACTGTACAGGGACAAACACTAACTGCTGTTTTTGTATCCATGCTGCTGCTTTGCCTAGCCTCAGTTATTAACTCACTAACATACCTGTTTTTATTATTTTAAGCTCACTTTTATTGAATACTTGACTGTTTTTATTTATGAATTGTTTTATAGTTGGTTAGAAGGAGATTTTATTTATTTTGAACACTGTGTTTCGTTAATGATTTTAATTTGGCTTTTAGGAAAACTGTTAACATAACATTTTAACTTTAAAGATTTCCTGATAGTGGTTATTCAAGTTATCTTGGTATCTTGGAGGAGGTGAAGTATAACAGGTGGCTCATCTTAATAACATTGCATGTATTTTTAAGTTTGTTATTTGGGTTTCATTTTTATATTTGTGTGATGTAGTGAATTTATAGCCTCTTTTATAAGATCTACACTGTAGAAATATAGACTGCAACCACTCTTTACCAATAGTTTTCCACTCATAAATAAAATTCAACTGTTATCAATGTAACATGTTGATCTTTGCTTGATTATCAATTTTGGCCGAGTCCTCCTTTGTGCCCGTTTACAAATTGTTATTATTATTTTTATTATTATCATTAAAATTACAATTATTATCATTAACATTACTATAAATATCTGTACCATTATTCATTCAGTCTGTACCAATATTACCTTTTACTGTCTGTACTTTTGCGTGGATATTGTGTAGGCTGCTCCCCCTCACCGCCATCCCTCTCTCCACCTTTATGGCTATCTCGTCTCTCTCTCCCTCACCTTCAACCAGTCCAGGCAGATGGCCGCCCACCCTGAGCCATGGTTCTGCTCGAGGTTTCTGCCTCTTAAATGGAAGTTTTTCCTTGCCTCAGTTGCCTAGTGCTTGGTCATGGTGGGAATAGATGGGTGAGTACGGTCTAGACCTGCTCTATATGAAAAGCACTATGAGATAACTGTTGTTGTGAATTGGTGCCAAAATTGAATTGAATTGAATTTTGAAATCTTACAAATTTTAAAACCATGATGCAACCCACATAATAAATGGAAAAACATTTTTACAATATGAAGCAATATTGTTTGGTTCTATGTCCTAAGCTTTACCCTATGTTCAGACATTTCTGCAGGTCAAAGCAGTAAACTGTTCACATTACCAGAAATTCTTTGGACATAGGTACCAACCAAAGCTATGCACCACAATTTTTCACTTCATAACTTTTGCTTACACAGCTGACTCAAGCCACAATGAAGGAGGCCTAGTGAGTATTGATAACCTGGATCTTGTGCTGTGTTTAGATTAACCCCCTCCACTGATTCCTCTAGTGCCTTCACCTTTGCTGCCCTCCTCAAGCCCCCATTAACCTCCACCTAAGAACCCAGTGGAGGCCATCCAAAGAATACAGTATGTAAGAACACAATCTAGGCTCTGCACTGTAGATGCAAGTTAGAAATGTCTGTAAAGGTACTAATATAATTTCATACTTCCAATTTTCCTTTCTTTCCACTGTATCCATTTTGCTGTAAACCAAGTAAAAAATCTGGGGTTTATAAGCGTAGAAGCTTTAATGCAGAGCTCTTATGGTGTACCTGAAGGACGACCACAGTGTAAATCTTCTCCCCTGAGGAAGGAAATTCAGGATGTGGCTTAAAAAGAAAGCAGAACTGTGTGTGTGTGTGTGTGTGTGAGAATGAGAGTGTGCGAGGGAGAGAGGAGGCATGTATGCGTATGTGTTGAGTGTGTGTCTGTGAGTATGTGTGTGTGGTCCTCTTAGTGAGGTGGAAAATTATTTTTAAGTTTTAGTTAAATATTTGCTTTTGCTTGAAGTTGCCAATAACATTTTTAGAGTTAAAGTAGGACTTGACACTGCTGAGACGTGTGTGAAAATGAATACTGAGAGTGGATGTTAATGTAGGATCCTATGAATGAGCAAATGCATTACACAAAAGGAAGGGAGATCCTGAATCTTATTTACTACATGAGAGGACAACAAGCAATCAAAGTCATGTTTATTTTCATCAGGAGTGTTGGAACCCATCTAGGATTTACATTGAGAAAATACACAGACACAACTGCAGACATCACAAATGAAGCCCAGGGTAAGTGTAGGAAGATTACGTTTATGCTTCATTCATTCATTTATTCACTCTCTCTCTCTGTCCTGTGTGTCTCTCTCTCTCTCTGTATATATATATATATATCCCTCTCAGTTCAGTGTGAAATCGCTGCGGCCCTTCTCCCCATTCACCTTCAATTCATCACATCCAGTTTGAGCTCATCAGAAGTCCGCTCTTCATCACATCCAGATCTTCAGTATTCTCTTCATCCCATCACCATTACCACAAGTGAAAAATGGCGGAAAAATGGGGTGGAAAAAAACACATTTGGGTGAAATGGTGTACTGATCAAGACAAGGGTACAGGGTAACAACATCTCAACTGAGCCATCTTAATTGAAACCAGGATGAACTAAATTGTAAAACAATACTCTCTCACTCAAACACACCACAGTATTTCTGTTATTGATGAGTTTGTTTTATTATTTCCCCTGTTGATTGTCTGATTCAAAAGCCAGTGACGCCAGAGTACTTGACTTGACACAGATAAATAGGGTTGCATTGCTTGAGTGACAGTTGTGGAATTGTGATAAGTAATTTGATCATCTTATGCCCCTTTTCCACTGCATGGTACCTGCTCGACTCACCTCGACTCTACTCGCCTTTTTTGGTTTTCCATCGGGGAAAAATAGTACCTGGTACTTTTTTTCATAGTGTTGTGTTGGTCAATGAACGTTTCGTTCATTTGAACTAATCTTTTTTTATACTCGAGAGGAACGAGTAGTCTCAGTCAATAATTGCTTCATTTGCATGCATGAATGGTCTTGGACTCTTACGTTCACTTTTCACGCTGCAGCTGCATGGACTCTGTCAGCACAGGAAACAGAATTGATTAGTTTGCGACTTACAACTGTGAGTCGTTCATTTGTCAAGTGATAGCTCGGCCTCTTGGCTGTGGAGCAGGAATGAAGTATTTATTCACCTTTCACATGGGTCCTCACCGTCTTTCGTTCATTGGGCAGGCGGACTTCCTGCCAGCGCTGGAGAATGAGCAAGTTGGTTGTCAGGTAAGCAGTCACTCGACTGACATTAAATAGCTATTTTGTTATGTGACATTTGTGACAATAAAGCATAATGTTATTACTGCGCTTTGATGCATTGACAGGTGGGACCTGGAAAATATAAAAAAAAAATAAAAAAAAGACCATTAGATTGTGTGGCACCCTAATATATATGTCTGGTCTGGTTGTTTACTCATGATTTCTTAATTTGGAATATGAGCAAAGATTGTGAAAAATAGAGTAGTGGGTATTGATTATTGACAAGATATTTCTGCGGTTTTTACATGGTTTGAATTTGGTTGTGGCCCTCACAGGGCCCTCTGGTCCCTCAGTCGCACAGACCACTGCAGCCAACGCAGCAGATGACTCATGCAACAATAGCAGAGGAAAACAAGATTTGCTAAAAAAAAAAAAGACTATTCTGTCTTTACATTCTGAGTAATGTTGAAACACTAACTTAAATCAAGAGACAGCTGGTGTGTGTGGGTCACGGGTGTGTTGTGTTGAACATTACGTCGCGGCAGTTATGTGCGGTGTTGCTATGACGACTATTACGTCGCGGCAGTTATGTGCGGTGTTGCTATGACGACTAGCTACACTGAGGGGGTACTATCTGCAATGGAAAACAGAGCATGGTGAGCCTAGAGCGAGTTGATATATATACACAGTATTTCCCAAAAGTGAGTACACCCCTCACATTTTTGTAAATATTTGATTATATCTTTTCATGTGACAACCCTGAAGAAATGACAGTTCCCTAAAATGTAAAGTAGTGAGTATACAGCTTGTATGTGTAAGTGTAAATTTGCTGTCCCCTCAAAATATTGCATCACAGAGCCATTAATGTCTAAACCGCTGGCAATAAAAGTGAGTACACCCCTAAGTGAAAAGTAGTGAGTGTACAAGCTGTACACTGGCACATTCAAAGTAAAAAGACAGACGGCGAGTGAGAGTTTGAGGATTAGGATTGAGATTTGGTCCCCCCAATGTTCACTTCATGCCTATGGCCTTGGTAGAAACAATGAAGTTGCGAAAGGGCAGAAGCTCTGGAAGAAAACAACCTAACGCTATGACAGAGATACAAAGACTCCTAACCCATCCTCTCTTAGCTAGCTATTGTTTTTCAGAAGTTTAAATGCAAAAAATACCTACTATTATGACACAGCTGCCTTTTGTGAGGGAAGCACAAGAATCTTGAGCAGATGTGATTATTTGAGTCTGTAACATGGAATTGCATCAACCAATCAGTGGACAAGTATCGAGCTAAGACTTAGTTTAGTTAGTTTTTAGAGGTGCGCTTAGTAACAACAAACTCTTATTAAAAAATATTATTATTAAAATATATGTATTATTAAAAAAATCATAGAAAACAACTTTTTGAATATGGCCTCTGTGTTCTTCACAATATTTAGGAACTATAACAAAAATGTGGTTTCGGAATGTAGCAAAAGAGGTTGAAATATTTGTTTCTAACTCTATAATGACTTAAGAGTTGTTGGTCAACACAGTTTGTTTCCACAGTTTTTTCACATTGTGAGGAATGTGTGCTCTTAAGCCAGTGCCACTGGTTCATACGTTCAGTTACAACTGGTAGGACTGCTGTATAGACTTGTGAAAGAAAGAGGCATTACTCGGTATTTCTTTATCTTTTTCTTCACCACAGTTGTGAAGTTGTTTTTTTTTTTTGTATTTTCAAGACAGTAATCAGCAAATGAAGACGAGCGCAAAATCCACCAGTCTGCGGGATGATGTTTGAGAAAACAACTGAGATCCCTCAGGCAAAAATGCTTTCTAGTTACCGTTCAGGGGCTGGAGGACCCTTCCCTCAGCCCTCTCTGAAATCCCCACCTGCAAGAGGTACCAACATCTTCTCTGCCTACATACTGCCAAAGACTCCATGGCTCCTCATTCCATCGCATCTCTCAGCACTGACTCTCTTATCCTCCTCTATACTCTGCCAGAAAAGCACCTGAGGGCCTGCACTCCTCCGCAGGTATTTCTGCTGAAAGCTATAATAAATCATTTGCCTTTTGTGCCTCTGCTTTCTGCCTATTTTGCTAATGTGTTTTCTCTCCTCCATTTGGGTTTCGGAGTTGAAAGAGGCCTACTTTAAATAGGTGCAGGAGTGTGCTAAGACAGATTCAGTACCTGCGAATGATTCTTTCTCCTTGTCATCACTCCAATGCCCCATTTCCCCAGGCTGAATAGCACAGGAAGCATAGTGTTGGAGATGCATTGTGACAAGTAACAGGTAAAGGAAGAGGAGGGAAAAGAATAGGCTTTTGTCAGTAATTGAATGTTTGATTCATAGTCCTGTGCTGAGTTTTGTTGCTGTCCACAAGTGTTTTGACCATAGCTCTATATCAAATGCCAGTGACATTGTTTGCGGTAAAGTGACTCTGCAGGGAAGAAAGCACAGTGTTTATTCAAGGGGGAGAATTTCACATTTTGACCAAATTGACTCTGTATAGAGAACAGCTCAGCAGGCCATGTAAATATCAAAAAGGTTTAATGAAACCATGAGGGATGACAGTTTCCAAAGTACATATTATCTATGGAGAGGTCACAGTGGGAAAGCAGCCCGCCATCCGTCTGCATTGCTTTTGGTGGCCAGAAAGTCATGAGCGATCATTGGAATTTTTTGGTCAGAGCCTCGTATTTGAGCCCAAGCCTTTCTGACAACCCCTTCCTCACTGTGTCATCCCCCCATGCACATACTGACACAGACACGTGTATGCACACTTGCACACACAGTTACACGTGAACACACAAACACACACACATGCCCACTCTGCCATCCAGCTCAGTGGCTTGGAGCTCTTGCAAAGTTTCTAAATCCGCCTCCTACATTCTGGGTCGGTGGGAGCGGACTTCCTGAAAACAATGGAATGGACTAATCTGCGGATTTGCCGGTGAATTTGATAAAGGCCCATGTTCTAAGCCAAAGTTTCTCTGACCCCTTGTTAAAAACTCTCCCTACCCACCCCTCCCACCCTTGTTCTTTTTGTGAATAGGGTGAGAGTGGATTACCAGAGGTGCAGTGTCTCTAATTAAACTCTTCTCTCTGTTGCATGCCCCTTTACTTCTATCCCTCCATCTTCTGTCCCACATGCACCCAGACAATCCTCACATTCTCTTTCTTTTGGCACTTTGGCACAACCGTTACTTGTAATGAAAAGGCTCATGCTGATGATCATGCTGATCCCAACAGGAGTAAGGCAAAGCAGTGACGGGGTCACAAGTCAAAGGTCAATCCTCTAGAGGTCAGGCAGAGGTTAATAAGGTGTTTTGTCACTTGAAGAAATGTCTAATCTCCCTGAGATTCAAAAGGATGCATCTTTCCTTTGGCAAACTTCACAAGTAGCCGCCAACCCCCTCCTCATTCCCCTTTTAACCTTTCAAGTCCAATCCTCTTTGTAGTCCACCCTTTGGAGTCCATTTCAACAAGGCAAAACTTTCCAAAGCCGTGGTTTGTCCAGGATTAATATACGGCAACATTTCCTAAATCCCTTCTTTCTATCTGCTCATCATCTTTCATGGAAAGCTGTCCTGCACCAGCCTGTTTGAATGGCTAAATAGTTGATTCACGTGAAACAATTAAAATTCCAGCCTTTGGCCCTCGCTCTGTGAGCTGTCTTGAAGAGTGGAGCTCAGTTGGGCACAGATGCAACTTTACTGACAGGAGCCCACTTGATGAGGGTATTATTTTAATGAAAAAGAGTTGCCTATTCATTACGTGCATGTGGCCATCACTGAGCAACAAAGCACAGATAATGACAGGAACCAAAAGCTGGTGGTGTGCCAGGTCTCCTAAAAATGCTGCCCACTCCCCATCTACAGTGCCAGTGACTCAACCAGACAGCTGCAGACAATAAAGTTGAAAACAGGCCTCCTTTATGGTCCTTGCTGAGCTCACATTTACATATCTACTGTCACTCATTAGATTTGTCATTTATTTGACTAAATTATACAACATTATTTCACATTTCACTCCAGGAGTAGATCTTTTCCAGCGGTGATAGCCTGCTGGCTGTTTTCACAGTCTTTCCCAGAAATAGATGCTGCTGTGCTGAGGACAGACTGGAGCTGAAACTGCAGAATGCATTTGGCATTCTTACGCCTGTTTCCTGTTTACTGTATTATTTTCTTATGCGGTGCTTACTTCCTTATGGGTGGGCGTTGGTATCTTTGGATGGTATCTGTGTGCTTGATTTCAAGCATCATCTTTAGGAATTAATACGAATACTCAGTGTATACTATTTTTAACAGCTGAGTTGACGTTCCAAAAAAAATGCTCACAGAATTGTATCAGTACAACACATGTTGTGTGAAATGTGTGTTTGTGAAATATGCTTGGCTACTCCTATAAGGAAACCAACAACATTAGGTTAAGGCTATGTGGTGTGTTGTGCCACTGACGGTGAAGAATGTGACATATTGAGGACAAACAGACTTTTCCACAAACAAAAATATGGGGAAAGCCCACATTCGTGTTTTCCAGTTGTTTGTGAAACAACCACACTGTTATTGTTTTCCGGTCATTATGAATTACTGCACTGTGAGAAGACTTTTTGGCCTTGTCTATAATTGTCCATTTCTCTGTGAAAGGACTCCCGGGGAACACTGTTGGACTTTGCTGAAGGAGTAATTCATTCAGTGACTTTTGAATGTCCATAATAATTTTGGTTTCCAAAGAAGAATATGTTTGTACAGTTGTAGCCACTTCTTTGTAATGCAATTTTCTATGCAACATTACAACATTATAATAAAAGGCACTTTAGGGCTTTGCAAATAGTTTTAAGTATCAATTTGACATGAGATACAATAGCGTTTTGATTAAATATACCACAGATGCCTTGTAATTTGTATTTCCTATAACAGGGCAAAATTTCTTCTGGGATGAATATTTTTATGTTACAGAAATTGTTCATTGTGCCACATTGTAGACACATAAAAGTTAATTGTATCCTATGCACAGACCACCTTGAGATCTGTAAAAATAAATCTGTAAAAGATCCCTTGGTAAGTGTATATTATTTTTATATAAAAAGCATTCTGTATTAAGTCAAGTCAGCTGTTTAGATTAGTTTCCCTTCTGTGAAAAATCTGTGCACTAATTAATAGTATGCACTTTTTCTTTACATCTTGAAGTGGAAGACCTAGATTGGGTACAGTGGACACTTTGATCTTGAAAATCCCCATTATTTAGGTCAAGAAAAGGAAAATTAGCGATCTAGTCACATTTAGCATTTTTATTGTTTGTTAACACACTGGGAGAAATAGAGTCAGACAAAGTAGAGAGACCCACACACAGTGCAGAGCAAGGAGAAGTTCAACAACGTTGAAGCCAGTGGGGGTGGCACAGAAAATATTTTTGCAGAAAGAGACACTAAAAACTTTACTTTATGGAAATGAGGGAAACATTTACCTGGCAGATCTGTAATGATTTGCTACAAAGAAAGAAAACTTGATGAATTGGGAGTCCAAGAGGTTTTGTCTTCTTTTTCTGTGAAAAATGTCAGTGGTAGAGAAGATAATTTGTGTTATTTATGGGATTCTTCTTCTGTGTGGCCCATGTCTGAGTTACAGGAAAAATCAATGGCTGCCTAGCACAAAGTGACTGTATGGCAGAGACAAAGCTGTGGGACTTTGTAGCAGAGATGCTCACAAGTCTTTGAGCTAGAGTCCAAGTCAAGTCTCACGTCTTTGAGCTAGAGTCCAAGTCAAGTCTCAAGTCTGTCGTGGTTATTACAAATGTTGTATCACCTGCTGCGTTCAATCCAGGTTGCTAATAAAACTGCATAGCTATAAGGAATTCTGTAAATGTAACCCGCTTTTCATTTACAGAGCACAGCCATGTAATGTACATTGCAATTATTGATGGTTTATTAAATACTGTAAGTCAAAACACTCCCCAGACCCAAAACCCAGTGTAACGTTAACTAAATAAAACTGTGACGTTGCATAATCAGCAATAAACCTGTCTATTCTTAACTTAACAGAGCACAACAATGCGTCTACAATTAATGACAACTTATAAACTACTGTAAGTCAACAAACCCTGTTGATTTTCAAACCCAGTTAACTGAATAAAACTGTAAAGTCAAATGGTCAACAATAAAGCTGTAACCTGTTTTTAACTTACAGAGCACAATGTGCAATGCAATCAATGATAGCTTAAACTACTGTAAGTCAACACACCCTGCAGACTCTCAAACCAGTGTAATGTTATAACTAAATAAAGCTGTAAGGCTACATGATCAACAATAAACCTGTAACCTCTTTTCAGCCAATGGCAATAATTAATTAAGGTGATGGCATAGACTGTATGGGTGATGGCAGCCAGCGGGACGTAAATAATTACGTTGATTAACCACCACAAGTTTGGAAAGTAAACAAACGCTCAGTCATCTTTTCATAACGAACGACAGTCGGAGTAAACCTCCCGTAGGTCGTAGCTAAAGCAAGAAGCAAGCTAACGTTAAATGGCCAATGTTGAGCTAAACATGTTTACTCACCACAGGTTACTAACCTATTTGCGTTCAGCACTTCTTTGTTTGGGTCTTGTTGTATGAAGTTTTAAAGCCAAAGTTTATGATGAATGGCACAGCAGCTGCTGCTGTTTGTTGTCCTCTCTCACGTGTGGCCGTCCCACTGGAGTCCGAGTCTCTAACTCGAGTCCTTATCTCTGCTTTGTAGTAATGGTATCTCCCGAACATATAGGCAATTCGAGGCTCCTGAGGCAGTGGACTCGACCATCTCCACGATTAAGCTCAAATCTGCATTAAACATCTAACCCCAACATTACAAGTTTTACCTAGTGACGATGAACTGTTGCACCACAGATTCTTACGCAGTATGATGTGGTTTCCTTTCGCTTTGTCTCATTTGGTAAAAAAATAAAATAAAATACCACTAAAAACTGAAAAACTGCCTGAACGTCAACCAGTTGTAAAATCTGTAACAGTGGCAGTCATTGAAACCTTTGTACGTCTTCTATTGCATGTTTAAAGTGTGATATATAGAGTTCCTTACTCCTTACAGTTAGCGGGGGATGCTTGCTCTTGAATTGACATTCTCTGTGTGCTCAGTTATTTCAACGGTGGGTTACAGCTGCTCTGCTTTTGCTTTTTGCTCCCAGGCTTCTTGAGGGTCTTGCGGTTTGGTATCACCCAAAGGTGTCTGATGCTTTTGGCTGTCGTGCTCGGGTGGCCTGCTCTGCGGTTGCCCTCTGTTTGGGTTTCTGCTTCATGCTCAGATTAGCAGCTATCTCCACTGGGCTCTGGCTTTTCCTGGAAGCTGGCTCATTCATTGAGTATTTGCTTATATTTCAGTGTGAACTGGCACACTCTTCCGCGTTCCAGATAGCCGCCACTCTGAATGGTTCAGCTCAGTGCCAGGAGCCATTGTGTACTTCTCTAAATCTCCAACTATTGATTTACAATTTCAACTATGGACGGGACAGCCACTTAAACCTGTACCTAATCTCTGTGAACATAAACAAATTTCTAAATCACTTAATCAAACATAATAACATACTATGATTGATACAGATATTATTTTGTTTGTAAATATAAATTATGCATTTTTGGTCAGTACATGTGTGTCAGCTCTGTTTTGTGTCTGGTCGCTGTGAATTTGAGCAGTTTGTCATCTAAATGTACACTACTTATTGTGTCTGTATGGTGTTTGTTGTGACTGTGGGAGACTTGTGCAATTTACAGACTTTTATTATCAATATATCCTATTGCATATGATTGCATATACAACAATCTCCTATAATAATGAGGAATGCCAGGCTGAGAGCTTTGCATGAGATGAAGTAATATCAATTGCACTGCCAGACTCGAGTTAGTGATACCCCTCTGGAGGTTTGACCACACAACTCAAACATGATCAATCCCAATAAAGCTGTCACATAACGTACAGAGATTTCTTCCTCGCAGCCTGCTCATCTCTCCAAAGCATTTTGTCAAAATTCAGTGACATCTCTCCTTATGATGTATACAACTTTATAGTATGCTCTGCTTGTAAGGTTATTTCTTCGCTAATGAGTGTATCTGGTTGCCCCAAACTGGGGCGGACAAATTAGAAGAGATGATTACACTGCCTTTTTGCAAACTTTATCTGCTAATCTCTTGTTCTCTCGGTTTCATTTACCCTCTCCCTCTCTGTCTGCTTGGTGGGAATATATCATTGTCTCAGAAGCTAGTGTGTTTCAGTCTCTCTTTGAGTGATAAGTAGAACCCCTGAGACTTGCCAAGTGCTGTTTCCCAGAGGTTTACCAAAGGACGTCGCAGCACCTCTCTCACTCTCATTGCTTTCATTGTGCTTATTTGCATTCATGATTAGTCTTGCTCTACTGGAAGTGTGGCCTCATCCCCGCGGCATGAGTCCAGGGCCTTTGTTGGGCTTCTTATAATAAATGCAAAGCCTGGCTTTCTTGATTGGCTCTATCATTGTCTCGTTAGCTGTTCTGTGGTTTCCTCAGTTTAGACTTGAAAACAGAGATGCAGTGGCAGCTATTACTTCTCTCCGATGAGATAGACAGATGGAGCAGAAGATAGCTTTAGATAGGTGAGGGGATACAGTTGCACAGATTTTAGTTACAAAATATGAGCTTCCAGTGAACTAAGACTAGAGTTGGGTATTCTTGGAATATTTCCAAACACCAGTTCTGATAAATCATATTCCTACTGTTCTCCAACATTATTCGTCATGGCATCTTTTATATCACTGAAAAAAAAGCAGATTTTGATATTTAGGTGAATGACAAAGACAAAGAGTGAGGGAGATAGAGATAAAAAAAAGAGGATGTGGGTAAGGCAGATGCCTGGCAGAAGTAGAGGGGGGCGAATGCAGCAGTGGTCCAAGCCCTGTCATTCTCATGAGAGCGCTGCTGGTTTAGATTTGGAAGCCAGGGCAAAGTGCCAGGGGCTCTTTTCACCGAGGATGAGCCACTAATCTGAGTTTGTGTCCCACTGATGCGGCTTCCTGACCAGTTGAGGATGTTGTCATCATTGGTTAATGTTGAACTTGCTCATGGGGGGTCATGTGAGCCGCTGCCAAGCAGTCGCTGCAGATAGGGTGGGGGAGGAGAGGACATTGGTAATGTGCTAGTGATGTGAAGGACAGAGGTGTGTGGCCTGGCTACTGCCACTTTTCAATCTCAATGGCCTCATTTATGTTGTTCAATTATTTCAATTTGATGTGTTTTCCAATACTTTCATTACATTTTTTCACATTGTAGCTCTGTCAGTAACTGAACCATCTACATTTTGGGAAAATACACATAATACACAAGCCCCTTTTCCACTACATAGTACTAGCTCGACTCCCTTTTATTTGGTTTTCCATTGTGGAAAAGTTGTACCATTTTTTTTGTATCACCCCCTTCGAGGTTCCAAGCGAGCTGAGGCGATACTAAAATGTGACACGGCAGACTACTGATTGGTCAGAGAAAATCGTCACTATTCACTGCATCATCATTGCGCACAGCAGACAGAGGCCAGCAACAGAAGTTTTGAGATGAGAAATCAACTGTGTAGATTTCGAATATTGACAGTTTTACGAAAAGTGATGGCAGAACAAAAATGTGTTTGAAAGTTTTCAGGGTTGTGGAGCTCTGCAAGTAACGGCGGGGGGAAGACTGCGCCAACCCACAGGAGGAGCATGTGAGGCGGCCAGCCGCCCGCTCACAGAGCCCTCTGCTCCCACCGTCACACCGCTGCAGCAACAGCAGCAGAGGAAAACACAGCTGGAAGGTTTTCATACCGCTTATCTGTCTTTACATTCTGAGTAATGTTAAGAAACGTTTTAACTTAAATAAAGAGAAAGCTGTGTATGGACCGCTGGTGTGTGTTGCATTGAACATTATGTCGTGGCAGTTGTGTGTGGCGTCGCAATGATGACCAGCTCCATTGAGGGGTACTATCTACAATGGAAAACGGAGCACGGCCAAACCGAGTCGAGTAGAGTCGAGGTGAGTCGAGCTGGTACTGGTAATGGAAAATCGCCATTATTCATTGATACCATTCTCATGTTGATACGGTAAATATGTAGTACGGTCCAGCAGCTTGTTAGCTTAAGCCTAGTTCACACTACAAAATTTTAAGCCCGATTTGCAAGTCGCAGCGCTCCCCGACCGTCGCAAAAAAGTGAATCGTTATGCGTGAACTACTCAACAACACATCTTGACAAAACATGGCTCGGAGACCAGTCATCGGAAGACAGAGTCGTCAGCTTGTGTAGTATGTGACCCCCTGTCGCAGATCAGTCATGTAGTGTGAACACCACAATGACTTCAAGACTCCCATTACAAGACAGCAAGTCATGTAGTCTGTCCAGCACAGCGATCTGTCGTCTTTAAAATTTGTTTAGTATGCGTTAGGCATTAGCTCAGCACAACAGCTGGAAACAGGTAACCAGCTAGCCAGACTTTGTCCAAACATAACAAAATGTTAATGTTAACCACAATTAAGAGGGCTGAAACATATGCCCCCTTGAGTGTGTAAGTTCTTTCTTGACCTTGAAAATAGTAGTTTGACAAAATAATTTAATCAGGGGCCACCTTCCTCCTAGCCTTTTCTGACGAAGATAGATAGAACATTATGTGCAACTAACAACAACACTGCAATATGCAGCAGTCTCACCTACACATTCTTCTCAAAATTTTTTGTTACCTGCATCAGTCAGAATTGACTTTGAGGACTTGATCCTGCTCGAAAGCCACTGGTGGACTTTTGCAGCACAAATCTCAGGTGATAAGTCTCCAACAACCTGCACTAGTAATAATAAATTAGGAAATGTGCTTCCTATTCCATTACAACTCTCGGGCCAAAAGTGGAACACTTTGGGTAAATCTCCAATACACAGCAGACTTCATATTAGCAAATAATTGTTTATTTGAACAGTCACAGGGAACCAGGTGCCTAGGGTTTGCAACATCAGGTCAATTCAGATGTTAAGTTGTCATTGAAAAGTGTAATACACTTTATTCCAAGCACTTTCCTGTGCTTCTCTAAACAGCCTTGGATTTATTTATTATCCTATGTGGCACATCCTACAAAAGTGGCCATTATTAGGCAAAAACAAACAGTAGAACGGTATTTTCAACCCTGTTTGACTTAAGTCTGCTCTAGAGGAAGAGTGGCTACAGTAGAAGCGCTATATTTACTCCACTGATTCCAGCTGAGAGCTGTTTGAAAGGAACCAGCTCCTACACCACAGGAAAGGTGTCATGGTTTAGCAAGGTGTGGGCACAGCACATTCCCAGCATCGCATGCCAACCCGCGAGTGGAAGCCACCCTGCTACCGGCCCTCATGCGGCTGGTGAATGGAGGCTGTTGGATGGCAAAAGAGGAGCTTCAGGGATGGGTTCATGTTGAGGTAAACAGAAAGTGTGACTCATTGCTTGTCCAGACAAATGCCACCCGAGACCACAGACAGATAAGTCTGCCACACTGTCTGTCAGCCACAGATGATGTAACAGAAATCAGACCCTCTCCCCACACCGCCGCCACTCCCCTCTGCTCCATGCTGCTGTGGTTGTCATCTGCCTCTTTGCTGACAGCTTGGTATAGGCCAGGTTAGACCAGGCCAGAGCTCTCTATTCCCTCTTGCCCGTGCCTTTTAGTCACCTCCCAGACTAAACCAGCTGATTCCCGCATGCCACTTTGATGCTAAAATAGTTGCATTATGTGATTGCCATCTGCCCAGCCAGACATGAGCTGTGTTCAATAAATTGTGTTCTTCTTTTCAGCATCCCAGACACACTGCTTTAAGATGCAGATGTGAATTCAGCCTGATGTTTCTCACGCACTATTTTCTCTGTGTATTAAGCAAACAGCTAAGTGAGGTGCACAGCAGCCCAGAGCAGAGATGCTCACAAGTCTTTGAGCTAGAGTCCAAGTCAAGTCTCAAGTTACTCCTGGTTATAATGAGTGTTGTATCACCTGCTGTGTTCAATCCAGGCTGCTTATAACACTGCATAGCTTTAAGGGATTCTGTAAATGTAACCTGTTTTTGACTTACAGAGCACAACCATGTAATGTGTAATGTAATTGATGACAGCTTATTAACTACTGTAAGTCAACACATTCCCCAGACTCTCAAACCCAGTGTTACGTTAACTAAATGAAACGTTGCATGATCAACAATAAACCTGTAACCTGTTTGCAGCCAGCGTTAATAATTAACCTGATAGCAGCCAGCGGGATGTAAATGATTACGTTAATTGACCACCACAAGTTTGGCAAGCAAATAAATGCTCATTCATCTTTTTATAACAAATGACACTCAGAGTTAACCTCCAGTAGGTTGTAGCTAAAGCAAGAAGCAGGCACGTTAGATGGCCAATGCTGAGCTTAACATGTTGACTAACCTCAGGTTACTAACCTATTTTGCGTTCAGCGCTTCTTTGTTTCTTGTTGTATGAAGTTTTAAAGACAAAGTTTATGATGAATGGTACAGTAGCTGCTTCTCGTCCTTTCTCACGAGGCCATGCGCACCAGATCCATGTTTCGTAGGTAGGTTATTTGTAACGCAGGGAGGGGAATAACAGCAAGCTCTTCAGACTAAAAAAAAATAAAAAACATTGTTCACGAGTCCCACACCTTGAGTCCGAGTCAAGTCTGAAGTCTTTCGAGGATGAGTCTCAAGTCGAGTCTGAAGTCACTGTGTGTGTGACCTAAGTCGGACTCGAGTCCGAGTCTCAACCTCGAGTCTCCATCTCTGGCCCATAGGTCAGGCTTTGGTATGGTTCAGCAGCACTCACATTACCTACATGCTTAACATATAGTAGTCATGTGTAGGGAGGAATGTGTTCACGGCAGTCTTGGCTCATTGCACCTCAGATATCACACCACCACCGTGCCTACCAGAAGAAATATTCAGCAGAAAGGGAAAACATGCTGCTGAAATGCCCATAGGAAAAAATTAAAGAGAAAAAACCTTCTGTGCTTGTGGTGGTCGTGTTGACCTCATGGAGGACTTAATGGGATGATCACTGAAGGAAGAGGTCTGCTTGGTGATTTTACGGCACCTCATTATTGTGGGTATGTATTGATGTAAATAAATGCATGGACAGATGTTCATTGCCTGCTTACCACCGATTATAGCGTGTAACTCATTTATTACATTTTTCTGGGGTTTAACTTCATAACCCAGGCATGAGGAGGAACCTGGTTCTTGATCCTAGATGAGACAGAGGCTGCAATTATTCAATCAGTTTGACTGATGAAATTTCCCAAGTGTTTACATGATTGCTAAATAAAATTATCAGATATGCTATCCAGTTGATATAATTCCCAGTAAGGAAACAGAGAAATGTGTCTGAATACGTGTATGGTTCGTTCTTTGATTACTTCGTTTCAAAACCAATTCGGAAAAACCAAAAGAACAAGTTGTTGTTTGGTTTTTCTGTTTTAAAACCAAAACGGAAAAACAGATAAACAGAAAACAAAATAAACAAACATCTGTTTTTGTTTTTCTGTTTTTAAACCAAAACGGAAAAACAAAGCAGCTGCGTTTTGTTCTGTCTGTGACCTGTGTTGTATCCCTACTGGTTTTCAAACTAACTGGCTGCTGTATACGTGTGTCTGTTGTTTGCAACAGCTGTGGTCTGCCTCAGGCTTCATCCAGCCAAAGGAAATGACCACCGACCCTCTTAATTTGGCTTAATTTTCATTCCATCACTTGATATTCATGTTTTTGGATGCTGATTGATCCAATTTACTAGAGACCCACGTGGGAATCATGATACGACAGCCTATCAGAATGTAGAGAAATAGTTGTGGCATGTGGTGTAGCCTATTCAAATTTATGCTTGTCACAGAACCTAGTTGCAGTAAGTGCAGTAATCAGTAAGTGAGCTGGATTTTACCAACATAATCAAGGCTTTTTCTACAAAGAAGACAAGATGAAAGCACTTCTAAAAAGGTAAGACAATGCTTTATTTACTGCTTTCCAGTAGCCTGTGGAGGTTTTACATCATTGTTGTTGTGCTTTTTTGTTTTTTTTGTGGAATACTGTCTTCGTTGTATCTCCAGAGAGAAACTAATTTCTACTTTTGTTCTGTATAGACAAACATGGTCATTACACATTTTTATTGTTTTTATTGTGGGCCTACCAAACCTCTCAGCCCCAGGGCCCAACAGCAGGTTAATGCGGGCCTGCCTGCAACCTCCCCTCCCTCGCCCTGGACGCTCTAGCGCCCTGCTTCCTCTCAGGTAGACCTACTATGAGTTGTGTTGTCAGTGGAACCAGCGCAGTGGTCATTCCCTCTGGCTGGATGAAGTCCGATGATCCTGATTTTACGCATAGCCTAATCCATGTGTTACTGTAGCTGGATTCTCTCTGCAGCGCCGCGCAACTTTCTAAATTCTTCCATCTCACGAAGAAAATAAAGGTCAGGTCGAAACAGTGTAGACAGGCTGAACTAAAATTACCCAAACTTTTTAATCGGTATGATTTGTTTATATAGAACTATAGCTCGCCAGTTTAACTAATAACAGTTCATGTTTGGTGTGTACCATTGGATGTACTGAACTATCACTGAATCAATTTGATTTTGAAGAAATCTTAAAAACAGGAGGATTCTTAGGCAACTTCTGTCCCAGTTGCTAGTGAGTTACAAACTGAACATCTCCTGTTTTTCTAACTAAAAACCCATCTATGTTGATGTTCAAGCTCATCTTAATTACATATTATCAGGCACCGCCATTAAGTGTATCTGCTGCAGGTTTTTCAAGTGTAACACACAAAGCTACACTAATCGGACACAACTTGTTTTTTGTTTTGAAACGAAATAATCAAAGAATGATCCATACACAGATTTGTCTGATATGTGCAATAGACCAAATCTGTCATTGCACCTGGGCAAACGTTCTGAAACACATGAACCTGCATCAAACACTTGGTACTTTTATAGGATCATTACAGTGTTTTTGTACTGATGCAACTGCTTTACCACTACTTTGTATAACAAAAGAAAGTTATCTGTTTATCTTTCTCAGTATTAAACAGAACCCAGAAATGGCTCCTGGTATAGAAAGTTGTAGATCACCAGTAACTATTAAAGAGAGAGTGTTGTGATTTTCCAAAGGGGAATGTTTTACTCTCAAGAACATGCTGAAAGAACATAGGTATTATCAAGTTACAATGGGGTCAAAAGATCATTTACATAAGGATCTATTGGTGCAGTTAATGTAGGTAACAGCTACCTTTTAATACTGCAACATAATATGGTGGAGAATTATTTTTCAACTCTCCATAAATAATTACTCCAAAAACATTTTTTATAACTGCAACCCACTCAGTCCTACCCTATCAGCTCCTTTATTTCAGAAAAGAACAAAACAATACTAACTCAAGTTCCATGTACTAGTCTTTTTCACGAGCTTTCAATAGAATTGCATTGTCTTCATCAAAAAAGTGAATTCTGAGCAATCTCCACCCACTGATGAAGACAGTGTGAAATATGTGTTATCCTGTGTTTATTTTATAGTTGGCGCATATTATTACTTGTTGGCTTTGTTCGATTTTCTTAGGTATGTTGTGTTACAATGTGTTTTATTTTCTCCAATGTTGTGTTTTATTTCTTTACTTTGATTTAAACTTGTGTAAATAAACAAATACAGTCAAGATAAAACTCACATCTGCATGAGTCTCATGCCTGCGTGCTTCCTCACCAGTGTGTGTCCATGTCTTCAGGTGCACTGTATTTATTCCACTCAAGCAAACACACCAACCCAAATGCACACATTTCTGTTTACAGGATTATGCCAACACTTCAGCATTACAGTGAAAGTGTATGATGGGGGGCTTGAAGCAGTGACAGCTACCATATGTGGGTTACCAATACCAGCAGGGCCAGTAGGATGCAGCTCTCAACACCAGCCAACAGAGCTTCTAAGAGGGCTCCTGGAATTTACACACATAATTATAACTCTCTGCTCTATGGCTTTAAGGGGCTCACTGTATGTGTGTGTGTGTGTGTATGTTTGTAAGCCATATGATGGCATGTGTAATTGTCTTTGTGGTTTTGGGAACAATGTCACGTTCAGTTGTGTCAGCTTCACTCACCTCTTTCCTAATTCATATTTTGGTTCATGCCTCTCTTTTGTTTGTTTTGACAATTTAGCGTGGGAAACACATACACACAGTGAACAGCTACCTCTCTGTTTGTGTTTTTTATACCTACATGAATCTTCTTGTATTCTGGAGAATCACTGACAGGTACTGTCTTGTGTTGCTCTAATACACCATTAATAAGCTTGATGTGGGCAGCTTGTGAGGCGATCTCTAAGTTGCTAGCTCTAACACTAGGTGTCAGTGTCGTGTCTAGTTCTCACGGTGCCGGCAGCAGACTTTCCAACAGACTTTCCATCTTCACATTCATACTGACTTTGAAATTCTCTCATTGAACAACTCATTAAATGAGACAGGATAATAGTTATAGATGCTCAGTTTCAATTTTCACTTTTGCAGATCTCG
Organism: Micropterus salmoides; assembly: GCF_014851395.1. Lineage (NCBI taxonomy): Eukaryota > Metazoa > Chordata > Actinopteri > Centrarchiformes > Centrarchidae > Micropterus > Micropterus salmoides. The sequence continues at coordinate 11,659,463 of NW_024044570.1, forward strand.
TTAGGAGAAAAATAGGCCAATAACATGGCAGCGTTATGACTATTCATTCCACCATATTGAAAGTCCCTCATACAACAAAGAACGTGCAATAAAGAGTTATATATGTGCTTGGTCATAAAGTGTTTGAAGTTTGGTGTTTGCTGATTAATTCATTAATTAAGCCTGTACTGCTCTCCCTCTCAAGTTTTATGAAACACCCTGTAAAAAGCCAAACACATCTTTAAAACAAAATTCCTCTATAAAAACTCATTTATAGATTAATACAACTGGTTAACATTCCTTTCAGAATCCATAAAAAAGAACCATCAGCTATCATGGCCTATTTGATATTGTACTGTTAAAACAAGTTAATCATTAAGCAGTGAAGTGCCCTGTTGAATGTGCTTTTTCTAATAGCTCATGTAACACACTGTCGTTGAATAGGCAAAGTTAGCACCTTGACCTCTCCTAGGTCCTCTCAATAAAGACCATAGTTTCCTTATCAGCAAACTATGGTCAATGGGTCTGCAGAATGTCAGCAATGTAATGGTGATCTGTGGAGCAACAGTATACAGCACCAACAAGGGAGAATATATCCCCTTCCACATCTGACCACCTTTACTTTCCTCATTGTCTGATTTCTTCTACCTTAACCCCATTTCATCACAGTTTGTCCTTGTATGTTTTTGTAATAGTTGAATTGGAATCAGTGCACATTTGTTTTAGGATCAGCTACTGCTGGTTGCTCAGTTTATGATGATGATGCTGATTAGTTCATTCTCGATGACTGGTATTCCTGGCAAACCAAACCAGCCTCAAGGCATTATACCACCTCATAGCTATTAAATATAGCACTTTCATTTGTATATGGAAGAGGTGCTAAGCTGGGGCCTACACTATAAAGCAGGATTAGACGTTTGCAAGGGTAACTTCAGGTTTAACCCTGGGTTTTCAGTCCTACGACAGTGGTTCACTTCTTAGATCACCATCGTAACGTGCTATGTGGCTAACCTGCTCCGGAGCAGGTTATATTCAAGATAAGATATCAACACTATAAAAACTCTAAATTGTCTTGAAAAATGGCATTACCATTTGTAGAAGACTGCACAGACTGTTTTGTAGGCTACCTTTATACTGTGAGTGATGATAATTTTGTATACCGATGAATCAATCGTACGAGAGAGACTGATTAAAGTCACAGTCAAGTCTCCTTTGTGCCCAGTTCTTCCCGTACTGCCCCACGTTGAATGTTTCGGACCCTTCATGGCGCGTTGGTGCCTTGAGCATACAACCGTTGGCATCCAGGATGGCATTAGCAATCAACTGACAAGGTCTCTCTCCATGCACCATTGGGCCTGTACTGGAAACACAGGTGCTTAGAGGAGTTGGCAAAGCCATTTTCTTTCTCCACCAAAGGGGAAAGGAGTGCACTTTTAAGAATGGGGCTGTGTTCCACACTGTCCCACTAATACATCTGCCTGTGTCACAGTTATAGGTTGTCATTTGGCCAATTGATTGGTTGCTAAATCTCAAGAAGGCGAGTCTTAAGTAATATGAGCCTGTGTGAATGAAAAAGAGAGAGGAATAAGAAGGAAACAAAAATGCAAGAAAGTTAGCATGCTGCAGAATAGCACGGAACTCCTTTGTTGATACCATGATGTGCAATGAATAATAACCCTCAATCCTCAAGTATTTTGGTTTAGTTTCTGTCTGTGTTTAATAATAATAATACATTTTGTTTATATAGCACTAAAATGTATTCAAAGGCACTTTACATGGTAAAAAAGACAAAACAAGATCATCATAAAAAACTAGAGATAACAGACAGAAACAAAAAGAAAACAGGTTAGACTAAATTGATTACGTGTTAAAAGCAGCTTTAAACAGGTGAGTTTTGAGTGTAGTTTTGAAATTTTGCAAGTGATGTGGAATGTCTGAGGTGTTGAGGGAGAGAGAGAGGGGGCAGTAATGGAGAAGGCCCTGTCCCCACAGGTTTAGTACTTGGGGTTGGTGAGAGGGGAAAGAAGGGTGGTGTCTGTGGATCTGAGGTTGCGGGTGGGAGTATGAAGGTGTGTATATGTTAATCTAAATGAACAGACACCATTGCTGAACTGTGAGTCAAAAGCATACAGTTGGCAGTGCAAGAGGATGCTGGGCCCAGACTTTCCCACCCAGCTCAAGTGCAGTGAGGCCCACATCCTTGGCAAATGGTGGCACTCAGTATATGTTGTTGCAGAAATAAATTCATAAGCATGAAGCCTGCCTGGTGTGTTACTTTCCCCTAGTTATTTTACACCTCAAGAATTCAGTGGATACCTGTTATAACTCTAGTTCTATGAAACAGTCCTTAAATTAATTTGGCACTCCATTGATTTTATTTTACGACATTTGTATGATGGCTTTGGATGAGTCTATTGATGTCAACAGGGGTTATCTTGAAGCATCCAGCACTTTGGGCACTTGACCATACTAGGGAATAAAAGTAAGGATATTTCTGCCTCTGCATCATCCAGTGCCTTTTGTAAATTGGACACTGACCGAACTATTCAATGTAATCTAGTATCTTTTTTGTAGTTTATAAGTTTTTATATACTATGTTTGTGTGAGAGGTAAAGAGACCTGGTGGAAGGCATATCTCTCACTGTGAGGTCATAGTGATGCAGAAAGGTGTACGACTTCTACTGAGGAGGACGGCAAATGCTCAGAAGCCATTGCCACGAGGAAATTAACCCACAAAAACAGTGTTTGATTTTGAAGCACACGCACACTTAAGGTAATGACTAATCTCTTATCAGAAGAATCACAAGTATGTGTTCCAAATTTAAAAAGAACGTGGGGATCCATGTGGAGTTGCCTACAGTATATGGAGTTGTATGCTTTGCGCGTCATAGAGGAAATTGCAAGATTATGCCTTAGGCCTGGCCAGTAGTAATTACTGAAGAAGTGGCCTATAATCTGTGGTTGTTCTGTGATGTGTGTGAGTATTACTGTGATTGTGTGGAGGCCGGGATGGCATTGTTGCACATATTTTTGTACTCTTCTATAACGGTAGTTTGTGGCCAGTCACATACGTAAGATATGCACTTCACACCTCCACTTTAAGATTTAAGTAGTTTAGATTTAAAATATGATAAAATGATGTGCTTCTGAAAGACCTTTTTGTTGTTTTGTTTTCATAGATGGAAACTGATCATTGCAGAAATGACGTACATTTTGACCATCATCTATCATCTAATGAAAGAGAAATAGAATCCTTTGAACAACTCAACTCATAATGACTAGTAATTACAAACTTAACAAAATTAAACCAGGCTGTTTATAAGTAGCCTGGGGACAATAAAGTCCCTTTTTTAAAGTCTCACCTTTGATCACTGGCATACGTCTGTTTTTCTTGGCTCTTTCTTTCTCTCGCTTTCGTCACCTTTCCCCTTGGCACATGTTTTCACATCAGGATTAAAGGATCTCTGAAATAATTAATGAATATAAAGTTATATTTACCATCCAATCATAATCTTTGTGTCATTAAGGCTTGATAAAGGCCCTTGTTTGGAGGAGAGCACCTGCTCTACCTGCCATCAGCTCCTCATGTGCTGCGTGCAGCTGCTGCCTTGGCTGGACCATCGCTGGTTCAGTTCCAGACCCTGAAGCCCTTTACCATCAACACTCACTCAGAGCTACCACATTAAGGTTGGTGACAAATGTCCCCTGAGGTCATGGCTCATCATAACACCACATCATAACACCTCACAGCAGCTCATGACAGCTCAGAACACATCGTTCCAGCAAGGGCTTTGATGCATGCCAGCGTTATTAACCACAAACAGAGGCTGAGTGGTGGATGCATCTGCTGGTTGTGCAATTAGGGATTTCCCAGGCAAAGAGGTAAGGTCATTAGGTCAAAACAATACTGAAATTACAGGGAGCGGATTAATGGATATACTTCCTGGATCTGACACCTGTCTGATTTTGCAACCCCAAGCATCACTTGTCCCAAATATACAATGTCATAAGATTTTGCACACATAATTATACTTGTGAACACAGGGAAATCAATCTTAACTATCAATAACTATAACATGCATAAAAAGAAATATCTAATAATGCATTTCAGTGTAAAAGCATTCATTAGACTGAAACAACTTCAGATTTGTTACTTGCTTCCAACAAATTAGAGTAGATGTAACTATTATCATTGCACTACAAGTATTGTGACAATGAAATGCTTTTTAGCATCTAATCAGAAGTTCAAAAGGCAGTAAAGTGCAGAGAAATGTACATAGATACAGTGGTAATATGTAGAATAAAAAGCAAGGGGTGCATAAATGAACAACAGCCCATTTTTCTGATACAGCAGCAGGGCCCACTCTCTCTGGAATTATAAAGGCACAGCCTGATTGCAGGACCAGCTGATGCCCACTCTTTAAACTGGATTCACCCAACCCCCACCCCAGACCATTCCTCATTTTATTTTCTTCTGTGTTTGTACAGAAAAATGAATTTGAAATGAACAGTAACACTCTCTGTAGACACTGCAGACACCTTTACAGCCACTCAAGACCCACCGGTTTAAGCTTGTCTGTCATATTTCTAGTATTGATATGGTCTATCTGTGGTTGTGTTTTGTGGGTTTTAAAATATTGTCTGGGCATCTCTCCTTGGATGCAGATGTAAGCATGTCTCAATGTGCTGGGAAACACAGGATAAACAAAGGATTGAATCCATACCATCATGCTACAAAAGTGCTGGCATCCTCTCCATGATGTTCTGACTATACTGTGTGTTGAAGACTTCACAATGTAGAACAAATTGTTTGCTTGTATTGTAAAACACGTGACACTGTGACATCTGCTCTGCAGGGGCACAATGTAAATAAACTTTACTTACTTTCTTTTCACATTGTGTAAACCAAGTTGTTAGCTTTTCCTGATACTGTGTTACTTTTACCCAAAAACTATCACAGTTTGTATGTCATCTACTTTATGGTCCTAGTGTGATTACTTATTGTTGGATGTGGAAATAGAATGGCTGCAGTGTTTGACCTATGGAATGGAGAGGAGAAGACAATAGTCATACAAGAGAGGGGAGTGTTTTGTTTGAGAAACGTTGGCACTTTCAAAAGACCTTCTCTGTCTGTCTTTAGCCTGTCCTGTTTTTCCCTTCCCTTGGTGCTGATTTATTGGCTTGTCAGTTGCTAGGATACGGACATGCACAGTGGTTCTTCATCACTCTGAGTGGACGAGATGCACTGCCAGAAACTGGTCTGGACTCAGAGCCAAACACTAATGTGGACCTCAAATAACCTGCAGAAACGGTAACCTAACCTGCCAGTCTAAGGAAACAGAAGTATTAGCCAGTGTGAGCGCAGCATGTCAAAGTCGGCACAAATTACATCAATAACCTGATCAAATAACAATCACCAGCCAATGGACTATTGTTGAGTGACCAAAATTTACATCTCCAGCAGTAGACAACTACTACTGCTCTCTTGCTACACTACCTATCTGCTAACACGCAGGCTAATTACCGCATAATGGCTTAATGAGAGCTGTGGGTTTGACTCAGCAGGAAACAACTGTTCTGTTTTACATCCAGTAGCATGCTCCTGCAGCATGACTCACCCCAGCTTGGCCCAGCCCTTGGCTCCATGCACGTTGGGAGACAGTGTGCAGGCCTGCCTGCCTGCCTGCCTGCCTGCCTGCTTGTCTGACTGACTGATTGACACAGAGTATGATGAAGGGGGTGTGTGTTTTAAGAGAAAAGGTGAAATTAAGGGTGAAAAGTATGGTTACTTTACTTACTGGAGATAAGTTGTAACCAATAAATGTGCACTGACAAAGTTTTTATATGTGAATACTGTTCTATGATAAGAGAAAACTCTGCCTGACAATATTCTTGTGAATCATAGAATGTTGGCTAAAGCTTTGAAATTTTTTTTTATCTCTAATCTCTCTTTGGCTTCATTTGTTTCTCTTGATTTGTAATGGTTCTGTAATACAGGGAAAACTGCAAGAAAAAGAAAAATGTTATAATCCACACTTACAGAATGTTGCAATTTTATGTTCTACGCTTTAATTGTTTATTGTTTCTGTTTAAATCATTTTTAATCAATGAAAAATTGCCTTCACTATTAAGATTTTCTTCATCAAGACTACGACACATTTGTAAAGGTCTCTGGAATTAACACTGTTCACCGCAAAAAAAAACATCCCAGTGGTCCACCTCCTGGCAGAAAAAGGACCGGGTCGGGCAATGTTTAACCTCTGAGATTCTATAATCCTTTCTTAATGTTGCCTCACTCTTCCACTTAAGTGGTCTGACGCTAAGCTGACAAGATGGAGGTATTGACATGAATCCGGCAATAAAGGGCTGCTGGCTCCAGTTTGTAATTCCCTCTGAGGCCAGTTGGCTTATGCAAATAGTAGACCACCCCGTTACCACTGAAGAAGGATTAGAAACCCACTGTAATCAGCCTGCAGTCACTTTAAATGACAATTTCGGTAAAATAAAAGTGTGAATAAAAATTTTCATTGTCAACTACAATAAATGGTCAAACACAGTTCACCAGTAACAAGGGCATCACTTTATGCTGAAAAGTGGTGGGGATATTTAAGGGCTCAGATTAGGAGTGCAGTAATACACTATCCCCAAACGTTAATCAAACAAGAGATATTATAATAAATATTCACTACTGTAATATGTGATTTGGGGGGTCCGTGGGTTCTCCCCCTAAAGATTTTGAGCATTAAACACTTAATTTCCTACATTCTGGAGACATTTTCCGGACCAATTTATGGTTGAAATGTCTTTAATATATATAAAAGGAAATTCAGGCGTAAGGTGACAATACAAAATATAAAAATATAATGTAATCAGTAGTAGTAATCAGCAACTTATTTTTTCTTGGACAATGCACATTCGTTTCTTAGATATTTACATTGCATTGCATGTTTCTTATTGTGCAAATAAACCTTTCTCAAAGCATTCTCATTTGTCATTTAGCATTTCTTTTTGCAAGCAATTTATCAGAACCATTTTAAGAAATACTTTCAGAAAGTGATGGGGACAAAAACGTCCCCAGCGTCCCCAGTGTAAATGACACCTATGACCAGTAGATTTATAAACATGTAAAAATGTGCTCTTTGTTTGATCTATCAATGTTACACCTGCACAAGAGGTCCTATTTTTTGTTTTTATTTTCCTCACCTCAGGTTATGAGTAGCCTATGGGAGCTGTATGTGATATTCACTGCCTCTAAACATTCACTAGAGAACCAGCATCTCAGACCAAAACAAAATGGGCGCTACATGCCCACCAGACTGGATTGAGAAACAGTAATTTTACCTCACAGATTGTCGTAAAACATTGTTCATTCAAACTAGATAGAAACAAAATAAAACTCATCAAAACCATCTTTGTCATTCTTTCCACTGTTCCAAAAATCACCAACTCTGGTTTCGAAAATTAGAAAAGGTATTTGAAAAACCCCAAAATATTCACGTGATTATAAACCAACCTACAACACCAACTTACTCCATTGTAAACTCTAAGAGGAAGCTATACTGTAATAATATATATCAACACATTGTGGAAATGACTGATGGGACCTGCAGTGCAGGATCCCAAGCAGGAGTGTTGTTGGAATAGATGGCAGTCAGGCGAATCCACTCTCACTGGATGAGAAGGAGGCACACCTGCAGTGCTGCCATATTTCTCTCTCATCACATCCACTGAGTGTCACTCACAAGGACAAACATACTCAGAGGCTAGATGTGTGTGTATGTTCATCAGTGCACATGTAGACACAGGTTTAGTAAAAAAAAAAATTGGTGCTCTGCTCTTGCAAGATTGCCTCATGGAGTGGAAATCTTTACAATCTGAAATATTTTGCCAAAATGAAGCAGGTCTTTCAAAATAGTTTTGTGATCTGAAGAAAGTTAGCTAGAGACTCTTTGCTTGAGTCACTCTTTTTTATTTCCTTGTGGTAACTTTGTCATTACATTAGTATCTATACACTTATCTGTTAGCATCAGAATGATCCTTTTTGCTTCTGGCTCCAAATTGTAATTGTTATTTATCAAACCTCTGGTGGCTGTTACCAAATACAGGGACAATCACTACTTTCTGTTAAAGGAAAGATAGACCCACTCCATCCATTCAGGACTGGACTACTGCACCATTGAACATTTCTAAACTTGAAGTTTAGGCTCTGCATTTGCATTAATATAGGCTCCCTGGATGGGTGTAATACTATACAGTTCCTTCTTAACAACTGTGTCCTGAAGAGTGAGATGAAAAAAGGAGACAAAATCAAATTGTTTTATGTAAATAAGACATGTAAATTGATGTTGTTGATTTGTTTTCTGTATAAAACATCATTGGGTTTGTTTTTTTGTTTATATATGTTACAAAAAAAAGAAAATGTTTACCATCAATGAGACTCAACTCAACCTGTGTCATCTTCTAAGTTCTTACAATTCTATCTTTTACAGTTTGTGTGTTGTAACTGTTTTGTATAGTACTGTGTAGTAAAATAATTGTCTCCATTGCTGATTACAAAAATACACCACTTTGGCTGGTGTTTCATATTCATCATTTCTGTGGGAAAAACAGCTTAGTTTAAGGTCTAAGATATTAAAATGGACCACACAGTACTCTTTAACCTGTGTCTACCTGCTTTGATTAATAACTCGACACTGTGTCCGCAACATGAGGACACTGTGACAAATAGCCAGATCTAAAAGGTTTTGGAAAGTTAAGTGTACACTGTAGTGGCATGGTTAATGAGATATGCACTGTAGGTTTGGATGTGGTTGAGTGTATACGTGTGTGTGTGTGGGGGGGGGGGGGTGAGAAATAATTTTGGCTCCATGGATATGTGGTAATCAATTAGGAGACATTAGGCTGCAAAATGAATAGATGCCAACAGAGTATTTCTGTCCAGCTTGTTCAATTAGAGCTAAATGTGTAAAACTCTGAGTCTGAGATCGGCCAGACAGATGCGAGAGGTGTCCTTGTAATTTTGCTATTTAATGTTTAAATTGGCAGTCTCTATGAGGATGTTTTTATAGTGGGTTCACTCACAGAGCATTGGGTTGCGCTTTCCTCCAAACAGGGGGAAAAAAAGACTTGCACGCCATTTTATTTGTGTTTGCTTTTGCCTTGGCTTCTTGTGAGGCATATTTTATGATGTTGGTTGAATTCATGTATTTGTCATGCCTGCGGTCAAGCCTGTGAGCTCAACATGCACTCTTTATTTCGTTTTTAACATATGATTAGCAAATAAGCAAATGTTATGCTCTTGGCAAACAAAAAGGCAACATTTTGCTTTCTGAGAAGGCAGATTTATTTATTTATAGGCAGATTTAAGTTGAATTTCAGGGAATAAAAAGACAAAAGACGACCTAACCACCTGCTCTTAATTTTTACTGGAATATGATCAAAACATGGTTAGCTAATCAGGGACAGATGATCTTAATGTGCAATCTGTATTTTGTTAAAAACTTGAACTTAAAATGGACTTATGCACTTCTTAAGAGACCAGTGAAGCCTTTCAACTGTAACAACCAAACATGTTGTGAATTAGTGCACAAATGCCAAAATGAACCACAAGCCAGTCCAGTGTTGACCTTTGAACTTGACTATACCCAGCAGCTAGATGCTGGCACTCCCTTTTCTTCTGTGCTGTGCTGTGTGTGTGTGTGTGTGTGTGTGTGTGTGTGTGTGTGCGTGCGTGCGTGCGTGTGTGCACTCTGGTGGATGTTCATTCATCTTCTTGTGGTTTCTGTGAGCATATTGGAGGCTGTCATACAGACATGCATGGGAAAGGTTTGTCGTGGCCTTGTGCATTTGGCAACACAGGGTTAGCCTGTTTTTATTTGGGTTTGCTATGTTGCAGGACAGAGTTCATGGACCTGCAGTCAGCATTTAATTGGTAAACACAATTATGTTTTCAAAAACAGATTTTATGGCTGTCACTGGGGCTGTAAGGGAAAATGATGGAAAGATATGTATTTATTCGCACATTAGCTGTCACGGCATATTTTGCACTCACTATAAATGTGCCAACAGCTGTAAAGGAACTCATAAATGATATTAACTATGTATAAACAATTTTTATTAGTTACTCATGCTTTAAATGAGCTTTTATTTGGATTTGTACTCTTTGATTGTTACTTTAAATCAAGATGATTATGAAATCTCCAACTCAGTTATACATACACGCACACAAGCCCCCCCCCCCCCCCAAGATAAGATATCAACACACACACATGTTGATATCTTTGTGGAAATGTTGTCCATGCTGAAAAGCACATAGAATTTTGCTCCACTCCTAGAGCAAAATTCTCTAGGTTTTTGAAGCTCCTTTAGCGTTTTTGTAATGATTAACTAGCTGTCTTTTAGATGTGAGGGTGGTCACTGGGAGGTGCAAATTCGTGAGCTGCAAAACACATACGCAGTGACACAGTCACATGCATGCTGAATGATACTCGCACTCATTTAACATGAACACCCACTCCTTAGTCTAACAGCCCTAAGGCATTAGTAATGGTTTCTTGGAAATGAGCCTGGTTTCTAGCACCACTCATCGTTAGGATCGCATATCGAGGGGATTTTCACCTCACAGTGTTTTTCTTGCACTAAACTCATATGTTTTCATCTTGACAGCAAACGTTAAAAGAAGAGTGATCATTGTAATCCCGGTAAAACATAAGAAGAGTTCAAGAGGGGACCACATGTTTGTCTAGTTGTGGTTATAAATTGTGTGTTCTGTATTTCGGATGTGTGCATCCATGCTGCTTTCACAACAAATCCACTAATGGTTTTATAGTCGCCAGTCACCATGGCAGCGCTGGAAGCCAAAAGAAGTGCACCCTGGGAGGACAATATGAGTGTGCTGAGTGTCTTCAGGATTAGGACCACAGGGCTATTTTTCATTTCACCTCTGGGCCACCGAACAAGAGAGTAATGGGGGGCATTGCCTCTCCCAGCATCTAATCTCCCTTCAGCACTTGAGGCCAAGCAGCAGAGTGGGAGTGTGTGTTGGTCTGGGCATGAGTGTGTGTGTGTGTAAGGACCAGATGATGCATGCTAACAAGTGCAGCCACGGAATATTAATCACAGAGTCCTTAGTCTCACCAGTGCTTTGGCTGAGGAGAGTATCAGCATTCTTGACATGTCTGCACTTGAACAGCAGCACACAACCTGCTATTCATTTCATTAGTTTGTATTTTTTTGAGCTGAAACATACAATCCCCCAAAAAGATTTTCTTGTGGATTTATTTTCTTAAAAGGGAAATTCCAGTATTTGTCAACTTGGATCTTTTTGTTATATTTTTGACCGTTATGGCTATTGGTCATACTTTCCTCCTTTATATACACTGGGGAATTGTGGTCATGACTGGGGTAATATAAGCCCACTGGGAATATCTCTCACTTTGTAGGATCTTGCATAACATAGCGGATCTACTTCCGGGGAAACTTGCCAGCTGATTTATCTTCCTTATTGATGTGCACACACTGGCTTGTTTACATTAGTGTGGGGGAGCCAATTGACTTAGATGTGCAAGTAGGAGCAAATGTGAGAAGATAGTTCTGTCTGCTGTCTCCAAAGTGCAACAAAGGTAGACACAGGGTAGACATCATGTGTCTACATGAATTGGTTTAAAACTGCAAATCAGTTTTCTACAACAGTGACAGGGATTTTTCATGTTTTTGAAAGCAGGATGCTTGGTCTTGCCAGAAACTGCACTTCCCACATCCCTGCAACAGTAGTGGTTCTCAACCTGGGGGACCTTCCAATTTTCAAAAGGAATCAAAAGGAAAGAGACACATTTGAGGTCACAGGATGATTTACAGGACAGGAGAAAATTAAAAGCTTTTGTTTTCTGTAGATATATTTTTCTCTAATAATTATTATTTTCTCCTTAAAATACTGTACAGGTTTACAGTTTCAGGCCTCCAAAAGAAAACCCCTCAGAGATAATCACCTTTGTTTTTTTTTTACTGCTCACTAAAGCCAAAAAGGTTGACAGCTAGTCATCTACAACAAAAACACTGGGAAAAGTTTATCCTGATCCAAAAGTCAAATAGAGTTCAACACCCAGGATGACTAATATAGAGTCCCAGTTTTTCTAAACGGATATTTCTCATCATATTAGGATTCCATTAACTTTCTTATTGAGGATGTTATGTAAAAACTCTAAAGAAATATCTAAAGAAACATCTATGGTGGACTGTTGTGTCATCCACCAGATATGGATGTCAGTACTAACGTCTTCAGGTATGCAGTACAGAACAAACTTGCCCCAAGGGAGAAAGACTTAGACTCAGCTACCACTTTCTCGAGCCAGGCGGAGTGAATGGTTACCTGGGGGAGGGAAGAGCAGAGCACACTAACACACACACACACACACACACAAGCTAATCATGTTTAATGGTTTCTGTGGAATGCTGCCAAACCTACTGAAGATCTCTCTTCTTCACCTCCTTATTCTCTTCATCCCTCCCACTTTCTCATCGCTTTCCCTCTATTCTCTGACCATCTCTCTACATCCCTCTTTTTCTATTTCAAACCGCAAATGTGTTTATCCCCCCAACAAATTACCACCACTACCATCCTTATGAAAGAAACAACCCAAAGAGACATCAGATGTCTGTGAAGTCATGACACACAGTGCACCACACACAGCACAGGCCTGGAGACACTGCCATCATCTTCCGCTTTGCCTAAAAGCACTTCAAGAAGGTATCCATTTTATTCCGTGGATTTTTTCATGTCTGATTTATACACAAAGGTCGTGACTAGGGTTATTGCAACAGGCTTGCACAGAAAGCAGTGGGGGGTGGTGGGAGGTGCTGGTCAGGAATGTGGGGGGGCATCTTCAAATTGATAAAAGTTTGTCTTAGGCAATTCTGCCCACGCGTCAGATGGATTTGTACTTTACTGTGTTAAATTCTCTTTTCTACAAAGTGATGTTTTAAGATGCAGAAGATAACATACAGAGAAGCGGTGGGTATGTGAGACTGATGTCATCATGATGCTTTTAATGGGCTTTTTTCAACACACTTGATAATGGTGTAGATTAGTGTATAAAGAATTAGTATATGCAGTATAATATCAGCATGCTAGGTTCTAAATCTAATGCTTAATGGGTAGGCTGAGTGTGTTTGAGAGAAACATAGATGAATGAGTCCAAGGTTCAAAATGTACAGTTTTATCTTATTTTCATTCCTCGTAGATTTCTTAAAAAGTTTTCGTATGTGCATATGTGGTTTAAGCTCTGCAAAGAGAGAAGAAAATGATTAACATGAGATCAAATGTCTCAACAGAAGGTATGTCTGATAATAAAAGTAAATAAAATATTAAGGAATTTCACTTACAGGACACAACAAAAGGGAGGAAGGCAGTATATATAGCCTCTCCTTTGGGTGATTGCACCTGAGGAGGCGTGTCCATCCCCAGTAGGAGTGCTCGTACTGTCCTCCCTGCCTCAGGTGTGATCATGTGACCTCTTTATGGGAACTTACTCAAGTATTTGCACGTGGTAGATGGTTTTGGGTGTGCAGAGCGTGCAACTTTCATGCAGGAGACTGGAGTTCGCATCCAGCCACAGAGCTGCAATAAATGTTTAGTTGTCTAACCTCAACCATACCTTAACCATAAGTTATTGCCATAAAGTTAACCATATAGTTGCTACAAGCAGAAAAAAATATTGTTATTGTACATGGTCAATACATTGGCTGAATCATCCAATAGTAGTGATGGCAGATTCCAATCTTGTGTTTTTTGTCGTGGAGCCACTCTTTTGTTGCTCTTTTGGATCACTGATTGATCTGTGACTAAACCAACAGAATTTGTTCAAAGGTTTAAAATCCCCTTTGATTATATAGCAGAGAAGCTCAAAGTAAAATCCTTGTGGATGGATAGCATGTATTGCTGGTGACTGAAGTTACATTAAATGCATCTTTAAAAATGTGTTTGCACGTCCCGTAGTCTGCATTCATACTGTGCATGGAAGCTGCACTTTGCAGATGATACAGCTCGGGAGAGTTTTTTAACTCTGTCCTTGAGACAACAGTTCAATGTTTTAGATGACAGATGACATTTTTTTCATCATTGTACACTTGCAAACACTCCATCCCTAACAATCACTCTTTGTGTTTCTTGATTTGCATTGCAGTCAAGAATGTGAAGTTCTTGACATGCAGCAGGTTTTTCTTTCATGGAGATCAATGAAGTTAATGGCTGTGGATGATGCAAGATAAACTGAATCAGATGTATGTGGTTTTGATCAGGAAGCTGAAGGAGAGTGACATCGAATACTTCCTCTCTCCATTGTAATACATGGATCTCGCCTTTCACAATACATTATGCACAGACACAATGGAAAAACAGGCCATATAATAGATCTTTTGATAGTGTTATAAAGAAAAAATGGCATTGTTGTTTCCCTGCTGTAACACATCTGTCTACTTGCCTTCTCTTCCAGATGTTTCTTGTTTTAGACTAAGTGGAGTTCTTACATCAGTCAACATTTTTGACCATAAAAATGACTTTCTGATCTTGAGTCTATGGTCTCACATTATGCAATGAATTTCATATTACACCAATTGTGAGGATTGTAAATATCTTTCACTTGAATCAGTATCATAATTTGTTATTCAGCAGCAGTGTTAATTTTGACACCCATATTTGGATTTTGTCTAGACTTATTCTTTTACCACAGTGTGACATCCGGTCCTATTTAAGATATTTCTTTTAGATTTAGTCAAGTCAGTGTTTGGTTGACTAAGCTCTTGCCATATTTATAATTCAGTCATTGTGTTTATAACACATTTTTGAAGTTTTAAAAATTAAATTTAAAAGGATAATTTCGGTATTTTTAAATCAGGGCTTTATGTTCCTATATTTTGATGCTGAAATGACTAGTAGGTACAAAAAGTTCTGGAATCCGTGAAGTAAATGACTTCATCCATCAGCCACGGACAGATGACAGGAACACAGTTTAGGTCATAATATCAAAACCTCTGGTGTTTTGGGCATCTTGCAAAAGTGGTAGTAATCAACAGCAAACCAATGTCACAAATGCCTCTAATAACTTTCTAAAGTACTCATGTAGCACAGTATAAGTCTATGGCAGCTCCATAAGCTAAAATTTTGATCATGGATAATCTGATGATTTAATCACTGAAAGTATTTTTCAGTTTTGTTTGTTGCAGTCAACATTACTGAAAATTATTTGTTCATGGGCAGTTTGTTCACTGTAATTTGTGTTGCTCATTTTTATTAATTTGCTTGAAAAAAATATTTTTTTACTATTTTAGTACATTATAATAATTTACTTCTCCCATCCAATTGATAATTTCATCTACAATCAGGAGACAAACTGCAGTTTGGATAAAAAGGGGACAGCTGGGGAATGTGCCTTGGCCAGGTTATGGGTTTCCTCGCCCTCACCAACCTGTCTGGAGTGGACACTTCTTCAGCCCCCCCTCCACCCCCTCCTATTTCACAGAACCCCAGGGCTCCCAACAACACATAGGATTAATCCATATGATAAAGCGGGTGGCTGAATGGGTTTTGTAGAGAGCAGAAAGGAGGTAATGCTCTGTGTTTTCTAAATGGGGGAACCGAGGGCCTTTCAGAGGGAAAACATGCTGATTACTGTATTGTAAAATGGCTTTTGATTCCCCCTGCCTGCTTTAATCCCCGGACACAACAGTGGCCCTGTCTCCCACCAATGGCAATTGAGACTCTAAGGAGACTTGTATTACCAGCGAGCGGGGTTTAATTGTGAACTCGATCAGTTATTGAAGAAGCCAGGGTCCGTTGAATTGGAGACTGGTAGGCCAGTCCTCCACTGCTTTTGACCGCCTCTTTCTTCCTAGACTGTGGTTCGCAGTTTGTTGTTTGCAATGCATAGGACAAGGATGAATAAAGACTCCCCACTAAAGAGTTCTTTCTTTTCCCTCCTCCCTGTACTTTTTTCCGCCTCTTCTCCTACTGGCTTCCAGGGAACGCAATTAAAGTGGGGAATTTTATGGGAGGATAGAGCAGTGGTGGGGAGTGGAGGGGGAGAAGGCCAGCCAGGCTATTATCCGTCCCGTAGGGTTGAATGGCTGGCCCCCCTTAGCAAACACAAAAGGAGTGGTCACAGCCGAACTGGAGAGTGGCCCCATCTGAAGAATGGTGGCCATCAGTAGTGGCTGGCTTTATGTCTTAGGATGTTCACACTACAAGAACTTTTGGTCTCAATAATGACATATTTCTTTATCTTCAAAAGTGAAAGACTTATTAGAAAGCTCAGTTTTTTGGACAGGATCAACATTAATTATCACTATTCTGGAAGAGTTGGAAAATGTCTGCAGATAATAGGACGAGTCAGTTAGCTTTTAACTGTTTTGTATCATTGTAAAATGAAAATGTTTGAGTCTTGAAAAGTCGGTGGGACAACAGTAATATTGTTAATGTTATTTTTCACTATTGTCTACACTGTTATAGACTAAACCAGTGTTTCACAACGTGGGGGTCAGGACCCCACAATGGGTCCCAAGGTGAAACTAAGGGGTCAAAATGAATTAAAGTCATAGGAAAGGGAAATATTTGGAGGTGTTCAAGGTGAATGGTTGGGTCAACATCGTCTATGACTTTGAGATAAGAGACTGTTGTTTGCTTCCTGTCTCCTACCAACAGCTGGTGTTGTTTTCTCTTAATCATGACCCTCACCATAAACAAGTAGCTCTTACGCCTAAACCTAACCAAAGTTTTAGTGGAGGCAGATCAGAAAATTTAGACCAGTCAGCTGAACCAATTTTGTAATGAACAAGCATTTTGAAAGGATGTCATTCTGATAATTAAGGTGCTCACGTGCATTGTTTAGGAAATCAAATTAAAGGTGGGGTGATTCTGGAGAATCCCATACCATGACCAGCCTGTTCTCATGCTCAGGCATGCCCGGGGTCGCTAAATAGCTAGCTAGCTAGCGATGTTTTTGTTTAAGGAGTTGACAGCCCCCCCGAGGCAACTTCCTTAACCTCAACCATGGCATTAGTTAGTGCCTAAACCTAAGTCAGTAAATATATGCATGTCGACCGGTTAACCCTACAGCTGTACACGTAGGGTTAGTCTCCTTTGTGTTGCAATGCTTTTGCAAACTGCAACGTATCATAGACACACGCAAAATCGAAGTTTTGCGTACAATAGACACGTCTTTTCCAAAGCATGTATATGTGACGCATGAGATGCGATCGGATTGCCATGACATATACCAGCTAGCAATACATAGCTAGCTGACCATGAGGAGATATTCGCTTATTTGGACAAAAGACGTGTATTAGATTAGAATCGCATTTCCCACTATAGCATAGAGGAGTTCTTGAAAATAGAAACGGAATATAACAAAGCACACTCACTCATAATGTACTAAAGGACATGGTTTCTATTTAAAATCCAAAACGTCAGAAGCAGTATACCTAACTAAACATATACATCTAACAAAATGACAGCATACTAAACACAGATATGATACAGTTTAGACACTGTCCATAACAAAGCAGTAAAAGTAACACACAAAAAAGATACCACTGCACATTTCCTTGGGGACAAGCAGGGCTATTTCTCGTTCTATTTGATGATTTTTTGCACCTGCTGCAGCATTTTCAGACAGATCTACAACAGAACACCCTTCCAGCACTCCATTTTACCTCAGCATTCCTTGCCATCCATCCGCCTAGTTTTCCATCACCAGACAATGGTGAATTGAGGACACCCTGGTCAGGCCAGCCTCTGTGGGGCCTGTGAGCTGTGTGCCAGTATGGGTAAATAGAGGCTCTTTAATATCCGTCAGGGGGCCGAGGGGTGGGAGTGGGTCAGGGTATGGAGCTCACTGAACTGGCAGCCATGCAGCTTATTGTTGCTGTTTGTTAACAGGTGTGTGTGTGTGTCTGTGTTTAAATGGGAGTCTTTCAGTGGAGCTGCTACATGAGCCCATGGGGCCTGAGCACCTCTCACCCCCTCACAGTGTTCTCATCAATGACAACTTTTCAGCAGCCTGGGGAGGAGGAGGAAAGGAGGACGATGAGGCTAGCTGAGAGACTAGAAGTGAGAGGACAGACTGCACTACAGTACACAGTATGTGAGCAGGTACATTACAGTCAGAGAGACTGAATTTCAAGTTGTACAAGAAGGATGGATGAATACAAGCCCATGCATACAAGTAGAAATCTATTTGCATGTACATAATGCACACAATCAGTCCGTTGAAGGAATGGTGCAACATTTTGGTTTATTTAACCTGTAGTGTTAGGTTTATATAACGCTATACAGTGGTAGTGATTGTTTAATATTTACTCTATTTAGATTTAATATACTTTTTAACTTAACTATTGTGCAAAGGCCCTTTTAACATCAAATAGGATAAAATACACTTGGGAACACTGTTCAATTTAACTTACATAGTGCTACTTTAACAGTGCATGTTTACAACTACCTTTATGCAAACACATTTAGAGGTCAATCCATGATTACATCATTAATCCAGCACCAGACACTAATCCAGCATGAAAATCTGTTGGGTTAATTTTAAAATTTCAGGCATTTTTATTCATGAACAGTGGCTGCAGAAGTACTCAATTTTCATACTTAAGTAAAAGTACAAATGATGTGTGCCTATGAGGAGTGCCCTCAAATCTATGTCTGGACTGGTCTCACAGATGTGTCTTGCTGGAATGTGGTTGTGTTTTCTGAGCTACAGTTTATAAACACCGTGGCCCGTCAGTGTTTACCAAACGTAATAAAGAGTTGTATTTCACTCTAACATTGTTCAGTCACTGTCTGGCAAGCAACAAAGACACAGACAGACAAGAGCTGCGCTGCTTAGCTGGGTTAGCAAGACAGACAGACAGAGAGATTCATAGCAGCTGCACAATATCTTCTTATCTGCTGACATCAGACTTTGAGAGGAGAGAACAAGTTTACCTGACTGTTCCCGCAGTTCACTCTCATTGAGTTTTTTCACTCCTCGTGCCTAGAAGGATAGTCCCTATTCATCCTCTCATCAAAGTTGTAAACTTTAACACTCGCTTTCACCTTTGACACGACAGTGAGGCGGGGCCCTCTAGCGCTACATAAGAATGGTTTGATTACTATCACTGCGTATGCCAGTGTCGCATCAGCTGGGTGAAGTTGATTCGCGTCAAGTAAACATTATCAATTTTACATTTGTTTTTCACTGCGGGTCCACTCTGCACTCAGCACACTCGGTGCGCTGCATGCTAATAACGATGTAACGAGGTCTCGTGCAGAATGTAATGGAGTAAAAAGAAATTTGGCTTAGAAATGTAGCAAAGTGACATACTTTCAACAACTAAAAATACAAAAAAATTAAATACGGAAAAAACTACAGAAACAAAGTATTTGTACTTTGTTACTTTCCACCACTGTTCATAAATGCACATAAATGCTGATGGTTTGTTAATATTCCCATTCTCAGAAAGTAGAAGAAACAAGCATATTTCTCTAAAGGCTGAACTATTCCTTTATACTCTGAGCTGCCTATGGATATCATCTTTACATCACTCTTCTGCTGACACTTCGCGAAACTGTTTTGCACTCGGCTGGCCATCACATTTTCCTTCCCATGTCACCCCTGCCTGTGACACACGGAGGCCCATGAAAAAAAGGTCAAGTCTTACGCATTTTCACCGCGCGTGTATCAGGAAAAATCGTTACCCTGTGGCTGTGGAGGTTTAAAAAAAGAGTGCAGTGAGTCTCCCTTGCTATATTGGGCTGTGTGTTGAGGATTACTGTACTGAGAGAAAGAGACAGAGAGACAGACAGACAGACAGACAGACAGACAGAAGGAAAGGGAGAGGGAAGGCTGTGTGAACGATAACCTCGCCACACTGCTCCATGGAACCCTGCCCTGTTAATAGTTTCCACCATGGGCGAGTGAGGAGAAGACGGAGAGAAAAAGGAGGAGGAGAGGAGGAAAGGGGGAGCAGTGGAAGATGCTTCCTGTGTGGCTGGATGGGTGCTGGCCACACCACGGAGAAGGAAGCAGCCTTGGGCACTGTGGAAGAAGTGATGAAAGATGCACTTTCCTCCTCTTGCAAATAAAAACTGGTTTATTGTCTCATCAATGTGCTACAGCTATATGCCTTCAATGGATACTATAATTTCTGTAAAGAGAGCATTCTGCATAAAAAAGTGGATGAAAGTTAAGAGTCTTTTTGTACAGGGAGGTAAGTTAATGTATAATAACCATAGTCTTTGAAGCTTATAATTTGGACCAACAATTTGAACTAGTGTTTGTTTTTCTTCATCTTAGATTTGATCAAACATGGTCTACTTTGACCTGGTTTGGCCTGGCCTGTTCTGAGCAGACCTCATTTCCAGGTTCCTTTTCCCACCACATGTCAATAAAGAATTAGTCTTTCAACATGGCCCAAGAAAGGTCCAATCCTGCCTAAAAGTAGACAATTGAATAAATAAATCCAATTTTAGATGCTCAGATGTGTCAATAGATTATAATTATCCATCCATCCATCCATCCATCCATCCATCTTCAACAGTACAGGGTCGCGGGGGGCTGGAGCCAATCCCAGTTTACATCGGGTGAAAGGAGGGGTACACCCTGGACAGGTCGCCAGTGATTAGAATTATATGACAGATTATATTGTTGAGTCTGGATATAGTGCTTTGGTTTCCAGTTTTGAGTGTTTACTTTCATTTGATTTTAAGAATGTTGCTTGCTTTCTTTGTTTCTCTCACAATTGGTTTAAGGTATGATTGCCCTGTATAGGCTTTGACTACAACTATACAAGTGCATTAGATTAGGTTAGATCAGAATAAATTAGTAGTTGATTTTCAGATTATGCTCAAAACACATCATACCATCTTACGACACAATACATGTGAAACAAAGAACCTAATAACAAAAGTACTGCAGTCCATATAATCCAAGTGTTTCACCTTCTTCTCAACTCTGCCACCACACACTTGTGAATCATGGAGCCAGGCGCTCATGTCCTCAGGTGGTGAGATATGATTTTGGAGCCCACGAGACAAAAACAAAACTTCTGAGGCCTGCACCGCCCAAGCCACCACAGGCCTTGGCACTGTCAGGCCTCAGTGGTAGAACAGTAGTACATAGTAAAAGGCAGCTGTGCATTACAGATTATACATGTTGGGATGGCCCTGCTGATATGGCGGGTTGAGAAAGTAGTATGCTCTCTCCCTTGGGGAGATCCTGACCCCAGGCAAAAATGAAGCATAGCAGTGTTTTCCTCTATAGGGGAGAGCAGCCGTGACATGTTAAGCTCTAACCAAAATAGAAAAGAGTATATTTAGGGTGAGTCAACATCTCCAGAAAACAGTCCCCCATTCTTGAGTTAGCAAGCCGCAAGGGTCTTTAATGTCTTTATTGTAAACTATATAGAAGAGATCTAATTCTGGAAAACCCTAGGAAATAAAGACTCAAATGTGCATTAACATGACTGTACACAGCGCTGTGCTTTACAGAGATAACTAGCTGTAGATATTTAAGTTGTCTGACTGTTTACAATGTATGATGTATTCCTATCGTAAAAGTCTATGCCGGTAAACCCTTTAATGTTGTGCAAGGAGTGAGTCTGTTTTATGCTGTCTCTTGCTAGCATCTGTTGCCAGCTGGTGTATTATATTACACATTGTAATACATGATGGACACCTAGTGATGTGATTGTATTAAAAGCTGCACTAATCAGCATTTCTCTATTTAAAATGGATCAAATAACTATGTATAATGTGAAAGGGCACGCTTGTTGTGACCAACCCACAGAGAATTACCACCCAATACTGCACATGACAAGACAATGTTAGAAGCTGGCTAGTGAACATAGTGGAGCATTTAGCAACAAAACATCCAGATTTTGCCCTCAGGAGTTGGTGAAGACTAAAACGGAGCTAAAAGGCAAGTGATTATTGGACTTGCATTGATCAGGTGCTGAAGAAGGCAGTGACAGATGGTTGAGAAAGTTTTAAGTGAACCTTGTGTCAAAAGTCAAAGTCAAATGCAGGTGTCAATGTATAAAGAGGAGCATTAATCAACATCAATGTCAGTCACTTTTAATTCCACACAGCATGTTATTCAACTTTCAACTGTATGAAATCTCAGGATTGTATTTCTCAGGGAAGACAAGTTGCATTATTACAAAATTAGTCACACATCATTTGTCAGGGAGCAGATCATTTGAAAACAATAATCCTATGAACTGGATTGGTTGGATGGAGTAGCCACATGGAAGGGGGTCAGAGAGACCTTGCAGTGACCCCCGTGACTGATCTGCATCTGGATTGTGAGCCTTCATCTGGGGAAAACGTGTGTAACTATTGCTGATGCTGAAAAACATGTATTTGAACTTCCTTTCACTCCAAAGTGCATGCTGAAAACAAGAAGAGGGCTTCCAAAAAAGACGTGCGCTTAAGGAGTAGCGGGAACACAGATTGACAGTCTTTGGTTTGGTGTGTGTTTTTCTAGAGCATCTGTCTTCCTGCTCCAGCTCAAAGAGACAAGCCGGAGGAAGCATTTTGCTCCTCTCCAAGGCCTTGAATGTGGGGAGGAAATCATCCGCACATTGCGTGAGACCCAACCGTTGTTCCCTGGTGTCTGTGACAGCACTCATCAGCGCGGCATTAATTAAGGATAAATACAAAGCATAAACAATAAACACGTGACCACAAAAGCCACAACTACCTCCCATACCAATTTAGAGCCTCGCCAAAGAAAGTAAATATAATAATCCTTTCAAGATTTGTTTCCCCCCCAGCCAGCAAGAGAGCCCCCCTATACAAAGACTTAAGTGAAATGCATTATTCAACAGATAGGAGCGTAAGGATGTCATTCATTGGAATCAAGCAGACCAACATTAGATCATATTTCACATGGCAGCTTGGCAGGATCTGACTGCAGATGTGCAACTTGGCATATCATGTCATTTCCAAAATAACCTGTTTTTGAGTGCTGTGGGTCTGGGTCCATGTCTGAGTTTTGCTGGAGCACCCGTTGGAACTGATTTGTACGTGTTTATGGAGAACTGTGTTTAAATGGTTCTGCCTGTGTGTGTGTGTGTGTGTGTGTGTGTGTGTGGTTGAATGGGAGTAAGTGAGTGCGTGCAGAGGGGGGATGGTTGAGGGGACAGCTGTAACGGAATCACTTCATAAGTGAAATACCACTCCCTGTACAATAGCCAGCCACAAACCAGAGCTGTGGTGCAAATGTTTTTCCAACATGGCATGGATATATCCCTGCATACTGAGATTGAAAAATGCATTTTTTACTTCCCATCAAAAATGAGAAACCAAAGAAGGTTGTGACTGGTACACTCAGGGTTTGGGGTCTCAGATGCACTTCATGCAAACAATTTCAAACAATGTTGGTTGTTTTTGTGAACTTTCCAGTAGAGGAGTATTGTAGTATTGTCACCATTGCTAGAGCATGAGTTGATGATCACATATGTCTTCCCTGCTGTTTTACCGTTTCATTTTGGAGACAAGTTTACCAAGACAGGCTTCAGAATGCCTCTGTCTATTGAGGGGCAGATTCAGGACAAAATGCATTTGTTCTACATAGTTTCATGCTGAGGGCTTTTTTGCATCGCCCTGAAGAGTTAAGATTCAATAGCCTCTGACCCTGAATTTGCAGAATGGCCTTATTGAGGAGACAGAAGGGATGAACTACATTCCACAGGGCTGCTGGGAGAAAACAAGATGGCTGCGTGTGACATGTGGCTTTGTTGATGGGCGAGGGATGTCTCTCATGGCCATCAGGGTGTCAGAACTGGTTACCTCTAATCGCCCCTGATAGGCGGATAGAGCCTGGGCACAACTGCAGGGCCTCGTGATTCAAATCACAACCGCTTACAAAAACGCACCATGACCACACATTGACAGATTAACATTCCGCATGTTTAACTCATATCTCAGAAGCTGTGAACGAACTGTGGCCAACTCCCTCCCAGATTCCAGATCACATTGTTCGACCTTTTTTCCCTTACATCCTCCGTGATGTGAACCTGAAGGAACAGCATTGGAATGTTCGAGATGGAATTCCTCTGAATGGCCGTTTGACCTGACTCACCACTTAGTGTCAGCACAGGGAACGCACTCAATCATTAATAACTGGACCATGGCGACCGCTGACTAGAATGGTTGTTGTGACCCAGGCCTCATGACTGCCATGGCCACTTACATACACAGGCAGGAAAATCCTATGGTCCTGAATCCACCATTAGCTATGACCTTTCTATTACAATGATGTAAAGGAAGCTTGGGAGGTATTTTGTTTGAGATGTCAGCTGCTTCTGAATTGATGATTTATCACCATGGTAATGTTCTGTCAGGATCTGGTGTGATGATTAAACAGTTTGTAAGTCTGGTGTAACCGCACAAATACATTTATTTATTGCAATTATTCTGTTTTGTGTGGTCTATATTTATAAATGCATCAATCCTACTTTTTCTTTCCCAACACCGCTTCCGATACCATAGCTAGGGTACCTGGCATTACCAAATACTGATCCAATACAGTTTTGATTGTGTTGAATTCATTGGGATCATCAATGTAGGTAACATGAGTCCAAGCCCTGGTTTGGATTGAATCGTTGCATGCTATGTATAACTTATTTACAAATCTATGGGTAAGGCATACTTCCCTCCCAAAAAAAAATTGAAAAAAACTCAGGATCCCTCTCCCGGGATGCTCAGATATGCAATAGATATCATGTGTACAGAATAAACCAACAAAATTAAATTGTAGTATGGACATTATTCAATAACACTGACCATGTTTCACTGTGAAAAAAAAATTCATACAAACCTCCCAAATCACCCCTGCAATATTATCCAATTTGCTGCTCTCATTTGTATGCTTACTGTGCTACAAACATATTTTCATGGCTAAATACACAACTTCCAGGCTTTTCCCTCTATAATGTTACAGCTCATTTCTGACTGTGATGAAAAACATTTGTAAGTCACAAAATATTAAGATTAGTGATCAAACTGGAGGCCATACCAGGACCCTCATTCACAAAACACAGCTTGACACAAAGTCAACAACAAAGCAATGAAAATATGAAAAATATTGGGGGAAACAGCTTTGATAACTGAAATCCTTGAAACAAATTCCACGTGTTTATGCAGCAACTAATTATGTCAACCACTAAAAGCATTCCATAAGCCACAAGCAGTGTACAATGTAAAATGTATGGCAATGGACAATCTTTAAATGAATAGTAAAGTTGTGACATTTATAAAACTTATTTAGCCAGTTCAGAAGGCCTGTGTTGACTAATAAGTTTAGTTCTTAGTCTCACACATGATTGTTGCAACTTTTCACATTATAATCATAATAACATGAAAGTACTGAAAGTAAATTGCAGTCTGGTTAGAATGTAAGCAGGTAGACCCTTAAATGTGTAATTGCCTCAAACAAATGATAGTGGAAGTAGCATCTGTTTGAGTACAGCACACATGGCTGCCAACACTGTGAGGCCTCACTTCACCACTTTGACCACACATGACTCCCCTATAACTCTTCTGGCACAGAACCATAACAGTATGCCATATCACTTTTTTTACGTGATATATCCACCACTGTCCTCTTGTGCAATCCACAAGGTCTTTATGTGGATTGGGAGTGATAGTGGGTTAGTTCTAGACATAAGATTCTTTCCATGAGGGTCGCGGTGGTGCACCTGTTTATCCAAAGCCCAGAAAATGTCAGAGCTACTGTGGTAGATGATGCCTTGTCTTTTCGACTCAGAGTAAGTGTCAGTGAGTGTCGGAGACATCTCATTGCTTCGCCAAAATTGCAGAGCAGAGTTTTGCTCTCCACACGAAAACATGCCCTGTTGGTTTCATTTGATATCTGATCACAGATTATGTTCACCAGTCATAATTAAGAAATATCTCTTTCAAACATTTTGTGCCAGCAATATTATATTATGGTTAAAGGAAACCATTCCTGCTATGTCGAAACAGCAGCGCTGAAAAAATACGTCACTTTTGAAAAATGTACTTAAGTGTTCACTCGTTTTGGAGGCTTGTGTTTTTTTCTATGACCACCCAATTAGTTTAACCAGTGCTGTCAACAGCCAAACCATCAGATAACTTACATGTAACATATTTTAAACCAAATGTGAGCTAGCTACCACAACAACCTTAACAAAACCAAGCTCTTCACATTTGGGAGGCTGTAAATGAGTCCCAATAATGACACAACGCCACCCAGAAACAGCTGTTGGGGAATGATGGGAAACTAGACTGACAGGGAAGTGGGGACGCATGTGGGGTCCTTTTCATGACTATGGAGGAGGAACCTGTGAAAGGGCCTGCCACAGGGGAGAAAGGAGCCTCTCATGGCCCATTGTGCATGAATGCTCCAACCTCTAGACCTGTCTCCAGCCATCAGCCTCCCTCCTGACCTGTTCTCATTACCCGGGCTTACCCTGCTCTCACCCAATAGGAATGTTTGTGTTTGTTTGTATATCTCTTTCGCTGTCTTTCAACTCTGTTGAGACCTATTTGACACCTCACAGACTTCAGACCTGCAAACCTCTCCATATAACCTTTACACTGAATATCGAGAAAGGACAAAAACTGTCTCAAAATCACACACATACACACACACACACACAAAGACACACACACACAAACACACACACACACACACTACTTTAAAGGATAAGTCCAGTTTATCATAATTCAAGTCATATTTTCCCGGTTTTGGCCATAATTTCTAATGGTACTCATAGCATTGTACAAACCAAGTTAAAGTCCAAGTTTTTTGTTTCCTAGAGCATACATATATGTTCCGTAAATAATTTGTCCTGTGTTTTGGTTTGCGAAAAACACCTGACACTAAAAAGGAGAAATTTAAATTTTATAGTTTTTGGTTTCATGATGGCGTATCCTAGTTTTGCATTAATTAAACAGATGGACACCAAATTTTGATACAGCCAAATCCTACATAAAGCAGTAATGTCAGCATGCCACTGAGCCAAACAGCAGCCTACAACGCAACACATTCTCACTCCCAACTTGTCACATATGGACGCTTGGTCAACCCTCTTGGCATCACTTTCTGACCACTTAAGCTTCGTTTCTTGACGTGTAGGGCTCTGCAGTCAAGTTAGCGACAAAAGGATGCAACGTCTGGTCATGTTAGCAGTAATAAATATGCAACGTCCAGTTAAACTTTCAAAACAAAACTAGTACTTAGCTTTTTGAATCGTCACGTAGTTAACATTGTGAAATGTTAGGTTTAGGCACCAAAACTACTTGGTTAGGTTTAGGAAGCTACGCAAGTCAAGTAACGCTACTTGCTTACTTACGTAAATTAAATAACAATATTCGATGTTGACTTTTTGTTTCACATGGTGAATGAACTCCAGTCTCCCAACTGAAAGTCTGGTTTCTGGCCCACCGTCCACCTCAACCACCTCCTTACTCAAACTTTTCTGTTAAATATCATACACCAACCCTTAGCATTAAAAAATATGCTTCAGGGCTTCCCACAGTGTGTTGAACTATGACGCACAAGGGCTACACAGTCCATTACATACTGACGCCAAGGGATCTTGACCATGCGTCCATATGTGAAGACTTGGGAGTGAGAATGGGTTGCGCCACAACACAAGAGCCACAGACTTTGAACAACGACCCACTTTAGCTTTCCTGCTAAAGTCTCGATTTCATCTAACTTACAAATGTTTACACACTTCTTTTCTTCAACCTTAGTTTGTTGGATGAGTGACAAACAAACATTCAAAAGGAAAATGTGTGCTGCAAACATCAGTTAGATGCTATTGTCCTTACTCATCAGTACCACTAACAACATGCTGGATGTCTGCCTATGATGTGTAGGCTACAGCACAAGTTTGTTCAGCCTGAAAGTTGCTGTCAATTTATACAGACACCAACACACCCTTACAGCCAGCTGAGATGAAAAGGAGCATTTGTGATATTTCTTAAGTACTTTCTTTTTCACTTTCCATTTTGTTTGTAATACCTCATTCAGGGACTCATTGACTACCGATATCAGTGATCTTTTTCCCACATCTAAATCAATATGCATTGCACTGTGGAACTCATTGAGAATGTTTTTATCTGTGGTAACATGAGGCTACATATAGCCATGACACTAAAAGTTGGTTGTTGACTTAATTAAGGTTACTGAAGCTGTCATTAGAGTCATTACCAATTTTGAGATAACTATAAAAATAATTTACATTTAAATTAATTAACATATTAACATAAATACTATTAAGAACATAAGTAACATTAACAGTTTATAGCCTTCAAATAAGCGTTGTAAGCTATATTTTCTGTTTGTGAGATATTTGTTTTAATGGTTATACTCTATGAGAATGCTTTGTATTGCATTAGACTCCTTTTTTGATTTGTGAATTTTATTGTATCTAGTTCTTACAGCATGTTTGACATGGATGTGCAAATAAATGCCTGGAACCAAAAAAATGCCTTGTGTTCGTGATTTCAACTGAAATGGAGCTATAGTAACTGATACAGAAACCTCTGTGGGTTTGTTATCTAGGTGATGGATACCGCTTGGTTTGTTAGTGCTCCTGTTGTAACGTTGTGGTAGTTGAGCTATTTAGCGATAGTCTCTCTCTTCTAGTGTAAATAGTTTCTTTCACTTGTCTTTCTAACCATCTGTCCTCCCTGTTCAAAATATGTACATGGTTGTGTTATGACCCTGGGGTCATATTTTGTTGTTTATCTCTCCTGGCACTGTCAGCTGTTATCCTCCATTAGAGTGTGTGAGTGTATGCAGGTACTGGAGAACAGGTGGACACACTGGATTGGTCTGGTTGAGCTGATTGGAGCCTCCTGATTGGGCATCTGGATGACAGCAGCCATCTTAAGCCCTACGGACAGGAACTCTGCCCCTCTCTCTGCCATTCCCAACCTGCCTGAGGACTGTGTGCTATGTCTGTGTTTATTGTACATAGTGAACGGTTGTGACTATATTCAACTTAGATTGTAAGTAGTAACGTAGTCCTTCTGATTGTCTTATGACCACCTGGTTTTGTTGGCTTTGCCATTTTTGTTTCTAGGAAGCAATTTCCTTTTGTTGTAGCTATATTGTGTCAGCTACTAGCAGTGAGTAGGAGTGAGAAGCCCTTTCTTTTGTTTGCACCGTTTTCTCCTGTTTTTGGACTTAGAAGCCTAGTTTTAGAGCTTTGTCTTTTCTTTACCTTTTGGTTTTGGGTTTAGGAAAGATTTAGGTTTTTTCTTAGTGTTTGGTTGTTGTTTTGGGCACTGCTCATCTCCGAGGTATAATAAAAACTGCTAAATTGTATTTGTTGTGTACTGGCCTTGTTTGGGAATGGGAAGAGTGGGAGGCCACACATTTATGTTACCTCCAGGACACCCCTAGACCTTGGGACGTAACAGTTGTCATCGAAAGAGTGTCCCTTTTCCCTTCAAATGTAGGTAAACTGCTGTGTCTTGACCTGAGGAGTTGAATTTAATAGTTGTTTGGTTTCCCCAATATATAGGTCTTTCGAGTGGACCAGTATCTAGCTTAGAGTTTTCTTGGATTTAAAAAACACAGGGATGTGGTGTTTGTTGAAAATCAGTTTCTCTGATACTCCAGACACATATGGAATCACAATGTTGTTGCGTTTACTCTTCTTTTCCTTATCAGCCATATTGTTGGTGTTCTTCCTGGAGCTTGCTGTTTTCACAAAGATCCAGTTTGGGTATCTACATGCTTTAAGTGCCTCCTTCAAGTGTTTAAGATCCTTCTGTTGGGCTTAGGTACTTGTTGATATGTTGTCAGCTCGGTGGTGTAAGGTTCTGATTACACCTAGCTTATGCTCCAGAGGGTGGTAAGAATCAAAAAGTAAATATTGGTCCAATTTGCTTGCTCTTGTCTACTTTAATGTGTACGGCACAGTCCAAGAAGGCCAAACTGCTGTTGCTGAAATGCTCTCTTGTGAACTCTCTTGAGTCCAGTTTCAGTTCTCATACTTTTGTCACAAAGTCTATGGAGTTTTGGATGTGGTGAAACATGTTGCTGGCCAAGAGGGTCAGGACGTAGACCAGTGTTTGCAATGTTGTATGTAACCATGTTGATACTGCTGATGGTGGGCCTGAGGGGGGTCCTTCTTTATGTATCTTAGGTAGTCCATACATCTATGGGATTGCTTCACCAGGATACAAGTGGTGACATTGTTCACAGGGGATAATTTTCTCCTTCTATAGCTGTTGTAGACATTATGTGACCACCAATATCGTATGTATGTATGTATGTATGTATGTAGTCTCTGTTCCCAGATCTCAGCAGTTACAAACCAGAGGACAATGTTGTCATTACTAACAGAAATGATGGCCAAAACTGTGCAAAGAACAAAGTTGTAATAAACCTTTGTCCTTTAAATTAAGGACACCTTTATCCTTCAATATTAATGTAGTGGTAACTAGCCACATATTGTAGCGGGTATTACAGGCTTGATAAACTGAAATAGTGTAAAGTAGATCTTGAGCTTGAGATCATCAAGCTTGTGTTCCTTTGCCATTATGTCAGCACCTTAAATGAAAATGCAAAATTGGGTTTAAGGTCACACAATAAACGTATGGCAGTAATTAAATAAAAAAACATGGAATGAACTGCATTGGTTCTTTCACTACATATGTCCACCCGTACCTTTATAATGAATCTATGTTCATCAGCTTCCGTTTCATGCAGACTCAGCTTGACTTCGATAACTGAGTCTTCCGATTCATGTCTTTACATTGCGGCTATCCAGCACTGCCATCATGGGGCCTCTAAAGTACAAAGTGCTGATCTTGCAGATTGTTTTGCTTATACATCCAGCCTCTAATCTGCAAGATTTATACCTTGGCCCACCCCTGTAATTAACAGACTTCTTAATAACTCACCTCATACATTTATAACATTTACTATCCCCACATATCAGCACACAACAGGACCTATTGAGATGTCAGCTTCAAACTGAAAACATGAGGAGGTTGCCATAGTGACAGTCATCACTCATATTCTTCTCAAACCAACTTCAAGCTGTGTTCGTAATTTATTCTTCAGCCAGATCTAAAGATCTCTCTGAGGGAACTTCAAGTAACATATTTTGGGAAAGAGAAAAGAAGGCATATGACCCAAGAACAGGATCACTGTGGGTCACAAATCATAGTTTGTTTAGCTGTGAAGTTACTGTCAGAATTAACCAATCGTGATACGACCAAGCACATTTATGAAGTCCAGATCATCCACACCATCGAGTTTCATCCATGCTGTCATGGACCCCGACGACCACAGCACGACAACCAGTAGTCTGAGGCAGACTTTGGGGTCAACTCTCTGCCTGTGGCTCAGCGCAGCAGCAGAAGTGTCTGGTCAGACCCACTGGTCAGGCACCACGCCCTGCCAGCAACCACTGTCTGACAGCTGCTGTTGCCTCACCAACCTGCGCGTATGGGAAAAGTCCAAAGAAAGCCAAGTCGACAGTTGGGACATGACATGACAAGAGTGTTTGCGTGCCCCACCACTTTGACTCAACGTGGTGCAGGCAGTATTCTTAAATGGCCTGAGTGATGAGAGGTGTAACTGCAGGTCGCAGGCCAGCAAACTGGCAGGAGTTAAAAATGGATTTTACTGCTGCTTCAAGACAGACCTAATAGCACTTCCCAATGAGGTCTAATGCGTTTATGTATTTGTGGATAAAATTTTATTGCAATTCTGCTCAATAAAACAGAGAAATGTAAGGGTAGAAGTTTACTTTGGAAGGATGATATACAGGTCCATATGTAGAAACCATGATACTCAGAATTAGAAACATTTTTCCTCTGCTTTCTGCCAAAGCCCGCTAATTGATAGAACATATCCGAATACTGGTAAGGTGATCCTGAAATGAATATACTGAGCAACTACTCTTTGAAACCAAATCTTTTTTCACATGTTGTGAATGGCAAATGAAAATCATCACTGAGCAAATTCAAAGTGAAGATTTTTTTCTCTCAAAACATAAATTAAACATTTTGTTTTGCTAATGTGAGGACATAAATTTGATTTGTTGTGTTTACAGAGTTCAAAACAAAAGATCTGACTAACATCATCTAATGAACCATTCGCTGTTTTATCCATTCATGAGATTTACAACACATATGGCACTTCATAGTTGTGTTGTAACCTCCCACCCACAGAAGTTAATTGGTTAAAAAAAACAAGAGTTATTCACAGAATGGCTTGAAAATATCATTCAGATGAACTATAAATAATTATAAAGACCAAGGTCTGGCTTTAAGCAAAACCTGTATCCTGATTGTAAGAAGCAATATTAAATTGAATTACTTTGTGGTAGCACACAGCTTTGTGCATCCAAAAACAAGGTGCTGTTTTGGTGCCATTGTGGTTCCTGCTGAACAAGTTGACACCTGCACGACAAATAAAATGATTACTAACATTGCTGAAAAGCAATGTCTAAATGAGTGATCTGCAGCAGCTGCGTAGCTTAGCACAAAGACTAGAAACAGGTAGAAACAGCTAGCTGTCTCTGTACAAAGGAAACTAAATCTGCCTACCTGCATCTAAGATCACTCATTTAGACATTTTTTAATCATTAAAAAAAAAATAAAGGCCATTAAATTGTTCCAGAATGTAACCCTCCATATAATTCCGGTAAGAAACATTTTTAAACATTTTTTTCCAGAACAAACAAATGAGATATAACGTGTATATATATAACGTGAGAACTATAGAGCCATTGGTGCCGGTAGGATTTTGTCACCTTCAGACAGAGCTGTGCTAGCTGTTTCCGAGCTTTATACTAAGCTAAGCTAACTGGCTGCTGGCTTTAACCATATATTTAAGGGACAGTGGTACTGATATCTTCATCTAACTCTCAACAAGAAAGAAGTATTTCCCCAAATGTCTTACTATTGCTTTCTATTGGTTTAACAGTATGGTTGAATGAACAACAAGACAGATCATTTAAATAAACTGCAGGTTTTTTCATAGACTAAAGGCTGGAACTCCTCTTTACATCTTCTCCCTGGTAACTCTGGTGGGGTATTAAGAGAAGGAGAGGAGCTTGGAAGAGGACTGTCATTGCCAGAGCTTTGCCTTAAACAAAGACATGTGTTACCAAAGGGATGTCAGCCTGCCCGCTCCCCAGCACTGTGTAACTCAATCTCCCCACATTCTCATCCACTGAGGGGGGTTCTTAGGAAGAAAGGGTTAAGTATGTTGATCAAAGGCTCATTGATGGACCAAAGGACTTCTCTAGATCATCAGTGTGACCTCGGTGCATCCATCAGCCAGTAGAACGGCAGGACTGTGGTGAGGCAAGGCCCAGTTGGTGTGGAGGGGGGGGGGGGGGGGGCAGCAGGGAGCTGAGGGTCTTTTGGAGCTAGGGTGCTGATGGGCCTGTGTGGTAGATGGTGAGCTGGTGAGGGGAAACGGGATCCACAGAGTCAAGAAAAAGAGGGGAAAAACTGGGAGGAGGGTTGGCGGATTAAAGCCCCAACCAGCCTTTAACTTCTCCCAAACCACATGGAGCTGGTGTCCAATGCCCTACATATTCAAAGGCATGTACACTAGCCCACTTCCAGCCGGTGACACAGATGGAGACAGAAATATACAAGCGCTGGGCAACCAGTTTCTCTGATGTTGCTTTCCATGTGGTGCGCTCTGCTGACAGACTGAGTTAGCCATCAACTCTCCGAGCAGGAGATGGACAAGTTCACTTGTGTTAAGCAAACGCTGTCACCATGCTGCTCATCATTACCTGCCACAAACACTTAGAATCTGAAGTATTTGTTGGTTTGACACAGCCGTAAAATCCATTAAAAGCACTAGGATAATTAGTTTGAACAACAGAACCCAGTGTTTCTCGCAGCACTCTTAGCCACATGTTGAGTTGGAGCTGTTTGTGTGTTGTTCCGGTGACCTTCCATTCCCATGGAAAAGCAAAGGATTCAGCAGAACTTTCCATGTACATGACCCACATCATGGAACCTCTTCACCTCCACCACTGCTCTTTCCACAGGCTAGACAGGGAAGGATGATACACTGGCACAGAATCTCACTGGCACTTGCTGTGTAGTGTGGTTGGCTATTCCTGGACTATTCTCTGGACCTGACTCTAGTGTCACTCTTTAGTGGAGCAAAAGAGTTATAGACTTGTTACTGGTGCTCCAACCAGCAACAAGTTACTGTTACTGTGGAAAAGTACCCAACTCTGCTCAATCAAAATACTTCTCAGTGAGATTGAAGTGAAGAACTTGCTCAAGGTGAGCTAATTATTTCAAGACAGATTTTTAACTTGTTAACAACAAGTTTTTAAAAAAGCGTGCTGCGAAAGATAATCCGGAGTGGTGATCGAGCAGTGGATAAGACACGTGCCTTTGGTGTGAGAGAGCAAGACACTTAACCTCTAGGTGCTCGGTGTGCAACCTCTGACATATATAGCATTGTAACTCGCTTTGGATAAAAGAGTCAGCTAAATGAATAAATGTAATGTAATGAAAAATGCCAATGTTTTCCGAATGGCAGCTGTAAAGTGTCAACTTCTGTGGTTTCAGCTGTGTAGCATATTGATGCAGTTTTATCAGAACGGATCATTTTAGAATATGGCACTCTCTGAGTTTTTATGGTTTGGACTGAGTTAATTCTTTGCAGTTTTAGTAAGTTCAGTTTATTATTTGCAGCATTAAAATTAAATGCCAAATTCAATTTTCTAAAAAGATGAGTCATGGTTTAGCAATTAGCTGTAAAATGCATACTGTGTCCATGGAAACACAGTACCTTCGTATGTGTTAAAAGCAACATGCTTAGAAGCAGATATAATTTTTCATGTGATCATCTTCGTGAATTGTACGTTGCTCCTTCCAGAATGTTCAATCTTCTGCTTTGTCTCATGGTGGGTGAGGGGTGAAGTGCTAAGAAAAGGGCCCTTAAGGGTCTTGTAGTTTTTCCCTAGGTGGTGTCTGCTTTTAGAACCCCGACCTCACTTCATGAAAACAAAACGTGAGGAGAAAAATAACCTCAAGGAGAAGCCGTGGCCTAGCCAACCACTGGACACTGAGCAGCACAAAAGCGCGTGTGGGCTGTCCTCGAACTCCCTCTGCCAAATGTCTCCACGTAGAAACCCACTTCCCATCAAGATGTGCCTTTCTCACACACTCACAGGCAGACGCAGACACACACAATCGTACATAAAGAAGTGGCATGCAGACAGAAACAGAAGGTGAGGTGAGCAGACGAATAAATGCTTAGTGCTCTTTAAATCTACAGAATGAGCTTTGCACACACATGAACACAGACACACACGCCTGGGGTTAGACCCATCCCATCGTCTCAGACTGCTGATGCTGTCCTTAGTGTAGCTGTGAGGCCTGAGGGCGTCACCGCATAAGTATTAACCTCGCTCATATTTTACAAGCACCGCTTACTGCCCCAGTCCAACATAAACAGGTATGCTCGCCAACTTGGGCGTCATTACTCCCCAGGCTAATGTCTTGTGTGCTTATATGTATACTGTAGTCAGAACTTTCACTTTGCTATCTGTGAATCTAAGTTATTTACATTGCCCGTAACAGATATTTTGAACTTGTTCAGTCAGAACCATAAGTAGGAGAAAAGAACCTTTTATATTTATACAGACTCTATATTTAAAGGCATTGCATCTTGCCTCTTTTTTTCTTTCCATCATGCAGTCTTTGCTGTAAAGTTTGACAGTTGATTTCAGTTGAGTTTATTGCGCTCTGCATGTTATTTTTATATGACACTGAAGATATTCTGGAAAACGGCCTCTCAGATATCAACTGTGCAGAATAGACAACACACAGTTCTGCAAAAACCCCAAGCATGCGTCAGAAACAGAGACCCACGCTGGCACATTATTTGGACTATACAGTTGCAGATGGATGGAGGCAGTCAGGTAGTGTTCAGAGTCCTCAGTCTGGGGTCTTGACAATCCCCACTTTGCCTTGTGGTCTATGATGTCACACAGGGCTCTGCCTTTGAATGGCCATATGTTCCTCACCACTAATATCAAACAGATGATGAGAAACCTCCAAATGATGGTCTTTCACTAAGACAAGCAGTCAAAACAAAGTTAAAGGAACACAGAAAAACACCAAGCGACTATACGTTCTTAATTGCTGCAGGCTGTGTTGCGGGCAGCTTTAAACTGTATTGTGTGTTCTTCTGCTTTGTTGAGAATTTTAACATTTTGAACCTACATTATCATGGCATAAAGAGTAATTACATTTTTGTCCACGGGAGCTGTTGGAGAGTGAAGAGATGTTTTAAGCACAGTAGTATTTACATGTTTTTGCATCACCTTAACCAAAGCCTTCACATCCTGAAATAACAAACAAGACTTAAAGGATTGCCCCAGAATAATCCATCATCCATAGGACTGTTAAACTTCCCTTTACTCAACAGAGGAGAAGTCTGTAATTGAAGTGTGGAAGACAGCAATCCTTTTCTTCTAACTTGGTGTCTGGCTAATCTCAAGCACCAACTCAGAAGACCTCTGACTCCTCGATTTTTAATTTTATCCCCCCATTTGGGTAGTTTATTTCTTTTGCCACCCGTGCTTCTCTTCCCTCACTCTTGCAGATGTGTCTTATCTGTGAGAAGCCAAGCTTCTGATCTGAACATTGTTGTCTCACTTTGCCAAAGTTACAAATTACTAGAGGCAGAATGTTGGAGCTAATTCAAAGGAATTTGGGAGGGGTTTTGTCACTTCGCAAAACAGGGAAGAAAATTAGAAAAAATGACTTGAAGCAATGTTGCTCTCAACAAGCACCAAATAAAAATCTAAACTAAAAGTTGTTTTATATGCCCTTGGCTAAGTTCCATTCACATACCTAGACAGCCTTTATAAATTATCTTTACAGCAGAGAGTAAGTGGTTTTATCAGCCAAATGAGGAAATTACTCATGAGGATTGACTTGTTCTGGGCTACTTTATTGGTTCAAATCATTTTAATTTTTCACAGGACAAGGAAATCAATGACCACTTCTAGCGTACACAAGTTCTTTCAGTTTTCTTTTTCTGTCTGTCATATTCTTTTCCAGTTCTCTTTAATCTGTTTAAATAAAAACTGGCAGTCTTGTGACTCCTTCACATCCTCTTTGGAGTCAATTGAATGTACCCTGCTTTCCCAAAGCATTAAAGACCCTGAAATGTCTTGCCATTGAACTGAATAGCAGAATCATATGATACATTTGCATAAAGTTTATGCATGGCCTTGGCAGATAAGCTAATATCCTCTCTAGGGATGTTAGCTGTCATATTACCTCGCAACTGTCTTTCCTCCCATCTGGGCCCTGAATTGGAAAACTGGGTGCGTCACTCCCAGTGTGAATTAGACCAGAAGCATTAGCTTGCAGAATATATCCCAATGAACTAATGATCCTGACACCTAAACAATAGCTGCTTTAGAAGAAGGCACACACAGCAGACTCTGTTTTTCTATCTCATATTTTTAATGACAAAATGTTTGTCAGAAACAAATGGATTTATTTTTCTCAATCCAGGGCATAGTATAGGGAGCTTATGTGGTTCCGGTCCCCAGGGCTTCAGACAACTAACAAAACACATCTTAATTCTGCTCTGCTGCCTGCCTACAATGCTTTTCACATACAGGAGGATCCAGCAAATGAATGAAATAGCATGGCTGTCTTTCACTTCATAGAAAGCACCGAATGGAACAACTGACAGTGATCATGTCAAAAATGGTATTTTATGAATGATATGAATTATTTTTTAAGTATTGGATTTCAAAATCCCTCACTGCCACAAAAAAAAAACTTCTATGCTTTTTGATTTTCTGTGATAAGCAATATTCCACAGAGTACATCAATTCAAAGGCTAGATAAAGTGAAAATGATTAATTAAATGTTTGCTGAAAAATCTTTTACCATGCTCTGCACACTTGGTTCGACAGCTGCTCCTACTTATATAGTGTACCCACTCTTTCTCCAAACCACTCTCAATTAGCTCCTCTCCTAAATAACCACTCTTTTCACATGCAGTTTCCGGCTACACATGCACCTCCTTGTTTCATCAAGCCATCTCATCCATCTCAAAAACACCCTCACAAAAGAACTACACTCTTGTTTGTGTGTCTAAAAACAAGAGGCACACTGAGCCACTTCCTTTTCACATCAGGTCATTTGCATGTAGGTCCTCTTCCAATTTACAGACTCCTAATGTCTCTGCCAACACAGAAAGCATGAGGATAGGCTCGAGTGTTGAGCCAGATATTCTGTTTCCTAAATCCCCATTAATTTTATCCTGAGTATCATGAATTGTACCACATGAACAGAAAATACTGCTAATATCATCTGCCATTCCAACCACAACAGAAAACAAATGTGCGAAGTGATGAGCCAGAAGAGTTAATGTGGGTGTCACAGGTGGCTGTGACCACCCAAGCCAGACAACCCCAATCAACCCCTGAATAAGTAGCATGGGTGCTTTTCATCCTTAAACTAAAAACATTTCCACCTTGATGAATAATGACATTTTGCACAGTTTATATGGATTCATTTTGTTGGGAGACATTGCTTTTTAATTTTCAATGGAAAATAACAGTTTCCATAATCCTTGTTCCTGCTTGCTTGATTGACACAGACATGGAGAAGACACTCCTTTCCATGCTGGGAGAGATAATTGACTTCTGTTCCGTGCGTGCCACAATCAAGACAGAAGACCACAGCATATTACAAAAATGTGCTGTGTAGAAAATAACGTCAAAGTCAGCACACTGCGTGATTTATTTATTTTTGATTTTTAATGATTTATGGTCCCTAACGCATTTGCCAGTTACTATATTAAGCGTGGTTAGAATGTTTGAATAACAGACTTCTACATAATGTTTGGCTTCAAACACACTACTACTCTGGACACACATAATGACCAGATTTAATGTGTGTGTTTTTCTTAAAGGGAGAGAATTTATGAAAATAATAGCTTTGGATATTTGTTGAAACAGTCAATATGGGCAACTGAATGCTGAACGGGAACATTCTTGTACCAACATGTGTTGAGCAATAAAATGAAGAATGTGGATTCCTGGGTTCAAGGATAAGCTTTCTTGTATGTTTCATAATACAATTCATCATTGAATTAAAGACACATCAGCTTTTTGTGTGGAAATCTGCATCC
Organism: Micropterus salmoides; assembly: GCF_014851395.1. Taxonomy (NCBI): domain Eukaryota; kingdom Metazoa; phylum Chordata; class Actinopteri; order Centrarchiformes; family Centrarchidae; genus Micropterus; species Micropterus salmoides. Next base: position 11,698,645 of record NW_024044570.1, read on the forward strand.
TTGTCAAGGAAACATGATTCTTTTCAGTTGCCTCAAGTTGGAGTTATTGTAATCTATTTCAGAAGACAATATAAATGTCAGAATGAGGCTATATGCTAGATATGTTATATAATAAGATAAGTTACTTTAACTGAGAAAATATGCAAATCTATTTACATGACAACTGTGATCCATCTGAGTAGCACCTCTAATAAAATAAAATAATTTAAAGACTGATGCATATACAACATATTTAACTGCACTAGATGATTAATCATGCAAAGTGTAAGACTAGGCTACGTCAGTCTTTATCACTTAAATGTGTGGTAATTACTAATGTGCAAAAGTTATTATACATTCTAAACATATTAATTAATATGTAAACCAACATATGAACTGGCCTGTATAGTCTGTAAACCTCACATGACCTTGAAAAATATGGTATTATAGATTAAAACTGAATAGCCAGCAACAACATGAATATGCCAAGGAAACAAAAAGTGGTTATAACAAGTGCCACAAAGCACTGCCCATTGCCAGCCCAAAGCCAAGGTTTAGCCTGTGGTTTTCTTCTTTCACACTGCATGAATTGAAAGAATAATTAAACATTTTGGGAAATTCAGTTATTCACTTTCTTGCCAAGAGCCAGATGAGAAGATAGGCCACTCTTGTGTCTGTGAGTCAAGTTTGGAGGTAGAGCCAGAAGAAAGGAGCTTCACTTTGCAGGGTGGAACAACTAGTTTGACTCTCTCCAAAGATATACAAAAATATACAGAAATACGCCAACCAACACCTCTAGCACAAAGATGTAAAAAGGATAATTTATGGTTTTAAGGGGTGTTAAATGCTGTAATAATTTCTTGGAGAACAACATCATGGCGCTCTGACTTCCTGGAGTCACCAGCGCTGACACTGCACAAAGGTACCTCTGTTTGTCAAGAAATAGTTTTCCTTTTGGCCATAATTATTATCAATTATGATAACATTGTTCTTACCAAGTTAATTGCAATGTTCTGGGAATGCTGAGACATTGCAAAAATGGAAGTTAACTTGAGTTTTTAGGAAGAGAAAATAAAGGCGAACAGTAAAAGTATTACTCCCACTGTCTGTTCAGACCATCCATCACAGGTGACGGACTGGTTCAACTTTGACCGATTATACTGGCTGTCGTTGTGCATTGACTATAACCTAGTTTTTGGGTCTGCTCATTATTGTCTTTACAACCTTTCTCAAATTTCTCATCATCCGACTTCTTGTTATTTTTTGACGTGTCTGACTTTGTTGTATCACTGTTCCCGGATCTCAGCAATTACTGTGGTTATTATAACTGCTATCCTAAACTCCTAAAATAAGAGCAGAGCTAATTTAGCCATATATAAATATCCACTGTAGCCCTAATGAGAAAAAACAAGTGTAAATCATCAGACCAAAGTTAGCCTTGTGTCAAGTGAAAAAACTATAAACTCTTGTCCAGCAGAATAATAGGTTAAATAATAATAATAATAATAATAATAATCTCTTCTTTAAGTTTTGTTACCTCTGCTATTATATGATTGGGTGTGTGGTTGTAATCATCGTCTATTTTAGCAATGAACTGCCAAACTGAGTCAAATGGGAGTTTATTTAGTTTTTATGAGTTGTATCTGAATAGAAAATATCAGTGCAGCACTCAAAACACATCCAGCAACATATCAGTTTCATGTTTAATAAATTGAGGAAGGATCTTTGCAGTTAACTGATTTTTTTTTCTTGCTACTGTCTTTTAACTGAAATTGCAAAATCATCCAAATCGATCGCTTGGAGAAAAGGACTGCACACAAACTATGCTACAGTAAAATAGAATCAAGGTGTTTGAATGTGAAAGCACACTGTAATGATGTTGTCAACACACCAGTAGAAATGTAACCTTTTTTTTTTCTTTTTATGAAAAGATGAGGTGTTTTAGGGATTGGGGGATAATTTTCTGATGGACACACATCTTCAGTCAGAGTTTCTAAAAAGTATTTTTCTTTACACTTAGTACAAAAAAGACATCTCTACCCGTTAGTGCTTCGTTTTAAGATACTATAACATAAATAAACAATTTATTTTCAGTGTTCAGAACAGACAGTTCCAGTGTGACTGGAAAACTAACATACTCCACCATATTCCAGTTGGCAGCAGAGGGTTTAACAGAGTTCTCCACTCAGATTTTGGCGCACCCCAACGCACCATACTTACAAAATGTTCTTCATTTCTACAAACCTCCAACATACGTCCCAGCCAATTTGGGGGGGTCATTCATGCCAAGATTCACTTTTGCTCCCCTTTAGTGAAAATATGACAAAACCCTTAAAAGTTTTCTATCGAAAACTTGACAAATCTCTCCCAGTCACAACCTCATCAGCTGCTGTCATTTTGATCAATTCCCAGTTTACTCTGTTTTCTCTCCATGCACAAGTCTCTTGTGAATTCAACAATTACAATCCCAGAGTGCAAAGCACAGTTCCCACTAAGGGTCTCATTCATTATCTGTAGTCCCAACTTCACTGTGGATACATCAGTACAGGAGGACAATCTCTATGTGACAGTAAAGCTCATGGGTATTACCTACTGATATTTAGCATTTACTTTCTGAAAAGAAATTAGATAGATTCTGCTGTGCAAAACGATGCCATGAAGAGCTGATAGTGTAAATTCCATTCCTTTATTTCAAAATCTTTCACTGGTCCATGTCACACATTTATCGCTCGCTTGACTCTTCCTTATTCAGCTAGTCCTTGGTGCCTCACTTCCTGGCACTGAGTTCCTCTGGTCCTTATTTGCAGGTAAATACCTCCGTCCTCTCACTGCACGTGTTGCACTTGACGAAGCAGCACCATTGGAACTTGCAATTGCACTGCCACACTTTGGTGTACTGGTGTGTATTGTAGCCCCGCCCACAGCACATAAGGTCACAGCCGTCTGTATGTGGCGAGGTGCGGTTGCACAGTCGTCCCTGGGTGCCCACACTCCCTGTGGCTGCATCCTCCTCGCAGTAGTTGGGCGACCTCTCGATGTAGACAAGGTCTGTCTCCATGGGCTTGCGGTAGCCCTGAGTCTGCTTCACTTTGAGGTGGGTGGGCTGGCGCAGTCGACTAGCCCGAACTACCTCCACGTGCACAGCTTCGTTGTACTTGTCCTTAAGTACGTAGCCAATCTCACGGAACTTGGGAAGTGTAGTCCAACAGGTTTTGGTGGTGCAGGAGCCTGACACACCGTGACACTTGCACTCTAGCTTCATCCTTTCTTCTAGAACCTGGAGAGTAATAGAGAAAATAAAACAGTTGTAGATTGCAACAAATATAGACATGAAATTAGACTCCCAACCCCAAATTAATAAAAGGACAAACCCCTGTCTCTCTTAAAAAGTCAGTTCACCTGTGAATACTTTCTCAATGACATCTGGTGGTCACTACAAATGCAAAAACAACATACCAGTAAGACTTCTCAAAAACTTGTATTGGTGTAGGAACTGTTTAACTATTTCTGCATTCCATAAACACTGACAGACAATTGTTTTAAGTGAAAAGGACACTAAACATTGGCTTTATTAATGAATGACCAGGTTTTACCCAGAGGCTGCCACTATTAAATATATTTATGTTTATTGTGGCTGCAACATCTAGTGGCCGCAAAGGAGGTGACGTATTACAAATAGTAAATAGGAGAACATCCCATGTGAAACCAAGTAAAAGTTATTTTGAGTTTTAAGTTTAATAGCATTACTGACTTCCGTCACGTGAGTTAACATACTTACCTACTTACTACCCAAACCACTATGCCTTCCTAAACCTAACCAAGTAGTTTTGTTGCCTAAACCTAACCGAACTGCAACCATTGGGCAACGTTAACCATGCATGTGACTTAGGTCACATGACTTATGTAAGGTTCAGTCACTGGACTGGTATGGGAAATGCTCACATATGTGTTGTTTTGGGAGGCAATGACAAACTACCTATTTTGACATGTATGTCAGATCAAATAGACTTCAGGATATTTAGGTACTTTAATTTGTCAGAATTTGCCAACCTGGCTTGAGTGCATAGTGATAGATCTCTGAGAAGTAGGCAAATCCAAGCGTATCTGAATTTGCAGTCATGGATGACATGCAGTTGCACTTGTTACTGATAATATTCCATCCTGTAATTTTGTCTACCTTCCCTAAACCACATCAATGGCAGAGAAAAAAACATGGATCTCATATAGCTATCAGTCATCTTGGATAATTTGAGTCCAGATTATTGTGTCATTAAATGTGTTGCACATGCAGTACAAAACAAAGACAAACTCAATTAATTGTTTACAGCTGGATAAGAGACTTGAGGTTTATTTGACTGCATAAACAACATTGTGATAAATAGAAGAAAGCAATGTTGCCACATGCTTGAAAGTGGATCACAGTTATAGATTAAGATGCTTTTACTCAAAGTCATTCAATGCAAAAATGTAGAATTTTTTGGTTGTGCCCTTAGTAAGACATGGACTTAACTTGTCTTTGAGGCTATCTCCAAAATGTGGTACAGAGGACAGAATGTCTTCACTCAATATTTTGCCCCGTGAGACTAAGAAACTAAAAAACCTTAAAATAAAAAATGTACCCCCCTTCATTTTCTGCCGAACTGTTGTCACAGGCTGAGGAGGAGAGGAAAGGGGGGATGGAGTTCAAATGGGTCATATTAACATGTCTGTAATAGTCCTGACTAGCACCTTTAACCAAATTAGGAACCCCCGACTTGGTTAAATGAAGCATGTGTCATTGTTGTAGATGTAAGTTTGGTTGGCATGGCATGTTTCCAGTGTACTTTTTCCCGGCAACCCACCTCACAATCGGCACAAGTCATCAATCTATCAGACACTTATGAAGTGTACACAAGAGTTGTTCAGTATCTCTGTCTGTCCATGAACTCATGTGGTACCAGTTTCCCTACGTAAGTACATTTGATTGAAAAAACATGAGCTCCCCCGACATCATAAAAGCCTGGGTCAATCTCGCCTCGGATGTTGATTCAGAATGAGGATTTCCAAAAATGTATAGCACAAAAACCACAAGGAATGCCTGGTATAAGGACTCTGACAGATGCATGGAAACATTTACTTAAACTGTGTCCATCAAAGCCTCTGATCTGTGACTAATTAGTCCAATATGACCAGATCACTTGTTGAACACATAGCCCTGACGCAAGATGAAAGAGATCTGGTGATTAACTGGGTGTTTTTATACATTCGGTTTAGTCACGGAATTATTATAATTATAGTTTTCTGTTTCAGTGATGCTTCTTATTGGTGAAAACAAAATCTCAGCTGGAAGCTGAAGCTCATTGGAGGCACAACTTCCTCTCTCATCAGACTCAGGATAATTTTGATCAGTTCATTTGTCTTGTATATGTTGGTGTTCAGACTCTTTTTTTATACAAAATGTCATGGATCATGCTAGCACATAATACTAAAACATACTGAGCTCACCTGCAGGGGACAGGGAAAACAAACAAGATCTATAAACTTACACCTGATCTATTTTTGACAATAAAGAAAGCCAGCAGAAAGGGGAAGATACTCTTCTCTATAAAAAAAACAACAGTGAATTATGATTAAATAATTAACAAAGGTCCCAGTTACATTTGTCATTTCTTTGTCAAGTCTAGTATCTAGATTTAGATGTGACTTAATACACCTTGGTCTACACACTTAGTATTTGTGTTTTTGTTGGCTAGATCATGAATCTGAAGGGAATCTGGGTTTTCACCAGCTACATGCAAATGCCAGTCTGCACTCCAGTTAAGAGGGTAGTTTTATCCACTAGATGTTACTATAACTGTCAAGAATGTTAGAAAAACTATAACGTTAGCAGTTTAGTCACAACAATAAACAGTTAGCAATAATGGTGAGCTAGCTAAGAAATACCATAAGCACAAAAAGTGTCAGATTCAACCCGTCTCAAATACTTTTTGGATGTTTTTACACCAGTTGTTTGATATCTGATTGCTATCCACCTAAGACACGCATGCCAGCACATAATGGGATCAAACAAAGTGAGTGTATTCACAGAGAAAGTTCAGGCCTCTGTATCCTGAATAACCTCTTCCAGTCTGAGAAATATTTTGGATTCCTACTGTCTCAGGAAAGAGGAAATCTGACTTTTGCACATCCTTCTAGAATCTGAGTTTCCAAGCCCCAGCGTGACAACAGCAACAGTGCCAACTCCAACCAGCCAGCATCCTGGCATGCAGCACATACCCTATCAGTCTGCTGTGTTAACACCGGCATTGTCGGCCTGCTTTCACACCCTGAATAGACGCAGTCAAATGGCAGTGACATGTTTTGGTATTGTGCAGAGAACTGCAATAATTTCCTGTCACTGACTTTACACTTCATAATTCCATGAAAGGAACTGGAAAGAGGGGATGGCAGTCCTCCATCTGGCAACCACTGGCCAGGCCCTATTTTCCCAGTGGACACGATAAAGCCCAAGTTATTAATTAGATCCATTTGTCAATATAACATCATCTCTTTTCTTTTATTTACCTCTCACACTCTTTTGCTCTCTTTTTCTTTCCCCCATGACTGTTCTTGGATGACTAATCGCAAACAAACATGTCCATAATGAAGTTTGCCAACACACTCTCTCAGAAATAAAAGCCGCCCTCTTAGAATGGAAAGAAATGTCAATAATTGGCTGAAGCAAAACAAGCCGCTGAAAGGCAAACTGGGTGATCAATCAATCAGCAACTTGGTTAATCACAGTCCTTTGTCACATGACTGTGTGACTTTTAGCTCTTTATCTGGGACTGTTTGCTCTTCTGCACCCATGCATGAACACATGCATGTTTGTCAAGTAATGAGTCATAAAATGTTTTGTTTCTTTAGAGGAAGACCATTTCATGCTATCTATTTTCAAGGACTCTACTTAATTCCAACTTAAGTTTGATTTCTGTCGTTTTAGCCATCATATCTATCGCTTATGATAACATCATACTATTGACAAATAATTTCTGGGCTCTGGAAGTACAGCAACTGGAAGTACAACAAAGTGGAGGCAACATGATCAGTAAAACCATCAGTAAGTTACAAATAAACTTTTTTCTGTCGCTATGGTACTATTCACACAACTATAATATGTAATATTTCACCACTCTTAGTACATAAAAACAACAGATCATCAAAAAGGACTTTTTCTTACAACAATAAGTACATCTGACATTGACTTGTAAAACAAGAACATGCAGAAAGACATGTTTCACATTGAAATACATTATTTTCATACGTAAGTACACACGGTAGCTCCGCTTTAATCTTGACAAGCTGCAGAGCTGCAGTCTCTATTCATTCAACTTACACTGTAAACTGAGGCTTTTTGAAGACCCTTTTCTCTCTCTCTCTCGCCTGTCATTCTCTCTCTTGTGTGAGTTTTGCGTGCATGCCGTGCTGCCGACAACTACATGCACGTCGCGGTTCCCCGCGGGTCTATTTCAAGTAGCCGGCTATTTAAAAATGGTAAAATATTCTTTGTGAGGTTCATCAACGTGAGAAATTCTCAGAAAGTCCTGCAAGGTGCGGACAACTTGGCCAAACACCAGTGAACCCGGGGCTCAGTCTCTTCAGCAAGTGTTCCTAGGGTTACAATTTTGGATTTATTTATGCACTTTTAAAAACATTTATTCAAAGTTTTATTCTTTTTACATGTTTATTTACAGCATTAAACGTTGAAATTTATATTGTAAGAGGCTGTATTAACTTATTGGGAGAAAACTGGTAGTTCTATGTAAAATCAGACGTTGAGCACCCCCATATCGCCAAAATGGTATGATCCTTGTTTCGCTGCGAAGCTTCGACCGTGAGATTGACAGTCGAATCAGACTCCGCCAATCAAAGCATTGAATCTTCGACTATTAGGGGTCAGCCCTAATTTTAACACCATATTTTTTGTCATACTGCAAAAATGCTGCAGCTCCTCTTTTTACCCTGTGTGTTGAACCCTTCGTTTTAGCTATGGAGTGATACATCTTGTCTTTACATGATCTTTGTTGGGAGTTGCACATGCGCAGTTCTAGTTAAGGACTACTAGCCCAACAGAAGCAGAGAAGGGCGGGTCAGTGAGAAGCCGGTAAACACGGCTTCAGTTTAGCTGTATATGTTCCCGTTACCAGCTCATCAACATGGACTGGAGCAAGAGTTGGTGAGTTATTAATCTGTAACAATAGTATCTTTCATTCATAAAGTTATAACTGAGCTCTGTCTCTACATCACAGTAACAACTTTATGTCCATTGAGTGTCTGGAGGATAACTAATTTGGAAGGGAGAGGAGAGGTGTGTGCTGCAGCTCAATGTTTTTCCAGAGTGTCGGAGTACCCGCTTGGCGAGCGTTATATGACGCGCATTTCAGCTGGCCTACAAACGAGCTGTTTTCAGGCAGTTCACAGCAGTGTTTTCTGTGGGAGATGGGAACTCCCTTTGGGTTGGACTTTGGGCTTTCTGACTTTGCAAACGTAATACATGCACAAAAAGGATATAAACTCAATAAAGGACAGGGAAAAAGCCAAAAAGCATAATACCACCTATTTAATTTACATGTATGTATTGTTGTTTCATTTGCCTTATATGTTCAGATTGAAAACTTCAGAATCACCACCCTAAGCCATGAGATGTTCATTGTGCGTGACCTCAGTGGGATTTAAACCTACAATCTTAGTGCAAGTAGCTTAGTGCTCTAAACAGAGCCACAAAGGTCCACTGCAATGATTATAGTATGTACAATCCAATATTGTGAAATAAAATACATGGTTAACATCCATGATTACTTTGCTAATTCATTGGTGGTAAACTAAATTAGTAACCATATACTGTAAAAAGGGGTGTAAATACAAACAGTTCTTTACAACATGGAGCAGAATACACAGCAAGGCAGTGGAATCAATCAGAGAGCTTGTGGACAGGCTCAGAGAGGTGAGCAAGGCCCCCGTCAAACAGCACAGGCTGAGAGTTACATTTGATTAGACAAACCTATATGTTGCAATAGAGTAAAATACAGTAAGTTTGTTTCTTGCATCAGTGATTGTAGAGGATGTCTCCATTGATCACAACTTGATTACATATATACTGAACAAAACTATGAACACAACACTTTTGTTTTTGCCCCATTCATCATGAGCTGAACTCAAAGATCTAAGACTTTCTCTATTTATTTCTCTCAAATATTGTTCACAAATCTGTCAAAATCTGTGTTAGTGAGCCTTTCTCATTTGCCGAGATAATCCATCAACCTCACAGGCATATATCAAGATGCTGATCAGACAGCCTGGGTATTGCACAGGTGTGCCTTAGGCTGGCCACAATAAAAGGCCACTTGAAAATATGCAGTTTCACTGTACTGAGGGGTTCCAGGAGGGTCCGGAAACCAGTCAGTATCTGGTGTGACCACTATTTGGCTCACGCAGTGCAACACATCTCCTTTGCATGGAGTTGATCAGGTTGTTGATTGTGGCCTGTGGAATGTTGGTACACTCCTCTTCAATGGCTGTGCGAAGTTGCAGTCAGGTCGAGACCCCGATGAGGATGACAACCATGCAGATGAGCTTCCCTGAGACTGTTCCTGACAGTTTGTGCAGAAATTATTTGGTTATGCAAACTGATTTTTTGCAGCAGCTGTCCGGGTGGTCTCAGACAATCTTGGAGGTGAAGATGCTGTATATGGAGGTCCTGGGCTGGTGTGGTTACACGTGGTCTGCGGCTGTGAAGCCGGTTGGATGTACTGCCAAATTCTCTGAAACCCCTTTGGAGACAGCTTATGGTAGAGAAATGAACATTCAGTTCATGAGCAACAGCTCCGGTGAACATTCCTGCAGTCAGCATGCCAATTGCATGAAAACATCTGTGGCATTGTGCTGTGAGATGGAACTGCACATTTTCGAGTGGCCTTTTATTGTGGCCAGCCGAAAGCACACCTGTGCAATACCGATGCTATTTGATCAGCATCTTGATACGCCACACCTGTGAGGTGGATGGATTATCTAAGCAAAGGAGAAGTGCTCACAACACAGATTTTGACAGATTTGTGAACAATATTTGAGAGAAATAGGCCTTTTCTGTACATAGAGAAAGTCTTAGATCTTTGAGTTCAGCTCATGATGAATGGGGGCAAAAACAAAAGTAATTTTGTTTAGTATATAATAGATATTATGGAAACAATAGATTCTGATAATGTAATTGTATTGTCTAATGTGAAAACTGTGTAATCTATCTTTTACAGTACACTGTTGCGTACTACTTTCAGCACATCTAAGGTGATGTGAAACATGTATCTTGCATTGTTTTCACTGATAGTTACAGTTTTTCTCAGTCGCTTTGGTACATTTCTCGAATCATCTTTAAAATTTGTGCATTTCTCGAAACAGGTAGTACAAACAGCACAACACAGTGGTTTATCTGCAAAAGCCCATAACTTGCTTAAAATCCTATCTCCTATCTTTCAAAAGTGAATATTTAGGTTAGTGTACTTGTCAGTGCCATCAGAAGGACAAGTCCTTGTGCCGTTGTTTACGAAGAAGATAGTCAAATGTTTTGCCATATTTTCACATATGTCCACTTTGGCTAAGGATTAGCTTATATATATATATATATATATATATATATATATATATATATATATATATATATATATATATATATATATATATATATATATATATATATATATATATATATATATATATATATATATAGCTCTGGAAAATGACTTGTGGCAAAGCATCTGAGAGAAAGACCACTTTACCTTTCTGCCTGCCTCATTGTTATGCAAATTCATCAGGCGGCGTGGGGTCTTTTTAATCTCGCGGGCATCCACGAAGCGTCGAGAGAACTCGATTCCGTACTTGATGTCAGCCGAGCAGCCTCCCCACTTCCAGCCTTCCTCCTGATTGTAATACCCTTGCTTCTCCCGGTCGCAGCCGCACTGGCTCAGGTTGCCCTGGCTGCACGCTGCTGTGATAGCGTGGGCCACCCCTGCCGCTGTAATGGCGTAGGTGAACGCTGCTTCCCGACTGCCTGGAGGAAGGAAAAGAGATCTTTGTTAAGAAATACTGGAATGAGATGAGATATTAATCAATTCGTAGATCATTTTAGATAACTGCCACTCTGAAGCTATTGTATTTCTATTACTTTTACTAAAAAGTCTAGTAAAATACAGAACCCAGTACAGTTACTGTAGTTACAGCACATGTTTAGCACCCAACACAAGCTCTAAAGACCCATGTAAACATATGTCAGATGAAAATGACAGATCGGACAGTTATACCTTTGTTTTGTGAACCTTAAACCAAAATATATATTTGTATATCAGCTCAAAACAGCTTTCTAAATTGTTTTAATGAGAATTTCCCATGCTTTTATAATAAAGCTTTAATACTGTTGCCTCCTGCACAGCAAGTCCAGTCACATTCTGATATGCAGTAGAGGGTATGACCTCGATAAACAGCACAGAAACTCTAAATTTGCTACACCACCTTGATAAGCTACCAATTTTTTCCTTCCTCTCCTAAACAGCTACCCTCATGCACCTTGGTAGAAATGTGGTCACACTTCTGACCGCAAAGTCCTTGGGCCCAGCCTGTGAGAGTGCAGTGTTGGAATTCCAGTGTGGGGAGAGCTCTAGGTGCTGTCCAAAGTGCTGAATTCCTCTACAGGAGCACCTTGTACCGCTGCCCACACTGCAAACAGCTGGGGTCTGCAGGTCTCTCTGCCTCACACTGCTCACTGACAAGAAAGGAGCCAAATGGTACCAAGACTGCACAATATAAGATTAGCAGTAGCTAAACCTAAACAGGAGATACTTTTACCTGTGCTGTGTGTTATGTTTCATGTTGTTGCTGTGTGAAAATCTTAAAAATTCAATTATGTTGCATCTGTACTTCCATCTGACAACGTAACCTCTCAGGGATCACATTATACTCTGTGAAGAGAGAAAAATATTTGACTGCTTGGGCTACGCCATGGGATAAAATGCAAAATGCATTCATGAAGCAAAAATATTAACATTTTATACTTAATGCTTATTTTGATTGTTGATGAATATGTTGATACATTTTTTCAACAGTGTTTTCAACAGTCCAAATCCAAAACATATTCCATTTAGAATGATATAAAATTGAGAAAAACTGCAAATACTCATATTTGAAAGGGTGAAACGGGCTGAAGTTTGATATTTTACTTAAATGATTAATTGGTTATCAAAATTAAAGTTAATTTTCTGTTGCTTGAATCATGTTATTAAATAACTGTTCTCTGAAGTATCACTGATGGCTTTAAGATAAAAACGGGGCCAAACAACACACTTGGCCAAAAGGTCGATGACTACAACCATGCCATACCATTCCTTTCTCTTTCTAAACATCTCAGAGTCCTCTACTACTCTCCTAATGGCTACGGAAGGGCTGGCTTAAAAGGCCTCCCCTGGTCTCAAACAGACTGTGGGCTATTACAAACGCAGTCTCCCTTCAACTGGCAGTAATCTGGAAGGGGCCGTGCAGCAGAAACAAGGCTAACCGCAGAGCAAAGAGGAATGTTTCGTAAGTCTTTTGATGTATGTTGTGTAATGTACTTGCAATTATTTGAACGTCTCTAGGTAAAATGCCTTTTTTCTGCACTTCAGCCAAAAGCTCCTTGATGATTTATCATTCCTTAGTGGCTTTCAGAGAAACAGCCAAGAAGGTTGTCAGATCAGTTTGGCAACAAACTTCATTGCATTGTTTCTGATCTAAACAGCAACTCCAGCGGTTGCTTGCAGTGTCAGAGGTTCCTCGGAGAGATTTATAAAGTAGGTAAAGTCTGGTAACAGTAAGAAGAACTGTAATCAGTTTTGATGAATTATGAGTAATTAGTAAATAATTAGTTAAATTGTGGTGCACTGTATGTACAACAACAAACAAATATGTAAAACTTTCTGCAAAATCAAGCTACAACAGTTTTAAATCTGGTGACACACCAAATGAAGAAGTACATTTTGTACATATTTAGTACTTACAATAAAAAGAATAAGAATTGCAGACTAGGGCTGCAACTAACGATTATTTTCCTTATCGTTTCATCTGCCAACTGATGGTTTAGTCTATAAAATGTTTTTAAATGTTTTTAAAAGACCCTCATTACAAATTTCCAGAGCTCAAATTGCTTCTTTTGTCCAACCAACAGTCCAAAATAGCAAATCCTGACATTTAAGGAAGCAGCAAATATATTACATTTTTGCTTGAAACATGACTGAAACAATTAATCAATTATCAATATAGTTGACGATCAATGTTCTTTTGATTGACTAATCGACTAATAATTGCTGCTCTATTGCAGACATACCTACAGGCGTGTCCACCAAAAACAGAAGTAATTTTTTAATAAAATTTACATCTGCAGCTACAAAGTACAACAAAAAAGTGGAAATTCAGAGGAAACTAAATACGCATCCGACATGAGAGAAGAAAATATAGTATGGCCTATGTCATTTTACCTGACCAAACATAGTTGCATAAAGGAGAACAGTAAAATGTACTTATCTGTTGGCATTTGACTATTGCCTAATTTTATGGAGCTTTTTAAGCATTTAAAAAGTAATTTTCATTAAGTACTTTAAATAAACTGCTTATATGCAGTCATTTGCAGCTGCTTTTCATTTAATTTCCTCTTATTTCTTCAGAGGGACTTTCTGCACCTCTTATTCTAGTCTCAGGGGCATTTTCAACATTCAAAGAAATTTTCACCCAAAGCCACTGTTAATTTCCTATCTTGGCACTGGTGCTGCAGAGCTAATACCACGGCCACAGGTTTGCCCCTGTGGGGACTGACTCACAACCACTTGCTGCTTTGGTTAGCAGCAGAGCTGTGCCACACCAGCTTGCGGTAACGTTCTGCTGCCCTCACCTTACACGCATGCATATGCACGCAAACACTCAGTGACCGGCCACATAATAAAAATACACAACACGCTCACACTGCCCTCCACCCTCACACATACACTGTTAAAAACACATTTGCAAGTAGACGAACAAACAGAGCGTCACTGTAATGTTTAAAACAGGATAAAGGCAGTTTCCAGAGAAAGGGTGGTTCCCTGAGCCTTAGATGCATGCCCATTTTTGGGCCCATTGAGTTGTGCTGCTCATGGGGAAAATGATGATGATGGGGCTTGTACTGGTTGTCACCCCCTGGTGGGTCTGGCACTGCCAAGGCTCTGCCTGGCCAAAATGAAAGCCAATTACACAAGCCATGGAACTGTGGCGTTCAAGACCCTCTTTTTTCCTTGTGCAATGAACCAAATAAGACATCGGAAATCAGATTTTTAGCACTTCAAATATGTTGCTGCTGGTTATAAATATCTAAGTGTAGGGAGCATTCAATCTCCCTCTTTCTTATTCAATCCAAATGAAATTATATTATGTGTGATGAATAATGAAATAAAAAATGTAAAAACTAAAATCACAGTTATTCACTCCATATAAACCTAGCATTATACTTGTACTGCAGTAAAACTCATTTTCGGGTTACAATTCAGTGAGTGCACTGAACAAAACATATTTACTAATCTAACCATAACCAGGCAACTGCATATTTTAACAACAATGCTCTGTTGTCTTGTGTTGAAAGTTGTGTGTGCAACAACATAATTGTACTCCCATGCCCTCAAGAAAGAAAGGCCCTGCTTTGCTGAACAGCCGTGTGGTTGATGATATGCGGAGGAGAAAAAGCACCCTTAACAGCAGCAGAAAGCCCTACAGAGGCTGGCCCCAGAGTCCTGACAGCCCTCCAGGAGGAACCACCCTGGGATAGCCTCGCTAGCTGCCAGTGGAAAATTGGAGTGACCAGAAAAACCTCAATGAACTTGGAAACATCCAGGAGAGAAGAATGGGGGAATATTAAACCAGATGTCTAATGGAGTTTAGTGGCAAGTGTCTGCTACACTATCCAAGAAAGTAGGGAAGAAGAAGATCAGCCCTGCTTCACTCAGAACAGATACAAGGGTTAATAAACAAGCCTGTTAAATCCATGTGTCAGGGACCAAACCCAGAGATGTAGTGAAGGCTACTGACTTGGCCTTCACATTAACTGACCACACCACTTGCTGCAATGCACGTCGTGTATTTTGACCATCTGCCCGAAAGTAGGACGCAAAAAGAAATCTCTGGATGTAGTGGCTCGCCGCTAAGACGGCAATCTGTGTTTAGAGCCGGAGGCAGGCACACCGCTAGACAAATTTCACATGACACAGCACAGGAGATTTACAACCGACGACACTATACAGCCAGTGCTGGTGTAGTATAGGCTAGCTGATGGAGTGACACTCCCGCTGACCTCAACAGGCCTCGCTTCCTTCACCATTTACAGGCTATGGTTAGGCTATGTTGCTGACAAGAGAGGAAAGGGAGAAGATATACTCAAAGGGACTTAAACAAGGGCCTGTGGGAAGGGCACGCCGATTTTGTTGTGTGTCTATCCCATCAGATGTTGGGTTGAAATGTAAACTGAAGGATAGAGTTTTCTAGCCAGTGAGATACTAAATGGGCAACAAACAGCGCCATAATACATCTTATACCTTACTTTCCGTATACTATTACAGGTTACTATTATAGGTTACTATAAAGCTACTGACAACCTGAGTCAGATTCCTTGTTTGTGTCAGCAAAACGTAATTCTGATTCTGGCAATTAGGGTTGCACCAACACATAAGAGGGTATGTGGCCAAAGCAGTGAAGCACGCAGACATAGAGCTGTAAGAGCACTGCAGAACAGATACGACTTAATTACTGCAAAGGTGGGGAGGACCTGACATAGTAAGAGGATAGGAGATGAAAAGGGCTGGAGAGAAGTAGTTTAAGCTGGAATCCTGGTCAGGGGCTTGGCAAATAAGAGGAAAACACACACACACAAAGACACACAAACCGGCAGAGCCCAGCAGTGCAGTTGAATGGCTTCTCTACACAAGACAAGCCTGTTGGTGGAGCAGTGAAGGGGAAAGCTTTTTAAAGGCCCCCTCATCCCGGACATGCACTCACACCCCAGGGACAGAGAAGGATTGGATTGCATAAGAAATTACATCTCAACCACACAACGATACCGTGGAGTTTTAGAGCTTTATGTCCATTAGGGACATCCTGTCACAGACAAATGGCACTAGAGTGAACAAAGGGAAAAGTGTCACCTGCTGGTGGCCAGGGGTCTTTACACTTGTGGTGATATTCACTGACAGTATATTACAGACTCTTTTCATCAAGAGGACAAAGCTTACTCTTTGTCTCAATTACCAGCCTACTATATGGAAAGGAAGATAACCTAAGTTGTTAAGATTACTCTTTCTGGACCCGCATGTAGATTTGCTGACTTTAAACTAAATGTTGTTGAAATTTTTTCTACCAATTCCCCATTCTCTATCTTGCTGCACTTCCAAATAAACTGAAAATCCTAAAGTCAAGAAAGTGCTTCAAACTCTTGATTTAAAAAAAGCAAAAACCACACATGAAAGTACAAGATAAATTCAAAATATTAAACATATCACCGAAAAGAGTGAATCATATAGAAATGTCATATACTTTCATGCTTTTTCAACACTGAATATAAGTTCATGTACGGTGATTTTTTTTCATGCTGTAAATATATAATAAAGTTATTACGCCCAAAATACTTAAAAAACAAGCTCTAACCAAAACTGTACCGGCACTGGGACTGTGACTCCAGGGCCCCATGGAAGGGGAAGAAAGTTGGAGGAAAACCCCTTGCTTTGTATACCAATCACTGAACTGACTAATGCGCTCTCTACTACTGTTTTCCGTTCCGCTTTATGTACCGTTGCTATGAACATATGCTCCCAGCAAATTATAGACAAAGTTGTGGTCCGTGAGGTTTGCAGCTTGAGGAATTAGCACAGTCGTGTTCCTGTACAATAAAATAATATTGTTTTACCAGAACTAGGCTCCACATTCTCAGTGTACTCACATCATGGAGCTGGGGAAGTGACACGCTTTGGCACACCACTTACTGTAGGGTCCTGAGTTTGATTCATATAATAACGAGGGCTTAGAGAAGTAAAGCTAAAACAATTATGAGGGTATTTAACGTTGCTGGTATTAAATGCTGAGAATCTAAGTAAGCTGCCTCCCAGGCATAGAAAATTGGGCTGGCAGAAAACATCTCAAAAGCATCCTTTTTCTTCCCTGATCTCCCTGAGGTGGAGATAAAGCTTTTTGACTGAATACCGAGACTTGCTAAAACAGGCACAAATCCTTCTTCCCACCCTTTCATCCTAATAATGAGAACGAATCAGGACCTCACCTGCTCAGATCGGGAAATGTAGGCCTGTATGTGCTGTACATGGTAATCATCAAGTTCATTTGAGGACGGTGTTGAGGATTTTCCTCTATTTCAATCCCATTTGACTTTGTTTCATCTTCAATGGAAACATATTTACTGAGATATATATCAATCCCACATCATATCATTGAAGATATCATTATCATCATCACTATAATCAGCGAGTCAAATATGCCACTGATGACATGTTTCCTTTCTCATTACAAAAGAAACCTCCAGACCTAACATTTCCATATTCGTTGATATTCATCTAACCCTCAAATAAAGCTCCAGGTCTCTTAACCTCCTCCCCCTCCTGCTAGTGTCTCTTTGCTGCAAAACCCACTAACTCTCCATCTCTCTGCGCTCTCACCTAAGTGGGCCAGTAGCGGTGTGATTGTTGGCACATGTAAATGTCCAGTGGCGGCCCTGCGTGTAGAGAATACAGTGATCGGCCTGGGATTGTGTGGAACAAAGCGCCCTGTGAGATTACAGTTGATCCTCTAGCATCCTGTTTCCTCCTGCGTCTAGCAGCACTGGCAGACACAGACAGACGCAGATCCCACCGATAACACAGTGCCGCTGAGAGGGGAGGGGCGATTGACACACACGTACACACACACAGGGGCCCGAGGGCCAGGGCCCAGAACGACCCCGGGCCACGTCAGCAGACAGTCGGTGGGTGGGCAGGAGAGAGAGAGTGAGAAAGGGGTGAGGAAAAGGAGAGGGACCCCAGGTCCCGACACACCCACGCAGTCTGAGACAGAGCTGATGAATGAACAAGCAAAGGGGCCTGGCCATGATAGCGCTGTTTGGTCGCGTAGGACGAGAGGCCCCACCCTAGATACAGACAGATGTTGTGGGCAGGGGATGTGAGGCGAAACACAGGGAGAAAAAGAGTAAGCGATGACCTTTACCAAGACGTGATGACCACAGCCCACACACTGTAGAACAACAAAACATCAGACTCCCCTATCTGATAAAGTTAGGGGAAAGATCCTACACATTGGGACACACACATATATACGGCTGCTCTGTTTTCTCTGGACTTACATAGAGGAGGGCAGAGAGGATTACGGCTACCCACATGATGATGGGCTGAAAAATAGGTCTTTTATCCACCACCGTTCCACCATAACACAATGCACGCATCATTTCCATTCTGTTATCCACATGGTATCAAGTACTTGGCTGCCTGGGAGTGAATCTCAAGTTTTGCTGGTAGCTTGGCAGAACAATATATCAGAGATATTTTTTGCGGTAGCTGCCTTGATATAGCGTTCTTTTACGATCTAAATGGGATAAGAGCATAAGAGAATTGGGTGAATGATTACATATCTGAGCTGATAACCACAATTTGCCTAAAGAGTGTACAACCAACAAGAAACTAATCCCACAAAGGCAAAACCTTGGAGGCAGTGAGATGATTGATGGAATTTTGGGAGGGTTCACCCGTGTCAAAGTATCTATTGTGCTCTTAAAAAAACCCAGTTTTGAAGAATGACTTTTTGACTGTATTTATTAAGCTACTCCTGGGTATAACACTCATAGCTAACTGACTAAGCTCATGTGTCAAACAAGGTCCCTTTATAGTTTCTTCAAGCAAGGATATAACAGTGAAGCTTCACTCCCTAATGATGATGAAATGTGTTGAGTTTATAGATTAATTATTTCTTTTTTAAATTTTGAAGAATCAGTGTGTGAATCAGTGACCATATAGGGGGCTACAGTTACAATGTATGAATTACATATTTGCTTTCAAGAAAAGAATGTTTATCCTTTAGTTGATATTTAACTTCTATGTCTGCTTTTAAGACGGCATCACCACATGATTTAAAAGGAGTTTGTTGAAAAAGTTCAGCTGGTCGAAATTAATATTTCAACTCGCATTTTCTTTTACTTTGTCAAAATGAGGAAACAAAGCACAAATGGAACCACATGGTCATTTGAATAGATTTTCTTGTCCGTTCATTATTAGCCTTAGGTTGGACTGTGATGTTGTACTTGCATTCTGCAGGGATATGATTTCACCACAAATGACCATCAACTGATTCCGAGAAGGGGAAGGAGCGCCGCCAATGCATTTATAATCTGAAAGTATTTTGTTGTCCTCAAACCAGGAGCTTGTAGTGCAGCGTATGAGAAATCCTAGCTATGTGGGAGAAAGCAAATTGATGGCTACTTTAAGCCTTCAACAACCAATGCAAATGATCATAAATGCAAGGATCATAATCATTAATTACGATTGTACTGCCACTGTAATTTTTTTTATTCCCTCTGATTAAATCATTGTGACTCATAGATTTTTGCCAGTGAAAACTGCTGTAAGACCATTGCGCTCAGTTAAAACATTAGTAAAGTGATCTAAAATTCTAAATGAAGTGTCTTCAATATTGATTATCATATAAAAGCCATAACCATCACCAATTGTTTTATGAGTGATATTAACTATAACTAAGAATGTAAAAATATATACTAAGCATAGATTTACTTTTGTTTTTCAGACTAGCTTAAGTCATAAAATCCTGTTCATCTCTTGTCTCTGACACACTGCATCCAAAATAAAAGCACTCCAAAACCTTCAATCTTTGATCAAACTCAGCTTTTTTTTAAAGGGTGTGGAATGTAAAACACTAAGCTAAAATTCAAAAATGTCTATCAACCACATCCTCTTTGCACTTATCCCCCTCCACTGTTTAACCTGGGGATACAAAAACCGACCTTAGCACTGACTGTCTGGCTCTATCTGTCTGTCGTGACCTTTCCCCTCCTCTGAGAGGGAGCTCCACTCCAAGGTGTCCTGCACCTCCAGCTCCTGATCAAGTATGTGCCTGTCCGGGAGTTCTTTCCACACAAGTGGTTTTCAATGAACCTGCTGACTTAAACATCCTTTATCTGACTAGACACTGGTTTGGCCCCTGCAGCCCTGCAGTGCTGGCAGGTGGATCGCCCACATTCTGAGCTTCCAAAGGGAGATGGGTGAACAAGGGAAAATACAGACATGAACACAGCCTCTATTCTCCAAGCACCCTTTAGTCTGAGTATCCACATTTTGTTTTTGGTAACTATTCAGACAGACAATTCTTACTGTTTCCGTATCCTGTTATTCTAAAGAGTTTCTAGCCATGAAGCACAGCTTGGGGCAACAACTTGGTGCCTATCTAAGGTAAATGAGAGAGAGAGAGACAGAGAGAGACAGAGAGAGAGAGAGCAAGAGAGAGAAAATGAAGATAAAGCAAAGGGGAGAGAGATATGATGTAGGTCACAGAACAAAACAGATATTTCCTTGCATCTTTTCTGAAAAAATCTTTTTGTGTCAATGTACCATGAATAAAACAATGTCTTACCTGAAATTCTACTTAAGCATGCAATTCTACCTTACTGGGAGTCTACAGAGAAATTGGTGTTTGGCACTGCTAAAAATAATTCAGATCAGTATTCCTTCTGCAGCAAAAGGCTCACCTGCTCAAGTGCTGCATCTATTCTTGTGCAATGAGTCAGAGACAGCATGATTGAACTTTTGTAATATTTCACTGCCAGCACAACAAGAAAGCTCTTTCAGATGAAAAGCATGAATCAGGACGGTGACAAACTGGCTAGAAAGTCAAACAGAGAGTAACCGGAGCAGACCATTTTATGACAAGGAGGCCAGTGTTAGCCTTTGATGCTGAGTGTAGCCATTGAAAGGTGTCCATTTTCAAGGTCTAATCACCGACATCAAGTGCATTGCGATTTGAACAGAGCTGTAAGATGTTCATAAGCAGGTCTTTTAAGTGAAGGGCATCTCCATTACAGGTGGTTAACCAAAGGAATGTCAATGGTACACAAGATGAGGCCTTTTTCAGTCAAGTCAAAACATTAACGAAGGAAAAAAGTAAAAATGTCCAGTAATAGTGGAATTAATAGAATACCCGCAACAGGAAAATAAAGTGTGCTAGTTCGATACTGTTTGTGTGTTAAAGTTGAGGCATGGGGCAAAGAAACAAACTAGAGGGATCTAAAACAGGTTTATAAAAACCACATTGGGCTTTTGATGCACTTTACGCATGGGTGAACACACTTAAATATGCGTAATAAAATGGCATCAACCAATCATGATTCATCCAGAAACCCGGCCAAGTATAATGATTGGAGGACTGACCACGTTTGCCATTCTTTTCCTGACCCCCCCTCCTTTCCTCCTGACTCGCTGATGGATTTGTCTCTAATTTTATTATTACTTCTTAATAGACTGCAACAAGCCACTCAATAACACCCATTTCTGTTAGCGCAGGATAATTCGTTCCACATTTTTACAGACTGAAGGTACCAACTCATGCCAACACCATAGCAGGGCACAAGGGGAGAACTGCTAAATCTGCTTTTGCAGAGGAAACAGACACACTTAAATTGCCAGTTTCAAATCTCACTGCGAGTTTATGGTGTTGTTCTCCAATTTGTCAGTTAAAGTATAATAAAGGAACCCATGCTCTTTGCAAAACAGAGAAAGTTGAGGGATAAAGCTGCAATAAGAATGGGGATGCTTTCATTTTTCCATCAATTCATCTACCCTGAGGTCTTGTGTTCAGCAGTGTCAGGCAACAGGGAAGATGCCAGAAAAAGCCATCTTCTGAATATACTTTTCTGTTGACAGTAGAAGAGTGAAATAAATATCAAATGACCAGCTTTTGAAACAGAATCACCTCTGCTGAATGAAGATATCTCTTGCTATGTAATGCTCAATAACCCAACTATCAGTGTGAGCTCTCTTGGAAAGCAAATGTAATACCATGGAGCAACTCCAAAACAGAAAGACTGCCTCCAAGAGCAGGCAGCACAGAGAGAATGCATTAGACTTGCGGTCGGCTGATCTTTAGTTCTTGAAAAAATGCCGACATCTCCTCCCTCCAGTCCAAAACTAAGACTGGATCACAGAGCGGGGGGAAAGGTTTAGTGTTCATAATTTGGGGGATTTGAATGAAAAACTTAAATGGGAGCGGAACGGGAATAGCTTTTTCCCTGTTCTTGATTATGATGATGTGGGAATTTGCAGATTGGAACATTTTGTTGAAAGAGTGTATTCCATGATTTCATGCCATCCAAAAAAATTCCATAATACACACAGACATGGTCAGAAAACATGGTTACATCTTCAATCATGAGCAACAAACACTGGAAACTATCACAACTTCAAATGTCGTGTGCGAGTTGATGGCAGTTTGACAATAAGGTGTTGAGAGAAAACGCTAAATCGGCCACTTTTCCACAGTGTCTAACTGGCAGCGGAGTTCTGCAGTAGCTGTGGTGTCTGTGGTCTCCCACGATGACCTAGTGGGACACTGCTATACTGAACAAGCACTGTCAGAACCCAAGCAACAGCCTTCCCACCTACAGCAACGGAGAACTTGATCTCACTGTCTCAAGATGCAACGTCCAAACACACACCTGAATCCTATCACTTAATGCTAAAGTGTGGGACAGAACAGACACAATGTTTAACTTTTGTTATGTTTTAACAATTATATATCCCCATGCAAATAAAATAAATAATTTTGAATGTACTGAGAAGAAAATGCTTAAACATAAATTAAAGGCACAATTTATTACCCAGATCCGATTTTTTTGATTGTTCACATTATTTTTAAATGTGGCCCACATCAGACTCCAGTGTGAACTGACCCTGGCCTGAAAGAGACCTGCATGCACAAAAGAATAATACAATGTCACATGCAGTACGTTATCGTACGGAAGTAAACATGGAGGCCACAGAGGTTAGCTCGTACTTGCTATTTTGATGTGAGACGTTTTTCATTGTCCTCTCCCTTTTCATCCCAGGGTCACAATTCTCCCAATTTATGACAATTTATGCCCTTTTCATTGCATTCATTTCTGGCAATGTACATCACCTATAAGCCCTACTCTCTTTCTCTACTGTTTCTGTCCCGACAAGTAGTATGCACGTGATGCAGAATTGTGACGATGGTCGCTGAGTGATATCAGAGTCGCATGAATCCCAATCTGACTGTCCAGACTTAGATCGCATTTCAAAAAATCTGACCTGTATCTGATTTGACCACATATGAAAGAGGCCCAAATCCAAACTGGAAAAGATCAGATTTCATGTGATTTGGGTCACTTTGGTCTGCAGTCTGAACGCAGCCTAAGAATGCTAAGGCTAATACAGTCATCATTTAAGGATCTGCACATAAAAATATGTATGACACTGCAGGATGAGCTCATTCAACCCTAAAGAAGTGCAGTGGATGTTAAAATTTAACCTGATTTCTACCCAATAGTCCATTTCTTGTGTGCATGTAAGTATGTGAGTAGAGAGATCAGTGAAGCTGTAGAGTAACATTTTAGATATATATTAAAACATGGGTCACAATACATAACCATTGTTCTATTTCATATAGGATTCACCCTCCAAATTTAATCACACACAGCAAGTCCAATGTGAGCAATCACTGGTTTAAAACAAGTTTAACAAGATTATCTATGCCAGTTATACAACAGTGAGTATTGCTTTTAAAAACCACACTCTTCTGGTGTATTGCCACGGTTGTGTACGCTTGCATGTTGATAATGCAGATGATTATGATGAGCATTTCAAGTGCTTTCACCTTTTCCTCTTCCAATTAAGTGGAAGATCATAAATATGATTATACTACTGATTTGTACTGCACAGAATAGCCCTAATGTGCTTCCCACATCAATCAGATCTCATAATAATCTATAGTAGTAATGGTCAAAACATAAAAAATTTAGACCTTTGTTCTATCACAGATTTTTTTTCAAATCTACGGTAGCATCAGTGATGTGCGATTACTTTTTTTACATATCTGAGTGTGTGTGGTGTCCCTGGAATATGCTGTCAAGTCCTGAACAGTATGGCAGTTGAAATCAATCATCAGTAATCTATTTTTTTCATTAATTTAAAATGTGCAATATCAAACAACAAATGTCATAACTCACTCATCAGGTAACGTTAACATACCTGTGTGACCTGAAAAACATGACAAATCCGAGAAGATATTTTTATTTCATGTTTCCAGAATGAGACAAAGCCCAATGGTAAGAGCAGTTCTCAATTCAATTCAGTACAACTTTATTTTCTGTACAACTGTCTAGTTGGAGTTGTGGGTGGTTGTTCTTGTTTCGATCAATAAAAAGAACTCTAGCGTTCCCCACAATGCTATAGAAATATTGCTATCCAGCGAGTCCAAGCCTTGCACAATATTTTTGTTCATCAATAAATAATTTAAACGTAACTTTAGATGGTGTGGTCCTTGTAAGTGAAGTTCTTGATCGCTGGTGATTTTCTTAAATTCATCAAAAATCATCTTTAAAAATCTTTCATGGGAACCCTAAGCAAAGTCAAGTTCCACGTTGGTCTACAAGAAGACGTCATTGGAATACTTTATTGAGAAGGCCACCAAGTCCCATCATTATTGGACAATCATGGCAGGCCCAGTAGTCATCACTCTCTGACCAAAACTGGACAGTCATGTGCTCAGTGCGGGCGCATGAAGCTTGTATTTGTGTAGATCCACTATGGAAACCAAACAAGAAGAGCAAAGGCAAGCACGAAATTCAGATGATGCTATTATGGGATGTTGATGTCGCATCGCCAACGCAAGTGGATGAGCCCCAAAAGTGTTGAAGGGCCTCAACCTGATTGAACACATACATGTAACTTTGCATACAAAAATGCATAGTAGACAAACAGATGCTTCTGATGAATCCGTGTCTAATATGGTTCCTAAATCTCTACGCCCTTGAAAAGGTCATAAAAGCACACACCAAAAGGAGTAGGAAACGGGATGTTAAGTGTTGAAGAAAACAACAGAGCTCCATTACAAAAGAAAGCGCCACATTCACAACAAAGAAAAAATGCTTTTGGAGAGGGAGCTGGAGCTAATTCAGCTACTCCTTAAGAGGAGTGATTGTTAACAGAGCCACTGGATTAAATGCACAGCCCAACCGCAACGTAATGGCAACAAAGCATCTTCTAAATGAAAGGAAATATATAAAAGTCCCTGTAAAACAAAAGCGATGCAAACGAGGTTTGCGGAATGCCAAGCCTCTTAAACAAAAGCATCGTAAATGTAAATGTTTGTCTGCTTAACATCTTTTTCTGCATGTATGTGCACACTCTCATGAATGAGCCAGACATGGACACAACCAATTTTGCCCGATTAACAACAGATGTGTCCATCTATTTTGGTTCGACAAGCGTTCTCTGCAATAACACCATTAGCTGTCTCCTCATTTGCGATATCATTTTTCAACCATACGTTTTCCCCATTAGGGCTCCAATGCCTTTCGGTAGCTTTTCCATAACTTTGGCATAGCCAGCAATGGTCGACATTCTGCTAACCAACAGACTCATTGCAGAACCTACATCAACAGAAACTAGAGCACACTGGAGAAATACAACATTGTCAATTGAAAAGAGGACAACTAAGATGGCCTGGAATCGGCAGTATATGAAGTCCTCTTGAGCAATGCCAACACGAATGGTTATACAATAGAGAGTCAAAGAGACTGTGTGTTGCTGGTTTGAGTTTTGACTGTGTGATGTGTGCAGCTTGGGTTTGGCTTGTGAAGAGCCATATTTCATGGGGCTCAGAGGGTCGGGGCTGGTACCACATTTTTGATAGTCTTTTTGTACTGTTTCATAAAACTGAGACAATAGGATGGCTTGAAACACACATTATGTAACTTCTCTTCCCCCTTCAATAGGAAAGTCACTGGTATTCATATTCAATTCATTATCATTACCAAATGACCGCTGCTTTGTATCTCGCATACAAACATCGAAATTGTAATCCCTTTTTTGTAATGTGTTCAGTGTTAAATTATTAATTTAATGATCTGCTATAAACAACACACAC
The DNA here is from genome assembly GCF_014851395.1 of Micropterus salmoides. Lineage (NCBI taxonomy): Eukaryota > Metazoa > Chordata > Actinopteri > Centrarchiformes > Centrarchidae > Micropterus > Micropterus salmoides. The sequence continues at coordinate 11,724,841 of NW_024044570.1, forward strand.
ACACTTGTGAAGATCTATCAGATAACATTCACACTCCCAAGCAATGACCTTGTCCGGACATAACATTCCAAACCTTAACCTCGTGAACCTAGATATTCCCGTTAAATTACCCTTTAAGCAGCTTCACAGTTGCAAAAACATGATTCCATACTGCACAGCACCTTATAGAGAGTATATTTAGCTTTCAGTTGGCACCAGTGCGTCACTGAAGAAGTATTATGCTTAAACTGAAGACACATTCAAGTCCAACATGCCATTTTTATATCTGCAACATCAAGTAAGATGAATGTTAAATTTAATGTGACATTTGGGAGACTTCTGGGAGCTCTGGGATCCAAAAACTCTTCTCTGCATGTGGACTGTTTTTTAGTGTTTTGGTTGATTGCAAATTTGTCTGAGAATTTGCACTACTAATGTATAATATCAATCAAGACTGGTCCCGTATTAATGCCTATTTTTGTGGCCATTTGCTATCCCTAAATTGAGCTATGTTTAATTAAATTATCACAACCTAATTAACACAAAGAAACAGGGGTCCAATTTTTGCTCCAGGCTTCATCAGCAGGTTAATCCGGCCATGTCTAAGAGTTTGAACAAAACTCTGCTATATAAAATCATGATCTACCCACCCAGTCCTTTAGGGTAGGAGAAGTTAAACCTAAATGAAAGCAATACCCCAAAACTAACCTTGGAATTTACATAAGCCTGAATTCAATCCAAGTTCTAACTGAAAAAGGTCCGACAAAACTTGTTCATTAAAGAAGTGATTACTGGCAGAAATTAAATCACTTTGCAAAACATGTCCTTCCTCCAACAGCTAAAGCTCAAATAGGTTCTCTCATGAGAAGCACCTTATAGGGGCACACATACAAATGCACACACAAGCCCTTTCCCTTCTGTGATAGAACCCAGACTGACCTACTCGCAGCTCCTGACCGAAGACTGTCCTTTCTCCCAGCGCGGAACAGTTCCAGCGTCCATATCGAAACTGGTATTGACACTCATTGATGCCCATCTGGGCGCCTTCACCTACAACGATGATGGCGTCTGGGCGACTCTGGCAGATGGCCCGCTGGCGAGGTGCCAGCCCGGGAATCTTGTTGCAGATGATGTTGGCACCCAGAGCCACCACTGAGGACAGGGCCCTGCCAAAGTAAGAGAAACACACACACATTCATTCATACACACGCATCAGTGGACACACACAAACACAAACATACACACACACACAGAATCAGTTAGAACTTCCAAAAGATGGTCAGACTGACTCAGTTATGTGAGACTCTCCACAACAGGATTCAATTCAACCAGTGACTGATGCATGTTCCGTAGTGAAGTGAAAGCTGTACTGCAAGAAAGTATTGCTCCTTAATGGATTATAGGTCAATCAAAATGTGAAAACTTAATCCAACATAAAACATAAAAACCATATAGGAAAACTTGCTACCATAGCCCAGAGAGAAATAACAAGATGCTTATTTGACTACTGACAACAACATTCCATATTGGTTTGGATGATGAGACACTGAGTAATGATCTGGGGGTTTTGTGTTAATTGTTAGGTAAGATGTGGCGTGAATAGTTGCCAGACAGTATATACACTTGCTGAGTGTCTTGTGATGTAAATTCAGGGTTAAATGTTTAACCATATGTCACACAAAATATTATTCCTTATGATTTGTGTAATTAAGCATTTGAAAGTGTAAAGTGCTGCCTATAAATTTCACCAGAGACTGCTTTTACTTTAGACACATCCTAAGACTGGTTTGCATGGAGCATATTTAGGGTTTTCAACACTAGTCACCTTAATTTGTAGAGTATTTATGTGCTGCAAAGTGAATGTTACACCTCTCACATGTTACACTTCTCAGTTCTCCTCGGGAAGACTTATTACTATCTGATCACTCAGTGTGATAATATCGAAACACATGTTAAAGATGGCTTTGTAACCACTGAGAAAGCCAAAACAGATTACAGCTGAACAACGTGCTGACTTTCTCCACGACTCTGTTTATAGCTCTCAAAACCATGTAGATACATACTTTTCAAACATGTCAGGGACAGGGAGCTATAAATGAGCGTGGAGGCAAATGGCAGCTTTGAAGTATGACGTCGACCTCCAAAGGCTTCACCACAAACGGAGCAAACTAACGCAGGCAAGTTGTGTGTCAGCGAAAAGCGAAGGCGGCGTAAGAGGAGTGAAAAGGAAGAATGGGTGAGGGGAAAGACAGTGAGGAGAAGAAACAGAGACAACAATTTCTGTGGATTCTAAGTCACAGCACAGTGATTTTGGTAGGAGACCCCTGACTAAGAATGATATGGTCATTGATTAGATATCGCTCTCGGACAGTCACGTTCCCTTTCTGCTGGTTGCTTAAGTTGCCCTACAAAGACAGAAAAATATCTCAATTTTAAATGCATAAGTTCAAATAAATCGTAAATGCAGTGAGATGAGTATAATTTACCAGACTGAGGACTACACACAAGCTCTTGGTCTTCTCAATGCAGTTAGAGGAACGTACTACAATATATAAAAGGGAAAATGCCATTGTGTACGGTTGACTTAACCCGCTCTAAAAAATACCACAACAGGTAGCTGACCTAAGAAGATTTTTTTCAATCACAGAAAACATGTTAAGATGTGTTTTTCTAATAAAGAAAAAACATAAGCAAGATCTTAACAAGACAAAAAGCATCCTTAATTTTGCTCTGCAAAATGCTTGACACTGTCAACTGAAGGCTGTAACTTCCAAAACATGAAACAACTAAAACTAATTACAACTCCTTTAAGAAAACAAAGTGCATTCAGTATCTGCAGTAAACACTCACGCCAGATGCTGCTTTGGGACCCTCTTTACTCTGTCTGCTGTTAAACAGGCTTGAACTCTGACCCTCTATGACCCTCTGCTGTACATATGGCTGTTCATGGCTACAATGATGATGTCTGTACAAACCAAAAGGTCATGTCCATTAAGATAATAATAATGGTCAACTGGAGAAATTCACAGTGTTGCATAATAAATGGTATGGGTTAATAGAACAGTTTTTTTTATATAAATCCTAAGGCAATAAAATACATTTGAGTAATTTATAGGCTATCTGATATTACAGAGCACTGCTTAAAAGCTAATACAACAGCACTGTAATGTTTTCAAGTCTGACAAACAGAACTCCTTACAACTTCCCCTCCTCGCTCTTTCTAATGTCATTCACCTGCTAACTGACAGAATCACAGTCTACCACCACAGGCAACCCAAACGTTAAACGTTAAAAAACAAACAGAGAATCCCAGAGCCAAGCTTTTTAAATCCCTGAAATCATCAAAGTGCACAAATGCGATTCTGTTTATAGATCGTATACTCTGTGTGCAAGCCAGCAGCTTGGGGACAGCTCATCCACGGTCAAAGATCTACCATCGGATAGGCTGCCAACAGAAACTCTGACAACACTTGAAAATGTCACAGGATTTCTCTTTTAAGATACTGCAGTTGGCTATCAATAAATGCCGTGTTTATACTAAACATGGTGCAGGATTTCATGCATCAGATATTACAGTAATGATCTAATGTATTGGTGTGTGCAGTGTTTGATCACTGGTGTCATTCTACATTAATACAGCTGTGGAAAAGAGATGAAGTCATTTTATTTTGTTAATTACTAAGCAACAGATGGCAGTTTAGCATTGCACAGATACTGTAGAGTGCATTCCTAAAACTGTAAGCAAACCTGTAAAATTTGGGGGCCACATTAGTGTTGTGTGTTCTTCCAAAATGTTATGTTTGATTGAACATTAATAAATTGGTTGTGCACAAGGGCTTTGACACCTTCAACTTCATTTCTACACTTAGAGGTGACACAAATCCTTTTTCTTAATCATTTGATTTTTTTAATTTTTGACAAAACATGGGTTACTGTCTCTGTTATATTAATCACAAAATGTGTGGTGTAACTGAAAGAAAAATACATTACACTTAACATCCAACATTAAATGTCAGAGAAATAGAGGCCTCTGTCAGTTAGACTTCACAGTAAATTAATTTCTTTGTAATAACGTAATTGAAATAATCAAATCGGTACCCGTGTGAGATTCCATCACAGGGTAGTTTGGCCTTAAGAGAAACTATAATCTACATCATGGCATACAGTGTGATCACAGCCACCTACTCCATCACATGGAACACTTTGAACCTAACTGACAGACTATTAAGCTCTCAGGCATGCATCTTCTACCGAGGAATGCACTCACAAAAATGCCTGAGACACAACTTAAGTAAGTAAGTAAGTGAATAAATGCTCTTCTTTTTCCAAGAGCAGGAAATTAACTGTTTTTAGTGCTGAATATGATTTTCCTATTTTGCTAGTCATTTACAAATGTAAGAGCTTAAGATGAACAGCGCACTGAAGGTGTTTAGTTCAAAACAAAATCCTGTTTACATCTGTTTTAAACTATAAACTATAGCTATAAACAGTCCAAAATATGGTGAAAATGGTCAGAATATTGCCATTGGAACAATAAGTGTGAAATTCCTGGATATCGGAGTGTGAGGTGTGCAATGGCCCAAAAGCTCTACATGGTCAGAGTCTTTTGCTGAAGGCTTGTTTGCCACCCACAGGTCTACAAATTTTACAGTTTAACATGCCAAAACAAAATCAGTTGTCTAGCTTTGAGGCATTGTATTATTTTGAATCCATACTGAAATGTTCTCCTTTAAATACATTTTCTGGTTAATGCTTAACATAATACATACTTTAATAATCAAAACAAACAATAGTATGTAGTTTTAATGTGCAAGCCATCTCTATATTTAGCAGTGTAGCCCACAGAAAACCAAAAACCACATCTATTTCAGCATCAGGTTTGGGGTCTCCGGGTAGCAGAGGAAGGAGCGATGGGTGAGTAATTATTTTGGAAGCTTTAAGAAAGCCAGTGTTTTACAAGAGAAATTCTCCTTTATTTAATTATACCGTCAATCACGTGCATGTTGCAGGCAGATATTTCAAGATGTGGGTTCAAATGATAGTATCGATATACTGAGAATTAACCAGAGATGAGGTACTGCACAGAGATAATATTTCACACACTCTGACAGGTTAACTGTGCTCGCGTGAGTAGAGACTGTCCTTATTGTGTTAAATTCTCCTCACAGCAAAAAGTCTCAGCATCCAATTGTCTTGAACATCTCTGCCACTCTGTGGCCAAAATGATCCATGTAGCAGTTAGCAAAATGTTTTGTTTTTCTATAAATATTTGCAATACGACAGCTAGATACAAACCATCACTGCGTAAGACGTGCTCCTCCACCTGAAGACGGCACATTAGCGAGTTCAGGTTTTCACCTAATTAGTTTAATACCACGTGGATCATTTTCCCGGCGATGTTTCCACTGATGAGTTTTCTCTACAGAATTTTTGCTTGTATAACATTAGTTTGTGTGAAAAATACTCTAGGTTTAAATCCCATTTACTGCGTAATTTGAAGTTTTGCTACGCCTGTGTCCTTGCATTTTGATAACACAACATAAATAACTTAATATAAAGCTCCAATCTGTGAATTCGGAGAACCTAAGAAATGCTTCTCAGAACCGGCGTTTAATAATTAGGAAAAAGGAAATGTAGCCCGTTTTCCGGTAAGGAAAGCTGCACGAGAGCAAAACCAAACCTGTGCGTCTTTGTGTTGCTGAGGATGAGCGCGCACACTCTCTGAAGTTAATTAAGGACCCTGTTAATTGGCTCAAACTTACAGGTAGCTGCCACTCGTCAGGATCAGGAAGATCTGTGGATAATAGACTGACAGCAGTACACTGCGCGACGAGAAGATGATCATGATGACATTGAGCAAATAGCCACGTTCGGACTGAGTGAGACGTCGCGGACAGGATGAAAAAACTCCCTTAATTCCCGGTTTTAAGTCCCTTTCACCCAAAATCAAAAAGAGGTGCCGTGCGTCTCCTTGTCTTTGATGCGGTGGCTCTACGCAGCTCCAAGCTCCCAGGGCCGTGTGTGCGCTGAGATTGGCTCTGTCATCTCTCAGCGGCGGAGGCTGTTACACAGTACTGTGGGTTCCCGAGCCGGAATGATGATGGTTTTAGGGATTTTGCATGGCAGAAAAGTGCCTCTCTCCACTCTCATGAGAGTCGTGACTGCCATTGGGCAGGGAGAGATACTGCTATCCGCCCACTTTGCCACAACGGGACAATAGTGACACTGATCCGATCCCCGTTGGACACGCAGGAGTTTTCATTCATCATCACACCCCGCTCCTACACCACCACCACTACCACCACCAACCCACCCCACCATCCAGCCAAAAACAAACAAACATAGACGCTCGCTACTTCAGCCTCACACCACCGTCACAGCTCCACGTGCAAAAAATCTGAAAATTTCTTTGGAAGGATGTGTCGGTCTCAATCTGAACGTCGCTGTCATAAACGCACAAAAGTACTTTAATCTCATTTCTGTGGGAAAGTGAGCATAGAGCGTCACCAGTCTGCTGAAAAGAAATTTCCTTGTATCTCCTACGATATTATAGTATTCTTGGGAACTATACAGTAGTATTCCTTCTGGTAACACGTTTTCCTACAATATCTCCTTAGAGACATAAAGCATGTTTGTGGTACTCAAATATGACTTTAAGTAGCCTTATTATTTCCCTTGGTAACACTATAATATTCGCGTCTACAATAGTTCAGCTCTGTCTACCTTTCTGGTGCGCTCTGATGGTATTTCATGGCCGTCATCCTATACCATTCAAATCTTGATCAATTTCTTAGAAAATAAAATATATTTTTGCGACCCTATTTAGATCGTTTAATAATCTCCTCAGAGTATAGGACTGCTAAAGGTGGAGGTATAAAAAATAGCACTCCTGTTGCCCGAGATTGGATCTGAGCAGAGAAATAAAATACTAGGGGAGATTTTTTCGCTGAGCTTAGTGAGTGGAGGGCTTTTATCGCCTCAGCATCGTGACTCTCACTCAACACCTGCAGGCTCCAGTCATTGTAAATGAAGAGGGTACCGTGAAAGATTTAGCCAGAGTAAGAGGATGGAAGGAATGAGCTAACTACTCTGGCTTGGTAAACACGGAGAGAGGTGACTTTCCACTCATATTGGAGCTACTGTCATGTGATATGAGCATCTGTCAGTTACACGCTTCACTCCACATGAGGTTCTCACAGGGAGGGCTTACGCTTTTTTGTTTGGTTCATTGTAGCTGCAGGAATCTCCGAAATAATATCAGTACAGTCGTATGGGCTTTATCATAATGTGGCAGCTTATATTTCAGTTATTAATTTCGTGTTCAGTTGCAAAAATTTAAGAAAGCAGATGTAGTGGCGCATGAAAAGGTGCCTAGCCAGTATTGATGAATACACTGTTTTAGTGTTATATGGGTTTTCCTCCACTGCATCATCATTTGCCAGCTATGCATTGTTGCAAACATACTTGTAAAACCGCAGACCCCTGGGGCTTATTACAAGTTAAGCAATTAGTAGGCTATAATAGTATAATAGTAGATTAAGGGACGTCGCCATCAAATAAAAAATGTTTTAATTTGAATATGCATTTCATAAATAGAGAATGTTTACAGCATTAACCTTCACATGTAGGTATGCAGCCTGGACAAAAATACAAAACAACAGCAAAATCCCCCCACATGGATATTCAGAGACATTATTCGTCGTGATTCTAACGTGTGTCTACCTGGGGGTCCTAACATGATGCATCATGCTTGAGAGGCACTGCGGTAGGGCAGCAGAGAAAGAATGATAGAAGTCCTTCTGTGTTTATGCATCAAGGTGAGGTATTGCAAAACAGGTAAAAACTCAGTCTGGGCAATGGAATGTGGAAATACAACTCAGTCTGCCGCTATTAATGAAGGTATGCAGGGGTGAGCTGGATCTGGAGCAGAGACAGCGGCTCAAATTATCTTGTGAGACAAAGGAACAGGAGTCTCGTATGAACTAAATAGCCCTCTGACAGCGAATACTAATCGATCATCATGTCTGTTGGCATGAAACCTGATCTGCCACTTTTACGCACGACACATTCCCTAGGTTCAGGCGTTTGGATATCATGATTAAAATCGAATTTTTTAATACACCTGCTGAAACCAGATTTTTCAGAACACGCTTAAAGTCTGAGGTCAGAGGGCAGCCGGTGCTTTCCTGTAAAGAGTTTAATTGCCAGAGAGTTGCAGTGAATTTGATCTTCAGGTTTGCGCATGTAAAGAAAGCAGTCTATGCACGTAATCACAGGTAATAAAAACTCACCCAATTCTGAGGTATATGACGCCAAAACACAGGAACACGTAGAGACTCCACTTTCGGAGGGGTTTGTGCATGATCGTTACCACTTTGTCCAGAGGCCATGTACTGTAAGTGGTTACGCTTTCCGTTCACATTGGCAGGTTTCCTAACCCTTCCAGATGCACGTAAACCGCCTATTTTCCGCGACTTGAAGCTGAAGCGCACTTGAAATTTTCGACCGTGGGAAATCCATGGTCCAGCAATACAGGTGAGATGCTGATGACGACCTGAAAGGTGGTTAAGAACTCCAAAATGAAACTTGAGAGAGGGTCGGACTTGAAAGGTGAATGAGTTCTTGGAGGAAGTGCCTCCTATTCGTCCTTACCTTCACGGTAGAGCCTAATTAACAATTCCCATTTGCTGCGCCTTGCAGGTAGAAAAAATACTTGCACTTACTGCAGTGCCAACACTGTAGGTTTTGTTGTATTTAAAGTTTTTTTAGGCTACATCGCTCGCTGTTTCGATTCTCTGGAGACATCTTAAACATGTTACTAACTTACAACAGCCAGGTACTCTAATACAGGTAACAAAAGGGCTACACGCCTCCTCCTCCTCCTCCTCCAGCATGGATATGCAGGGAATGGGACGGGCTTCCAGTCTGAGCTCAACACGTGTATTTGTTGTACAGAAAACTAAAAGGAATGAAATGAAAAGGCCTTTTATAGGCCTGCAACCGGGGCTAGACGGGTGCTTGTCTATTGCAACATTGGGCATTGCCCCACCAGTGTGGGCTCCCCGGATGGTCTCCACCACAACAGTAAGTCCCATAAAGCCAAACAGACGAGGAATGGCTTTCCAGCTGTATGAATAAAATTTACCATTGCATGACTAATAATGACTAATAATAATGATCTGGCGTCAAGATAAATATTTGTCAGTGAGGTGCTGTCAGTCACTTTGATTAACAGTGCAATGCATGAACAAAACATCAATATTCTCATCACTTGGGTTTGAGTCATGATGTGAATTTTGAGCAGATGGTCAGAATACAATCATCCCCTTTCAGAGTTTTTATTTGACAATGAAGACTCCCTCTGGTGGCTACAAAACACAGCTGAACTGATCTGGTTAAACATACAGAAATACACCTCTTGGGGCTCCTGTATGACATTTCAAAATCCAGAGTGAAACAGTGGGCGCTCTGCAGAACAGTTTTAAGTTGTAATCTGTAAATCTGAAATCAAACTAATAGGGAGCTTCAGAAGTAGATTATGCAATGAAAGTAATGTAAGGGAATTCTTTTTCATTTTACACACACTCCACACAATTAAAATCACCCTCTTGATATTTTGTGATAAGCTTCAAATTTAAGTTCAGTTGTGGGTTTTTTCCAGAATGTTGAGTTTATTTAATTACCACCTACTTTTTAAATAAAATGTCACTACATTTGAAGAGTTATTGAGAAGAAAGTCTAATATTTTGTGAAGATTGTAATAAAGGTGATGTTATTTTGACAAGACCACTTTTTCAGTGACACAACATAAATATTATATGTTATATTTATTTTTCGGCAACAAACTTTACTTTTCTCCTCTGCCTGGCTCGTCAAACATCTAAGAAACCCCATTGTCTTCTCTCTAAATTTTATGGTATTAGTTCAATTTCTTAAAAGAACACATAAACCATCAGTTCGGTATATTTCCAAAAAAACTGCATGAAAAACGGCTAACGTGTTGTAATAATGATGGCATAAACTAAAATTACAGACATGAGCTATCTGAGCACAGAGACTGCCGGGCTGTTGTTGACCACGAGAAACAGACAAAACCACAGAGACCTTTGTTTCAAGACATCCCTGCATTGTGGTTTCAAGGCCTTTTCCTTCAAAACATGCCCATCAAAATTCCAGATGGGTTTTAGAAATAATGAAAGTCAACATGCGGGTCCAGGGTGACATAAAAAAGACATGTATTTGATGTCTACCATGTAACAGATGGTCTTGTTTGTCTTCAAATGTACATAGCTCATCGTCAAGGCCTGGGTGGGGATGGTCCTGTTTAGTTTAATTAAAATGTTCAAAGAGCCAACACTTTTTTATGAAAGCAGGATCAAGACCAGGAACAGTGTGCGTCAGCGTTATTTGTCACCCGCCATTGTCATTATGAACATGTCACACACATTTATGCTCGATTGTTGTCGGCGCACACATTCCTGTGCACGCTAACACACATTATCTGTCTCTATGTGTCCACACATACATGCATACAGATTCACAAATCAAACCATAGACACAAGCATTGCGGACCCACACAGAGACTCTCACACACACTGTAGCACTTGGGTGGTATATGGAAGATATTGTGACACACTGTTTATTTAACTTCAAAAAGCCGAGGCAGGGATGAGAGCATTTGGGTCAGCAAGGACATATCAATCTGAGTAAGTCATACGCCACATCAGTGCTTGTACTTTATACTACATTACAGGCCATTGTATTTGAATACTTCCTCTTACAGTCTACTGAAAGGCAGTCGCTGTCCTCCTTGCTCCGTACTTACCCTCTTCTCAGTCTGCTCTATTACTTTAGCAACTGTCGGCCAAACTTTTTCAAGATTGCACCATTGTGTATCTGTTCCTTTTCATCTGCATGTACTCTTCCCAAAGTGTAGAGGGGAAAATGTTGGGAAGGAAGGGAAAAAAAGAAGGGGATCATATTTTGGCAAGCATGGGATGATATGTCGCACTGTCTTTTTGAATATTATTAAGTACTCTTGACCGACAACTAAATAAGAAAACCCACCGGCTGCCCATGTGTTTGCATGGGAGCTGGTTCAGCTGGAAACAGTGAGAGGGCTGAAATGCAGAGCGTGCCAAACCATGGAGTGGCGTCTGGGGCTGGGTCCACCACATCTACACTGGGCCCCAGGCAAGAGGGGGGAAACGGCTATTATGCACTCGCAAAGTCCCCCTCTCCATCTCCATCAGCATCTCCTTCTAACTATGTTCTTCTTGATCTTAACACTTCCAACCATTAACCAATCAGATTTAGTTTGACAACACCTCATCCTCTGGGGCTGCTGCTGTGAAAGGTAGCACCCAGAGGAAAAGGACTCACAGAGGTACACTGAGAGAAAGTGACCTTTGAGACCTGGATGTCAAATATCTCCTCTTACATCTGACTGTGAGGTCAGAGGTTAAACCAACTCTACCAGTCCTCCCATCCTGACCACTGGGTTTGACCTTTTCCTCTGTCCTTTTCAGTCACAGCTGTGGATAGGGAAACAATGTGTGATCTGATTAATTCCTCACCATGCTCGTTGATTTATCAGATCCTTTGTTGCTCATTTGCAAGCAGAGCTGCAGGGCTCGGTCCACGTGTATCCCAGCCTTCTTCTTACTGGCTGATTAGCCCAGGCTGAAATGCTGCGCCATGCCCTCCCAATGGAAAGCAGGTTTTCTGAGGGTTGGCCTCACTAGTGTCTGATACCACTTGGGGAGCTTGTATAAAGTTTGAACTGAAACTCAAAGGGAGAGCAATGTTTTTTCTCATGTTAAAACCTTCAAACACTAATTTGCAATGTTGCAAGTTTAAATAGGGCTCGCTTCTTAGCAAGGCCGCTAGCCAAACTGTCATGGGTGTTTTCCTGATCAGGCCAGGGCTCCGAGACAGAACAGGGAGGCAGGATCAATTTACCCAAATCTGACAGTCTGGGACACCATGCCAAAGCTGTAGCCTCTATTCAAGAGCACACTCTGTAAAATGAATGAAATGGTTTAGAGGAAAGAAAAGACTCCAGTTTCAAGTTGGAGAGGCCTGAGAATGACTGAGATTAGGATTTGTTGCTACTGTGCCATGTGTCTAGACCTGGCTCATGAGTATATGAGTGTGACTGTAGTTGGGTATGTATGTTTTCACAGAAGTAATATAATATACACTTAATAATTATGTATGTGATAGTTCAGAAGGAATACAGCATAACAACAGATCCTAGTGCCACCATCAGCAATATTTGCTTTGTTTTTCTGACTTTATGTCTTCTGCTCAACAGTTTTGCATGAAGTACAATCAGAAAAATATGTCTGTACACTTCAATTCATTCTAATTATTTATAATCCATTGTTGAATTTATGATTTCCAAAAGCATGTTTTGATGAATCTTTCCTTCCCAAATGTCAAACAATAGACTGAATAACCAGAATAGTGAGTTGATGCTCTGTGGGGTGTTAAACTGAAGTTATATCATTTCCAGAGATCACAATACCATCAATGGTTGTACCCTCGTCCACATTTTGATATGTAAAACACAAGGTAACTTGAGTTTGATGAGCTTGTCAGTTAGAATGAGAATAAGACTGTGTTGTGTTTTAAGGAGATGCTGCAAAACTGTGGACAGGGATCACTAAATGTAGGAACAATGCATTTCATCACTAAAAACAACAAAACAAGACTGATGTTACCATAAAAAATACATAAAACATATTCAGTGTCCTTGGTCAGAGAATGGAACCAAGGCATTTACATTCACAATAAAATCTGACAGACATATGGCTTGTGTCTTGTAGCAAAGGTCCCAGACCTTGTGTGCAGTGGAGCGAATACAAGCAATACTCTCTGTTGGCCTCTAATAAGCCCGGGGATATGAGCAAAGGTCTGAGAACAGACAGAGTCCACGTCAATTTGGCACTTTGGATGGGATTTCATCTAAAATATTAATATCATGACATGTTCCCCATGTCCAGAAGCAACAATTCAACAGGATAATTGCTGTTTTGTTTTCAAAAAGGCAGCTTGACTATGAAAAAAGGCATTAATAAAGCATAAATGACATAAAACAGTAAGTTTGAGGTTAATTTTATGACATTTAGTGTGCTCTTAGCACTCCAACATGGCCTATAGTTCTTTAAATAACCATCTTGCATCACTGATTCCAGCACACATTGGTCTGATTGGCTGAGAGCTATTAGTGAATGTTCTGAGCATGTTTTGCCTCAATAGGCAGGAATATGGATGAGATAGCGTTGCAAAACTGAATTAGATATTAACTTTCCTCCCCTTTTGAGTAAACCTTGCGGATACATCAAATGCATGCCTTGGCGATGGAGTTTACATACCTGTGAAAGTTAAACAAAGAGCATTGACTTATGGTGTGGCCCCATATTTGTATCTGACCGCAGCTATGGACAAGCACAAGTGCATGGACGCTTGCACACTCACACACACTCATGCAAACCTCACTCTGAACAGCTGGGAGTGTTTGCAGTGTGAGTGGGTCGTTCATTCTCCTCTGTCTCACACAATGACCCATGCACTGTCTGTGTTTGCACTGCACCCAGCTCAAACAGTGTTTGTTTCCGTCCGCTTGCCATTCAAGCACACTGAGGCTCACTTTTGTGAAGACACACACACAAACTGGGAAGGCTTGGCCTCGGGTTGCACTAAGAAAACAGGGGCCAAGTTCATTGAGAAATCAACCAGAATTTCAGAAATGCACCTGATACATTTTGTCCTGTGTTTTCTCCTCTGGCAGTTGATAATGTTTTGGCATTCCAATCAGGGTCACAGAGATATTAGTAGTGCACTATTTCATGTCCTTAACAATGGCCAAACCTTAACCTTAACAAACCTGCTTTTTCGGAAGAAGCTGGTACATCAAGTTCACAAAGCCAATAGCAGCTTGTTTTCCTCGCTTTAGCTCTCTGCTCAGTTATAGAGAGGTTAATAAAAAACAGAGATGAACAATGAACTCCAGACTGTCTTTACAAAATGAACAAAAGAGCAATCTATTGTATTGTCTTAAATCACATCATACATTACATTACAGTACAATTCATTTTTTTGAAGTCAGATCAGATTCAGCAAGAGCAGGCCATACTATTGCTTGCTTTTAATTTTCTCAGAATTTCATTATTCTGCTGATGAACTCAGCATAAATCACTCTGGATAAGTGCAATACATTTTTCAAAGTTTTTGGCTATTCTCAACCCACCATGTCTCTGCATATGCCATTCCCTCAATCCATTCATTCTGTTTATCTTCAGCATTGCGTTTGGCAGACTGAGGTTTCTATACCAATGGCCTGATATGTTTGGATATAAGAACCCGGTTTTCCTGTTTTGGCACTGTCATGGTGTCTTTTCATATACCATCCTGACATCAAACACTGGGTATGTAATATGTAAAGGCCATCTGTGGTGTTCACTCTTGCTCACTGATGGCTTGGCAGCTGTATAGTAAGGTCTAATAATACTGGTCTGATAGACTGCAGTATAAAGAAATGGCAGAAAAATGTTTCCTGAAAATACTGCCTTTTTCAGGAGGACTGATGTGAAATGATATTCAAGCTAAATTTGCTGTTGCTTTAAGGGAGCAATTAGCTTGACCAGTCATCATTCAAATTGCATTGTGACACATGCCAATTATTAATTTATTATGCAATAATTATATTTCTCCTTGAAGGTTTAAAGCACCTTAAATAGCTGGTACATTTAGTTATTTTGTGTCAATTACACAAATACAGATGAATATTTCTTTTACTTTTCTTTCCATTTTTTTATAACATTAAATTATCGTCTGGTGACATTACAAAATCACAAGAAAAACACCACTTATGAAGTTGACAAGAAATCATGAATTTTTTCCAGAGCTTTCAGTCGCATCTCGCAGTCTTTCCCAGCGGATAGAGTTTGCTCAGTTGTCAACACCAAAATAAGAAAGTATGGAATTTGGGTCGCAAGACATCATGTGACCAACTGTCCTCTGAGGAAGACCATAAGATGCAATTGAAAGTTCTGGAATAAGTGTTATGTGGCTGCAGTTGTTGTTTTAGAGCTAGAGTAGTAGAGTAGTGCATATTCTTTATGATGACATATCAGACAAGTCCACTGTTCTGTTTGCTGCATGACATATAGTCCAGTTTCAGCATTAAGTGGTAAAATATTAGACCTCAACTGGGAATGTTACGATTAAAGTTTCTAAGCTAAATTATATAAAACAAACTTTCTTAGTACTATATACATGTTTGATCGTCCTTAATGTGTGCAGTTTTGCTTTACTTCAGGTGACATTGACCCACTTCGCTTTACTCTCAGCAAACAGTACTTTTCATTATTTGAAAATACCTAACCAGACAGACACTTGTAAAATAAATTGCTCACTTAGTTTGACCATGGTCCATTAATTTATTTATCCCAACTGAATATTCCTGAAGTGACAAGGAGTTACAAACTAACATCTTAAAAAGAGATAAAAATCAGATCAGAAGATCAGAATTAGAAAGCCACAGAATGCCAGTAATCATTTTCTAACATGTGAATACATTCTTAATTTGTTGTGTCTATGTGTGTGTCTGCGTTGGGTCTATGAGCTGAACATCCAGCCTCAGGTGGGTTCAGAGTGTCCCGGGTTTCTCTGGCAGTCTTGGGTTAGGCCTGGCATCGGGCTGCTTGTCAAACACAGGTTCTCTTTGTTGTGTCAGCCACACACTGAACCTTGCAGGGGCCTCACATACACAAAGGAATGTTTGGATGGATCTGTTACACCGCCACACACACTGCTTGTTTGCCTGTTTGACTCCACAACAGTAATCTGACATCTAAATTGGGTCAGGGAGGTCCTTGTAGTGCTTAGAGACTGGACAGTGGATAAGCAGGCAGCCAGAGGAGAGGAAATGCTAGTAGGACAGTCAGATTGTTCTGGGTCAGGAGGGTTACAGTCAGAATCATTTAAATTGTCAAGAACAATGCATGTACAATAAATCATAATGGTCACATTGGTGTAAAGATGATGGCAGCTTACTGACTATCAGTTTGCATACCACGGGTTGCAAAGGGCAACCAGACCTCACCGAATGAACCTTTTTTTTCCAAAATGGAAATAAACTTATGGAATGACCTATCTGAGGCCATTTGTCTGTTATGATTGTTTATTTCAACGTCATCTCTTTCCAAGCAGTTGTAAGTGTATGAATCCCACACAATTTGCATGTACAGTCAACACACACTCTATTTCAACTCTCATTCTGCTCCTGGCCTCCAGTTAACCCCGCACTTTTCTCCCTGTGTGTTTGGGTCTTTAAAAGGCCACTTTGTTGTGTCTGAGCAGCGAAGCATCCCATTGAGCAACGACTTCCTGTGAAGTGACTGCTATTTCAACTCCGGAGCGCTGGGCTGCCTGCGGTTTGTCTGTCTGTCGGTCTGGGTGTCTGCCCTCAAGCTTCCCCTTGGCGCATAGAGGAAGAAGACATTTCTGTGGAGACAGAAGAGTGACAGCCAGTGTTGCCAAACCTAGAGCTCCCAGCCGGCAGGTTCAACTCCACTGGAACTGCAAACAGAGAGCATTATGGGTTGTTTGACAGCTGAGGTCAAAGGGCACTTTAGCGTTCCACTGGAGGGAAGGAGGTTCGGTCTTTCTTCCATTTCTTCTTCTTCCTCTGTGTCTCTTCTTCAAACCCTCCTCAGTTCCTCCTTCTGTCTGGTGTTAGGGTTTTGGGTGAAGATGACAACAACGGCTGGCGGACACAGAAGGGGAACCATCCTCCACACTGAGGCCAGAGCCATTACCTCAGCCTCCACCAGCATGACAATGATATTTTCAGTCATAGCGTAAACCCCGTTATAAACTAAAGCTGCAGACACATGAAAGGCTTCCCATTTGGTTTTATTTTGCTGCGGTGCAACACTTTTTTACTGCATGCATTCCCTCTGAGAATTAAAAGAACGTCTCCTTTGTTTGGACTGTCTCGTGACAATTAGGCCAAGTGAGAGTAAAAGTCATTATCAGCTTCTGATGAGAAGTGTGGACGTCTGGAATGGCAATGTAATGGTCTTACAAAAGGCATTTAAATGGAAGATGTTAGTATTACTCAAAAGAATTCACTGATCACATTGTAATTTGTAATTGTAATGTAAATGTTTTAGCATCTAGGAGTTTGCATTGATTTTAAGCTAATCAGAAGGGACAAAGAAGCCCGACATCTTCATGGCAGCATTTTCTAGTCTCCGAATTCAGTCGTAATATAACCAAAAGTGACTACAAGAAAACAGAGACCAAAATGTTTTTCCGTTCCCCACATGCTGTTCTTCTGAATATTTATTTTATTCTTCACAGAATATATTTGTTTTTGGTCAAATGGCCACCTCCATATCTCCTGGAGCCAATGTTACACTCGGGAGTGGTTGGCCTGCGAGTGGATTAGGACTTTTCCATTGACCAGCGGTTTGCAGAGGTTATAATCTTGCACCCCAAAGACAGATTTCCCGTTAAGCCCAGGAAAGCTGTCTGACACCACTTACTGGAATCTAGTGGAATTTGTAGCAAACGCTTGCTGGCAGAGACGCAGATGCACAGAAAGCTCACAGAAAGTGGCAGATAGTAAATGTGGACAATGCAATTCCTCTTTTTCGATCAATGGTGCACTCGGGCAATAAATTTGTCTTTCCTTTATCTTCATATAACTTGAACTGAATAATGGCTCCCAAACGTACACAGTGCTGGCGCCGCATGCTGTCGGAGAGATAAATCATTCATAACCAAGCAATTAAATATATTGAGGGATATATTGGTGGTTAATGGGTGGTTGGATCCTGGCACTCCTGTATGAAATTCAGATTTGACCGCTGTCATCAAGAATCCATTCGAATGATGATGTCTTTGGGAAACACTGCCCATCTGTGTGTGGTATAACAAATCAGAGCAATATGTCAAACAATCAGCTCAGTATAGTATAATCTATAATGTGTCTGAAACATTCTGTTCAAAAAAGTGTTCTTTGTGATGTGATCTATACATGACTCTACCTCCCAATTGGAGCTATGAGTCATGCACACATCACTGTTCTGTTTTCATGAAATATGCTGCCAAGTATTCCAAAATATTACAAACTTATCAACAAGACCTAAAGTGACGCAGATTCTCGTATCTACATTTTGATGCCTTTGTGAAAGTGATTAACTGCTACTGAAATACATTGGAATAAACTTGGAAAACAAAGTGACAGCTGAGTTTCCCCAGTAGATGGAGACAAAGTATGCAGAACAAAATGCTACATAATGAACTTGTACCTCAGTTGACTATGAAATGAAAACATAAAAGAAAATCCATGAAGTTAGAAGGGTCTTTTTAATTGATTTTTAAGTGATTTCAACCATTACAAGAGTATGATTCTAAGGCAGTCTAAAACATAAAAAAGACTGGAAGCATGCTAGAAAGAGGGGCTTACCATGGACTTTCACTCATTCTATCCATAAAACCTTTTAGAAGTCTGATTAGACCCGAGCTGGTCATTGACTCTGAGCAATGTGGACACCCAGCAGAGGGAGTTGTTGGACAAGAATTGAGGCAGCAGTGGGAAGAAGGTCCTTTCTTTCAACCTTCCCTAGTAGTGGAGCCAGTGGACCCAGCCTGCACTGAGCTGGGGTCTGACGGTCCCCCAGTCCCTCCGCCATCTTAACTGCTGCCATCTTTGCAGGAGACTCGCAGCTCAAAAGTTTCATTGTGTTAATGGAACGTTGTAACGCTGTGGACAAGACCAGTCTGTTATGATCATCTTATATTAGAAAGTGTATAAGAAAGTTTTTGTTCAGATTTCCCAGATCAAATCAAACTGATAATGGCTTTCACTGTATTAACCAAAAGGAAATAATTAAAAGTGTTAACTGTCCAAATAGCCATCTAGTGCAATCAAAACTATGTTTCAGAAGATTTACCCCTAATTTCTGATCATGTGCAACATTTCCCTTATTTTTGAAGTGACCATTCACTCTTTGCCTGTATCATCTGTTTGACTTCATTATCTCTCTGCTCATGTTCATTTGACAAAGCTCAGAGTGAAAGTCTCTCTCTTTTTCCCTCCCCATTATATTAATCACCATCAACTAAAGTTGAGACAGATCTACCAGCTGGCTAATGGAGGCCCAGTCCCTGCTTGCACGCCACTGCACACATGAATATCATTAATAACTTCATTAGCACTTCCTGACTACAGCCGACACTACAGTGGATTAGATTGCCAACTGGATTGTGTGCATGTCTGTGTGTAAGTGAGTGGGAAAAGGCGGGGGGGGGGGGGGCTTCTTCACTCTTGATTGCACACCACTTTCTAGATTCAGAGGAACTCATCTCCTCCAATTCCAGCCTTGCTGTGTGATTGAAACAGTGTCTGGCTCGGACACCCCATGCTCAGAGTCCCACCAGGCGTATCACTGTACAGTAACAGTACCCCTATTAAGATTCAAAAAGAGCTTGATCAAAGATAGACATTGTGCCCACTGCTCCGAGTCAAAGTGCATTATAGCGCCGGCTTGTGTTTTACCATGTAACACAAAGCACTTAAACATCAAACATATGTAAATATTCTGTTTAATTGTACAATCTCAGGCCAATCTCAACCGGAGTGAATTGTCAAAACTGTCTCCTCTCATATTGCACGGATTGACATAAAAAATCTGGAATATATAGTGGTCTTCGCTACTTCCACAAACTGAATAATAATCACAAAGGCACTGAACGATCTGATTATTCCCTTGTGAGGAAATGTCATTCATGTCCATGATTGCATGGAGGAAACTTTTCAAACCTTGCAGAGCAGCATGGTCTTTATCAGTACCTTGCATTAGTTTAGGGGCCTCCCCAGTCCAACTGTGGGTCACCACACTCCTCCCAAGGCTATGCTCTACCTTTGAAGACAAAGAGTCTATAGTCCAATTTTTTTTCCGGCCACTGTTAATGGATAAGTCTAGTGATTGTATATTACATTCTATTACATTTTTCAACAATTGTCAACAATTCCCATGAAAAGACCAAAACCAACAACGAAGTGATTCTACTCACACTTTATTGCCAGTGTAGCCAAAGTCTGATTCATCTTATTCTGCTGTGCTATAGACCTGTATTGTTATCAAAAAAAATTTAAAACACATAAATTAGCCACATTGTTTCACTCAATATGCACTGTAATTTAGTCTATCCCACATACACCATCCTGCTGCTGTAAATACTCATCTGCACAGATCTGCAGATGAAAACCCCAATCTCCAACCGATACACCATTTACTCCTCTTTGAGTAACTAGCAAAAAACAGTGTCCAGCTTTTGAAGTAAATTATTTATCCTTTTTAGAAAATGAATGTACATATTCTGTCCAGGGTGTGCCCCGCCTTTCGCACAATGTCAGCTGGGATAGGCTCCAGCCCCCCGCGACCCTGTACACAGGATAAGCAGTTGACGATGGATAGATGGATAGTGTACATATTCATGACCAGTTTTATAAAAAAGTATGTTTCAGCAGGGAAAAAAAAGGCTAGGGCTGAGGGTCTCAGACAGGAAATGGAAGTCAGAAAATATTGGGAGTTGGACTAACACAATGTTGTTTTTGGTCTTTTCATCTGATTTATTGACAATTACAAAAATATTGTAAGCGGTTAGCGGTAACATACTTACTGTAGTTGTCCAGTCTTCCCACACAGTAAGGTACTATTGCAGACATTTCGGCTGTGCTCAGTATCAGTTTTATCTGGATATAATGTTAGCTTGTTTGCAACCCATCTGTTGTCTGACCACTTGTGTTTCTTGCTGAACTACCTTACATACTAGGAATGCCATGTTTCACGATCTCCGAATACACTGATGAGTAAGTGACCAAATCTACAAAAATATTGTAACAGGCTATAATTATCCTTTAATATCATAGAACATGAAAATATACTTACTTTCACTGTATTTGGATTTGTAGAATGTATGTACTACTCACTTGTTTTTCTCAATATTTCTCCATCTGGTATTTCCACATGTGTCAGCAGGCATTTTAATGCAAACTACTAGAAATATACCGCTGCTAATGAGATTATCTTTTCCCTGAATGCTTGAAAGATTTTGAGAAAGATAAAAATCAAGATTCAGTGATCCAGTAAATTATACTGACTGAGTGTGCACCAGATTTCCTACCCATATACATCAATCTTTGCTGCGTCCAGGCCAATTCACACCTTTTAACAGAGCAGACCCCAGAGCCATAAACAGCTCGACTCTGCAGCTCACTGCACATGTAAACTCCACTGCTCGAGCTTCCTTCTAATCATACGGGTCAGATAGAAGTTCAGTGAGTATTATTCATATGTGCCAATTTACACTGAGCTCCTTCCTTTGCTTCATGTTTAGTTATCACGCAGGGTTAGAATTTACTCTTTAGCCATGTGTTCCATCATGACAAATACTCTGTGGTCTTTACACAGAAAAAAGTGAATACAGATGTCTTTTAAATGTCAAAATGAGAACAAGAGCCAAAACACCATTACAAAGAAGCTCCATGAGCTCTTTTTGATTTATTATGCCTGTTTCCCCTTAAATCTCAGTTGAGCAAAACTTTTTTTTTCCTAGTTGGTAATTCTTTCACTTGAGCCATCTCGGCTGTTTCAAATTCAAATCCCGCCTACCTTGCCTTTTCTGGCTTTGTCATTGGGGGAGACAGCTCTCTGTTGGTGAAGCATGGGCCGGCTCACCAAAGAAAATTAATGGTGATGCCATTGCAAAGCGACACCAGGTGCCCAGTGTGCTGATTCAGCCGGTGTGGGGAAGGAGGGGTGAAGGGAAAGAAGGAGTGATGCAGGAAGGGACAAAACTGTCTCCGTGCAGCAGCCAAAATATCTTCTGCACAGCTCTGTGACAGAGGGAAGGCTTTGTCTGAACAGTCTCGCCAGACTTTTAGATGCAAAAACAAAACACAGATACACAAGTGGGAGGTTTGATTTCAACTGACGATAAGGGGTTTACAGTAAAATACCCTGCAAATGCTTCTATAAATATCCTTCTTGCGAATGAGTCCTATTTTCCTTTACAGTCCAGTTTCCAGTTCTTAAAGATCCTTGACCTTGCATGACCCTTGAGCATTCCTCAACGATGGAAGTAATTGTTCTGGCCTTGGAGTAGGACAATACATGTTTGTCATCTCTCGGAGCAGTTTGTGTGTGTGTGTGTGGGGGGGTTAAGATATATGCAGTAATCGTATTGTGCAGTGACTACCGTTGATTGCTTCATAATGTAAGTTCTTTGAGGTCACTTACTGTAAGGGAAAAGAGTATGTTGTTCTGTGCAAAAATCCACATCTCTGACCATCAGTTAAACTCATGTCTTTCCTGTTGTTTTCTCAGCTTTTTTTACAGCACTGACATGTGAAGAATATTGTATTTCATTGACTTTGCAAACGAAATGTCCTCCTGCCTTTGAATTATGGCACCGCATGCCCACACAACAGATTTTGCAAGTGCAGAGCAGTCGAGTGTGGATGATAATGGTGGTTTGAAGTGTGAGGCCAACATGATCGTTTCATAAACAGAAAAGCAGCATTTGTCATGGCTGCTTTTGACAGCTCATGACAGCATTTGATGAATAACACATGCCGTGTTGAGTAAGAGAACCGCAGCAGGGCTGTGGGGATGGCTCAACAGACAGTCTGAAACAGCAAAGATCTTCTGGGGAAGCTGGACAGATAAAACCCTCAAGTAGAGACAATCCAAGAGCACTGACAGGAGTCTTATGCAGTAATGCCCAATCAAACAACAGGACCAAGTCACATGAGGTATGCATTAGATGGCACTTGCAAAAATCACTTGTGCGCTGTCACATGCAAACGCACGGCCCAGACAAATATATGCATATATGACGGCAAAACACAAATGTACATGTGTTTGAGCCACAATTTTATTCACACTGCATGCATTTGTATCAGTACAGCAGCAACAAAACAGGATTCCTGCTATATTTTGATATTTGAATCTGCAGCCAACTGTTTTTCATTTGCACTGGCTGGGGTGAGTAAGTTGAGTCCTATGACCGAAAATAGGCAGCTTATTTGAGTGTGTTATCAGGGCCTGCCCCACAATCTTGTTAAGGCACGTCTGCCAGTCTATCTAAGCCTATCACTGTGCTCCGAGGGAGAACAAACAAGACCCACATACATACACCTACAAAAACTCTTGGCAGCATGCACTCATCCTTGCAGGGCAGGCTTGTCCTTAAAAAGCAGGTCACAGGTAAATTGAGGGGAGTCTCATGTCTTGTTTGTGTCACAGCACATCTAGCCTTGTGTGAGTGCCAGGTTTACTTTCTTGCAGAACATATGGGCCAGCTTTTTTCAATAATGATAGGATGATGTGCCTGGGAGCCCACGTGATCACTTTACCTGAGATGACCCCTCTCCACATGAATGTGACTCACCCTACAGGCGTTACTGCGGTTTTTACGCCTCCTATAAAAATGTAACGTGACCTGCTGTGCACCTTAGACTAAACCACGAGCGTTTGCACTGGAGCTTGATGGAAAGATGGTTATCAGTTTTTAAGTTGTCATGAGAAAAGATTTACCCTGCTTATGGGATCTTTGCCTTAGATATTAGAGTCATTTTTGTTAAAGAAAAGAAGTTCAAATTTAATTTAAAACTACTCCTTTATGTGGTAACACTTTACAAGCTGTTATCTCCATTGGTATGGTGAGAATATGGAAACTAGGATATGAATATGATATGATATGCTTTCTTGTGTATAAGAGTGATTTCTCATAAATTTTTTGGAGAGTATTTGCCTCTGCAAGTGAGGATAGAGAAGAAGAGAGTGAATCAATTCAGACAAGGACCCCACATTCAGTGAAATGATCACAAATTTATTAACCAAATCCCACCCTCATGAATAAAGATAAAAACATTCTAAGTAATCATCTAAAATCAGGAGACATGAGGTGGGGATACTCTAAGGTCACCCCTTACATATTGTTTACTACTCTGAACACTAGTCCACACTATAGTAGTATTAAAAATATAAGAGTACCTCATTTGGTGCTGATGTTATTAACTACACCCAACATTTATATTATCAACCATCTGGGCTGCTGCAGAACAAAAGAGATGTTGCTGCTGTGAGTGCAGTTCTGACTACCAAATATTAAATTGAAGTTTTGGTTCCATTGAAATGCTTACACATATGCAACCTGAAGTCCGGCAGGTAGAGATGTAATGCAGAGTAAAATTATACAAAAGTCTCTCACACCAAAGGCATGTGTCTTATCCACTGTTCCGTTACTACCCATCAATGCAGTGGAAATCATCCTTATATGTTCTAAGTGTTAGACATTTTTTTTTGCTCAGACATTTTGTTGGTTGGACCATGGAAATCCCATGGAAAACAAGCTGGTCAAAAAGAGTGGGAGAAGTGGCTGAGGGGTTCATTTCACAATCTCCTGGTCCGACTTTTCTGGCTGTCACTTGCCCGTTTGATGGGTGGATCAGATAACCTCCACACTGACAAGATGGCGTTATAGATCCCTATCATATTATTTTTATGTACCAAAAAAAATATATTTCCCCACAGTCTCTTGGCATTAGACCGTTATGAGTGACACACAGTACCAAAGCCAATACTTTCCAACATAAGCTCAGGCAATGTTAAAGCAGTAAGAACTGAATCAACAAAATATTGCGTTCCTCTCCAAACACTGCTGTTCATTTAATACAGAATCAGCTTCACTTTAACAAGCAAGCCCCCAGAACTTGAGAGGCCTGATGAAAGATACATTATTTAAATGGAAATGTTTTGGGAGTTTTGGGTACTGCAGAACACTTACATTAGCTTAGGTTGATAACTTTAATGTCTAATAATTCTGCTAGCTGATTAAGTTGGGAAAGAGAACTATAATTATAGATTTGCATCTCAAATATAATTCATAATTTGCTGCTGAAAGGGGTACATTATAAGTGATACTGTATCTGCATGTTCTTAAAATATAATTTGTTAATAGTGTATTGAAACAGCTAATGATGAACTATGAACTATGTATGTGCGTTAGTATTGTATTTCATCAATTCACTGAACTGTTTTTTAAAACTCCAACCTGATCTTTTGGAAACATCTTTCAGCCAAAGTAATTAACAGGTTTTCCTTTTTGCAATTTGAAACACACCTTCTGAATTCTCAATTGCTCAAACTGTAAATGAACCGAGACTTAAGGGAACAGAGTGCTAAAGAATGTAAAGCATACCTGTTATAAGGCTTTACCTCAGAGAGTCTGCAAAGTAACTTGACCCATATAGCTAATTGGTAGGCTGGTTATGCTTTTTCCATGTGCTTTTTTGTTCTTGATTAGTTATATCTAGTTAGGGTTCTTTATCCTGTCTTACCCCTCTGTTTTGTTTTGTCTCTGTCAAAGGCAATAGGCATAAAAAATATATATATATATATTATTTAAAAAATTATTTCCACCCTAACTTGTCACATCGTGGTACAGCTCAGAAGATGTCCATCTACGTTTTGGTCCATGTAACATGGGTGGAAGTTCTTGAGTACCTTTTCCTTGTGACAAATGGATACATAAACTCCATGAACTCCATCCTGGCCAATCTTATAAATACATAGTAAGACCAGTATTTATTAGCAGTAAAAAGTGACACGATTGAGATTGAGAATGGTAGGAGTTGATATCGGACAATAAGAACAGCATGCAGGTCATGTATTCAACAACAAATATGCCAGGAAAACAGGAAACAGAAATTTTAAGATAAATTGGGGGGGAAAGTAGTGCAATGACATCAGAATAATTTGCCTACTGTAGAGAACAGGATAAAAAAATTTCTAGTGTTTTTTTTTTTTTGTAAATATTGATACTTTGCATCCAAAGAACTTCAAAAAAGAAAACATTATCTTTGGTGGTTGAGAGAACTTGAATGGAAGTGTAATTTGTATTATCTTGTATAAGAAATTTTATTTCTAACAACAAATACAATTTGTTATTACCTACAAGATTATGGAAGTGTGGGTCTTATTACCTGTATTTGCCAAAACAAAATGATGCTGTTTCAAGCTAACTTCTCCCACCAATCTGACAGTCTTTTTAGAACCAAAGTGAAATAGAGCATTATTCAATACGTTTGTGTGGTGTTTATGAAGAAGCCGTGGGAAAGGTAGTGGCAGGTCCACCCAACACATCACCGTGAAGTGGACTAATTGAAGATTATGGTGGGGAGTATGCCATGCCTCTGCCAGTAGATAATCCCTCATCAGCTGCCGTCTGGACTCAGAATGAGGAGTGCATTTCATGGAGGGTCTCCCCCCATGGAGCTGCAGAAACTGAGAGGCAGCCCTGTTTAATTACTTGCCCCACTAACAGCACTCTGAGACTGGGGGACAGTGGATTGAGGTTCTGGGAGTCTTATGAGGTGGGGGTGGGCAAGGGTATGCCTAACCCCCTAACTGTGGAAAACAGGAACAATGAGATTTTGTTTAGATTCAAGGCTTTGCAGCTTTGCCTCAGTTGCCATTGTCTCCCAGGCTTTTTCTTAAGCCCTCGCAGGTTACAAATCCAGGCACATATTGAGTCATTCATGCATCTGTCAATGACAGGGTGAAGCCCACGTAGGGACTCCTGCTGGGAATTTAATGAACATGTTTTCCTAAGGAGGTAGCTCTGAAAGTTAACAGACTAGCACAAGGAAGAATGTGAGAAAGTTAGCGACAGCCAAGAGTTTCTGGTGCCAGTTTTGGTTTACAATCTTGTTTGATTTCATGCAACATTTTAGGGGTTGTATTGTCAGTGAGGTTGGTGGTCTGATCAAGCATTACCTTCATGTAATTCTTTACCAATGCTCAAGTTAGTGATACATGAATGCTTTATGCAAGAATATAGTCCAATTTTCTCAATCCAAAGCAAATGGCGGCCCCTACTAAGAATATAAAATATTGAGAGCAGAAATGGGATCCAAACACTAGCAAGAATGGTCTCTTTGTGCAAAGTGGCCATATTCAGGGGTGAAGAGTGACCATGGAGAACTTCAGCAATCCATTCTGTTTACAAATAAGCACAGCTTAGTGTGCAAAGAGCCTCCAGACAGCCTGAGGTCAAGGAGCGTTCAAGCAAAACATCTCAGCACAGTGCAGGCGACCTCATCACTTTACCCCGAAGCTGGAATTCACATGCTTATGGATGATGGCAAACTCCATTGAATTCTAGCAGAAGAAATGAGACAAGTAAGTCGTAATCCTTAATCTAAATATCAAGTGGTTTTGCATTGGCAAGTATGTTGTGTCTGGACTTCTGTTCAAGCAGCATAAGAGATTCATTGTCTGAAGCAAAGTATAGAAGCAGGGTAAGGATGTGTGCATTCAGGGTCTGTCGCACAACTGTTGGATTGACTGAATCAAAAACAAAATTTAGCTTTTAACTTGTGTGGTGCTGGAGTGGGTGGAGACCAAGAGCAGCTGCCCTGGGGAGAAAAACAAATATTCCATTATTTAAGTCAGTATTGATTTGTGTATGCAGCATGATATTGTGAGAACAATATATGTATTGTTCTCACAGGGTACATATTTAATAGCAACTGGAAGAAACTTTCAATATATGTTAGATCACTTTCAAAATGTTTTAAATGTACAATGCAACACAAAATGTAGCACATTTTGCTAACTTATTTGTGCAAGTGATGGAAATGAGGACATGACATAACCAAAAAGAAGTGTGCATTCCTTGAGCACTCAAATAGATCACAACATGGGCATGAGGTCTTTCTTGTGCAAACACAAAACCATTTCGTCATAAACCTTTTTTCTTCTTATTCTTGCTTAGGAAATGTCCTTATGAGGCAGTATGAAGTGCACAACACTAAAATTCAGTGATGAAACCAATGATGAAACAAAGCTAAACACGTCTGAATTTGGTACGACTGATGCAGTGGTCAACGTTTAATTTATTAAGTATCCAGGCTGAGCAGAAGTCTCTCTGAACAGCTTAACATCAAGTCGACAAAAGTGATTTGACTTGACAAGCAGAATTATAGTTATGTCTTTGTCCTAGCGTTCGTGTCTGGAGCAGCCAGATGGGTGGGTGTTGAGGGCAAAACCTTGTGCTTCCAGAGACTTTCCGTGTAGAGCCAGTGTCCGTGGTCCATACATGTACTCTAGCCCCCACTGCTCTGAATACCACCATTAGGCCTGACCACCTAACAAGATCAAGATTTAGGCTTTTGAATAAATTAGGTTAATCTTATCTTTAAATGATTTCAACGATTAATCAAATGACTTCAACGATAAATAAATCAAAATAGTTGCTGATTAATTTTCTGTTGATCAATTAATTAATGAATCCAACTACTCATTTCAGTTTCTGTCATGACGATACTGAGTTCCCAACTACTGAAATCAACACTTATAATTTTTGCTGAATTAAAGAATACGAGGTTCTTTCTTTAAGCAACATTATGTACGATTTGTTTGTTTTTTATGCGATTTGGCACCCCTACCGTTTCAGAGTGTAATTCACAGCTGTATGCATGCAATTGTTATGATTACATTACTTATGATCAAAAACTAGCAAGTCGACAACTTTGCTACAGTCAAACATAAAGAAAGTGACAATATAAGACACAGCAATATTACTTGCTAGTCCAATTGTGTACACAGAATGTCAGCTAGACAGCAACTGCGCAAGAGCGCTTACAGTAACATTACCGATGTCCAGGTCTAACATCATCTCAAGATTTATAGCTACTGGTTAAACCTGTCTGTGAAACCTCTGGCTGATTTTGCTCGATTTGACAACTTTGCTAACACAGGCAAACATCAAGCAAGCCCATCAAGCCAGCTAATATGTCATTACTTACTAGTCCAACAGCAAGAAGGCCAGCTTGGCATCTGTCTTGCATCCTTTCAGCTGTCTGTTATTTAGGCCTACGCTTGTCTTGTTTCTTGCTCAGTCATTCTCTCATATATCTCTTCCTTGATTCCTCTGACAATGTTTTCTTCGGTCTCTTTGCAGCCTCTGCCATGATATTCATTCTGAGAATACCAAGTTAGCTTCTTCCAAAGAACTCACATAATACATTCTATATTTTTTGTTTCATCTTCTTATAGCTAGCTTGCTGAAGAGTTGTGTTAGTGTGACGTGTTGCCGTAAAGCATTGCATCGTTCTCACGATAGATGTCCTGTCTGGTATTTCAGTGTTACAGAGTGCCAATACCAAGCGCCCCTGGCCGGAGTGGCAATGACAGAGATGCCATTCTCCCCATTACAAGTCTGTCTACCTTGAAAATTATTTAAAATATGCTATTTTTAACATACTGCCAGATCAATCATACAGTATAAGAGGCAAAGCTTTAAAAAGCTCCTATATTCCTGGATTGATTGCTGTGGTAGACACACCCCACTGTTCATAACAAGTTGGCCTGCTGGCTATATTCATAAACCCATATTCCAGATCTTCACAAAGATACGCAACACGTTTACATACTGGCATTCAAGGAAATTCTAGGAAAAACATTGTAATCAGCGGTTAATATGGTCAGACAAGACACATTCTTTAACATATGTGGGTTAGAAGACAATGTAAAAAATATAAATATCACTGGGGATTGCCCCATGGTTAAAGCTGAACTATTTGTCCCAGTGCACTGAAATAGGACCAAATAAGAGGCAGGAAGTTCTTTCTGGAAACAGTCAGAAATCCCTGACATTTATGTCATTTCCTTTGGCACAAGCTCGTGGGGCCTAACTCTTGCTCTGAGCTTGCAGCTCAGTGAACCCAATCACCCCGCCCAGTAATCCTCGCTCTTCTAACTGCTGTGATTTTGTCACTTGAACTGCAGAGCCTGAAAGCTGTGCACGCACAATCTGGAGAGGACACGTCACAAACGACTCACACTCCTGCGCGGCTAATCTCATTACCCTTGTCTCTATGCAGTATGGGGTCAACAGGGTTGTGTTGCTTGTGCCACCAGAGTGAACTGGGATCAAAATGATCATGAATTTCAGCGAGGCTTCACAGAAACATGAGTCACATTAATGTGAGAGGTGACCTTCGTATTAGTAGAGGCTATCAAGAGGCCTCAGTGGACTGGCTTTAGAGCAAAACATGTTGCTGGGTAAAAGTTGTATATGCTGTGCTCAGGATGAAAAGTTGGTGCAGCCTGTGTTTACTGTCTGTCAAGTCTGGTATTTTAGAGCAGTTCAAGCAACAGGTGCAACTTAAGATATACTGAGAGTTATTCTGAGTGATAGCTCAAGTCACCATAAAAACATCTCTAAGACGACTCAGTCTGTCTGAAATACTGCAGAGTGAGTAACTTGACTGCTTAAGTGCATACTGCACAGAGGACACTTGGTGCTTGACTGCTGATGAGGATCTGTTTATTCAAAAAAGCCTTTAAGAAACATCTGGGATCCAACCCACCAAATGTGATGAAAATAAATAGAAAGAGAACCTTTGCTCGGACAGTTTCAGTATTTCTGACATATGATTTATCAAAGAAACACTGATGTGCTGTCAGTGTATCTTGAAAATAGGGCATCCAACTAGTGAAAAGCAGCCTTAATTATAAAGTATAATAATCTAAAGCAGTGAATTAGTTTCACAATAATTATCCTTTCATTTTTCTACGCTTTGCATTGACTGAATGACTAAATTTTGCATTAAGGCACTGCCATATTCATTTATCAGATAAAGCAGCTATGCATTGACCAACCAAGATGAACATTCTCACAAACAGTTTTCACTGCTTACAGAAATAGTCTACGTTTAAGTAGGCTAAGAGCGAAATTATATATATGGTGCATATATATGAAGCACTTAAGTTCAGTTCCTGTCTTATTCACTAGAGCAGATGTGTGGTATTGATCAGTCCTCTAGCGTCAAATAACTTTTATTGGTCCTGCAGCCAGAATGTAGACCAAATCATGACTCGCACGGTGGACATCGTGACTCCACAAATAAACCTCAATCACCGCAGGCATTGTTCTCCAGCAGAAAAGCCACATGCACACCAGGCGCTGAATCCTCCACAGAAACAATTAACGAGGCCAAATAACTATTCGTTTCTACCCCTGTTGGCTGTGATAATAAGTTGCAGTCCAGCCTTAACGCACGGTGGAGTGAGTCAGATTCGCCATGCAGCCGTGCGGAGATATTGGGGACAGCTTGCGCATCGTATGAAACAGATGAAAAGCTTTTGCTGGGATGTGTATAATCCTGTCCTCACGACAATCCTCAAACCACCTCGCAGATTATTTCTCGGCTGAGGATCACTTTCGAGGCTAGTTGAATCAAATGAAGTGAACTGGTGACATGCATGCTTCTTAAACTGCCCTCTTATTGACAATTTTTAAAGCACCAAAACAACACGCAGCAACTGGAGCTGGTGAGAATACCGTAAAAGCTTTTTTCTCGGTTTCTACTCATGCCTGTTGCACTGTGGACGCACTAGGAGGAGACTTGCAGCTGACAAGCAACACGCACATGGTGCGTTATTATGGTGAGTTCACTGCAACTGTTCTTTGTCCTACGACGTGTGTTTGACAGTTTGTGGCTTATTCTGAAAATCGTTTTTAATGTAGGCCTAAATCACTTACGTTTTTAATTAATTAACAGGAGCAATCGGTGGAAAAGCATTAAAATATTCTCAGAATATAGTGAGAGTGACTCTTCTGCACATTTGTTAACATTGACTTTGTCTTTATGATGGTTATTATCTGGTGTTAGAAAGTCATCCGTGTGGCACTGAGAACCAGTTATTTTTACCGGTTTTATTATTTTATTCAGTAACTTTTGTGGGATTTTATCATTTTGTACAAGGATTTTAAACTAGATTTTGCACTGTGGCTGGGATGTAAGGTTGATTCCTGTTGTAGTTATTCTCTTTTTAGTTTAGTTAGTTCCTGTATTTATAGACAGTGCCCCAGTGTGGTTTCAGGTTCACTGTCATGGGAAGAAAAAAAAACAAAGCTTTGTTTTAACTGTGTACAATGAACAGTATTAAGGTTCAGTGTAAATTAGGCAGCCCTTGAGTGCAAACATAAACTAAAGCACAGAGGATGTTAAAAACCTGAAAAGAGAGATGCAGTTTTGTAGTGACACAAAAAAATACTATAATGAGGGACTCTGCAGTGTCAAGGAAACAGAAAGTTATTAGTTCAGTATTTCACTTCAGTAGTTTTGAGGTGCAACTCCCTCTGAGATGTATGGTCAAAATACTCTAAAGAAATATAATTTATTGAATTTAAATATAGATAGAGTTATAGAGGAAGCACACCCAATAAGAAATTATTAAAAATCGTAAAACATCATGGTAATAATTGTCAAAATACAGAACACAGTACACATTAAAGTTACTTTAATGTGTGTAGGCATTACCACAAGATGCAATTTCTAGTGTGGATTGGTTGGTACAATAAAATTTGAAGAACACTATTTATTTATAAGGCGTCATGACTCAAAACACCTTGTGGAGTCTAAAATAAAACTGCATCTAATTCATGTAATCTTTTGTGGCTGTAGCCTGTATGAGGCAAATAAAATCCACAGACACTGAATGTATATGACCTGTTGCTGACGCCTGTGCATAACCAGACTGCACTGCTTTTACAGTGTCTGTGGAATTCAGAAACACTTCTGATCACATTTCTAATTTCATCATGACAACATCTTTTAAATCAGATATTTTAAAGTCAGCGTCTTATTTTCTTATCAAAACTGGACACCAAACTGAAACTTTGAAACATTTCTAAATAAAACTGCACATTAGAACTGATAATATTAACACTGAAGCTCTCGTTGTTTCTCATATGAACTTTATTTTTCTAAGCTTATTCACTTCCATGGTGGCCAAAGGTTACAAATTGAGTGTCTTTCTCAAAGACCTTCCAACAGCTATGCAGTTTAGCTTCAATCTCTCTTGCTGTTCCGAAAGAGGAAATAAAGTGTTTTTTTGTTTACAGTTGTAGAATAGCAACGTCTGGAACAACATTCAGAAAACTCTTAAATTTTTTGTCCTACAGTCCTAAAGAACCCTCGTTGCCAAAAACTATTTTGGCAGCCCCTGCCATCAATATGCTCACTGTTTCTGAAATTAGTCATTTAACTCTTAATGCTGAGGGAATTTCTGTCTGCAAATTAGTATTATTATATGCATTTATCTACATTTTGAGCAAATCAAGGATTGTTCTGCAACATTTGGGATTATATAATATGACACAGCCTGCTTATTCTCACTTCCAACCTCTTTACCATCGTCCAGACACATTCATGGCTCTGTCCAGATGTGTGTGTGCATCTCTATCATGTTGCTTCATTCTGTTTTTCAGTTCTTTATTGCTTGTAGAGCTCATCAGTTAATAGCTGTGTAGTGCTCACTGGATGAACATTGGGTGAATCATTAATAATATTACAGCAGCTATTAAATATTTATGAGCATAGTCTGATGAGTAAGCAAGGTCTCATCATTGAAAGTGAAAGCATAATGATTTAGCCTGACAGTAAAATAACTAACAATATAATACCTTCCCCGCAATAGATTGTGGTGAATGTGTATTTGGGGTCCACTGTGTTCTTCCTTGATCGCTTTGTCATTTTTCACTCATCTAATATTGCATATCACTGATGCACTACAAAACAGCTGCACAAATATTTACTGTCATTAGTAGCAACATAGTTATGAGTGCATAAAAGCTCCCACCAAAACCATACAGAAGGCTTTTATATTTTCTATGTAACCTAATGCGTAATGTTTGCTTAGTGCAAGATCTAATTTTACTTTGAGACTTAATGATTGGATATTTACAAAGTGCTGCACTCCTTCATCACAAGCTCTAGGTATCATATTATGCTGACATACAGAGGCAGTCTGCATTTTATTTAAGCTGCTGCATTTTTGGTTGTAAAAGCTTTTTTATTATTTTGTGAAAGTTATTGTTGTGATGCTGTAGGTATTCTTTTCAGTGTATTCATTTATAGCGTCTGCTTTTCAAAGGCAGTCATGGGTGATGAATGAATTTGAGCTTCTTGTTCTTACTGTGCAAACTGCAGCAAACTGTTGACTGTCATCCTGCAGTGGGAAGCAGGAACAGGTGAATGCTGTCAGGCATCTGAGCTAGACAAGCCAATAAACCAGCCTCAGGACACTGCTGACTGATGCAAAACTTGCCCTTTAGTCCTCCCTTATTCCTCAACTGTGCTTCGGCTTCACTGAAAACTGAGTACTTGCTAAAAAAGACTGTTGGTCCCGAAGTTATGGTACAAGCTGTTAGTGTACAATAGAAAGTACAGTACATGTAAAATGGCACTTACCCAGCGTTCCTGTTCATATTTGTGTTTTCTTGTAAAGCTTCCATGTACGCCAGTTTCCCCCTGTGACTTTGAAAATGTCTTTTTAAAGTAGTGCATGTTTATATGTGTGTCTGTGTTTGGGGCTTTTATGTGCATGACCTAATTCCACAGTGAGCAAAGAATCTGCAGTGATGGCTGTGTGGTCATGTGTATGTGTGTGCTCATGCGCGTGTGTGAGTGCGTGATTGAGTGTGCACACGGTTTCCTCCCTCCCCCATAGCTTCCTTGTAAAGCCGACAGAGAGCACACTAAGTTCATCTAAGGACAGGGACGTGCTTTTCTTTCCAGTGTGAATCATTTTGGAAAAATGAGCCTCTGGACTGAATTGCCCCAACAATTTGGCATGTTTCTCCATTCTGCTTTATTGTCTATTTTGGCTGAACTTGCAGTTCTTCATTTCACTGCCAAGAAAACTTCAGGTCCTATACAACAGGCAAAGCCAGTTTCTGAGTCAACCACGGCCTTTAAGCACATAAAATAAATCTCTACAGAGTACTGCCATAGCTTCCTGTTTAGCTGTGAATTCCAAAGAGAAAAAAGCAAGTCATGCCTGTACTGTAAATCCAGAGTTCTCTAGAAACAACATGGACAATAGCCATCTCAAGGCTTTACACCTTCAAATAAAATTCTACATGGAAAATGACACCTGCCCACTTTTTACAGGGGTGTTTTATACGTTTAGATTACGACCCTTCCTCTTTTTAAAAGCCATTTTCTCGGCACAAGGTATCTGCTTTCGCACTTGTGCAGTTTGTGGAACAAAACTCTGCAGTGCAGTGAAAAGAAAGTGTGAGTGGGAGCGGTTTTGGGATGTGGACAAGAAAGAAGGGAGGGAGATGAGGGGGAGTTTTTAATTTTGTAGTCAGCCCCCCCCCCCCGCCCCCAGCCCATAATTCTGCTCCCTCTTCGAGAGGGAAGAGGGAGTGGCCTGTGTTGAGGTTTGGGTGAACCAAGGGTGGGCTGTGGCAGCCGGCAGCTGGGCTCTCACTACCTATGTCCTCCAGCTCCAGCCTGAATTATGAAGGCTCAGGAATGGCAGCCAGCCTAATTACAATGACTGATTGCCCGTCCGTTGGCATTTCTCAGACGGTGATTGTCGTGAGTGTAGGCTATGAGGAGAAGGAGGAGGGCCATTTCTCATTGCCCCCCCCCCTTTCTTTGCATGAGAACAGCCATAGATTGAGATCTGACTGGCTGGAGAGAAAAGAGATGTTTCATGATTTGGCAAGGCAGAGCTGGTGGAAAGCCAGAGACAGGTGATGTTGCACTGATAGCTTTGAAGCTGTATGTTACACCAAAGGAATATTAAAACATTATTTTTGCTATTGTATAGGAATACTAGTCTGAAGTAAATTCAAAACTTTTTTGATATCTCGTGAAGAATATAGAAACTGATCTCT
The DNA here is from genome assembly GCF_014851395.1 of Micropterus salmoides. Lineage (NCBI taxonomy): Eukaryota > Metazoa > Chordata > Actinopteri > Centrarchiformes > Centrarchidae > Micropterus > Micropterus salmoides. The sequence goes on from NW_024044570.1 coordinate 11,760,610, forward strand.
AAATGTAGTAAATCTTCAACCTGTTGACTTCTTTCTGTGTTCTTGCGCATTCCTTCGACTATCCTACTGGCATTGTGAAAATTAGATAAAAAAAGGCAAAAGGAGAAGCACTGAATTGGCCGTTTGTATGTCAGCAGAGCACTCAGAGGTGTGATGTGTGTGTTAAGTGGGAGCTGGTTTGAGTTGGTCTGCCCTGCTTTGTCCAGTGCTTTGGCTTTTGTTCCTCCAGTAATGAATTGTGGAAGCCTTGGCTTCAGCTGGAGTGTCTCATAGCAACTGAAAAGAGAGAGGGAGAGCTGGTAAATGGAGAAAAGGGCAGGGGAGATCATGTGTTTCTTTCAAAAGGCAAGACAAACCAGACCATCGTTTGGGCATTTTGTGAAGAGTAGAAATCCAACTGGACAATTCTACTTGTACCCAGTGCATCATTATTTATTTCTTTTATTTCAAATGACAGCATTTTGGGCCTGGGATAACAGCATGTGTTCTCTGAAATGTTTCTATTACTTAAAATATGGATTTTAAGAGTGCCTAGACTTAATTTTTACATGTCTGAGACTAAATGTAAAATAACTATTTTCCAAACATATTGCTGGTTTAAAATTTACCAATTTAAAAAATGTCTGCGCGCTCTTAACATTAACCGGTCACAGCAACTCATTATGTTTTGTGGTGATGGTGCCATCTTGAATATTCAGTGCCACTGTTGATTAACTGAAAGTACCGCTCTGTGGTTGTATCACTTCTCAGGTCAGCTGCCAACTTTCACCTGAATCCATGTGTGTGTGAGATGTGTGTGTTTTTGTAAGCGTTTATGTGTTTACGTGCATGCATGTACATTCAAATTTGCTTTTATGTGAATGCCCTTATGTGTGTGTGTGTGTTCACACCAGGTTAGACTTTATTAACCAGCGGCCAGTGCTAAAGCCAGGCCATGTTTGCCCTGTGACCCAGACACTACCTGTCTGCTGCCATGGTTACAGGGACATAGCAGGTTTAGTGGCATGACTCCAGGGATTACTTTCCCTGGTCTTAACAATCAGGCCTGTGCCCCAGTGGCTGTAAAATGGGCCAAACTGCACCCTAACAGTTAGGGGAGCTCAGCAGTGTGCCCTGGTGGCCTTTAAAACTGTCCTAAGTGCTGTGTAAGGGATTAGATCTATACAGCGTAATTGCTCTGGTTTCAGTGACTGTCCCTTTGTGATCTGGTTCACTTGTAGTGATTAGCTCTCATAAATGAAAAACCTAATGCCACGCACTGGATACAGGTCTGAGGTGCTTGAGTTAAAACACATGTTGAACCATTTATCTTTGTCTTTGAGAGCTTACGATTTTGTCACCAGACACAATTTTAAGATTTTCCACACACTGACAGCGTTTTCTGTTTACTCAACAGATCAATGAATGAAGAAATACAAGACTCAAACAATCACTGTGAGTACTTTATATTTATAGAAGGTGAACCCAGTAACCTCAACACCATACCAGTTTTGAAACGTACGAGTGTGTCAGAGAGCCGTTTGTTTCATGTCTTTGGTGGCGTGTTAGATCATTTAATGAGATGATGATTACAGATTGTTCACACTGTGGATAAAACAAAAGAAGCACCTAATTGTGTCCACTGTTTATAAATGTTCTGTGTTACAGATCTGCTGTGTAACATGTCTCTAATGCATGTGAGAGATAGTTGACTGCAAATATTTGCAACAACCTGAGTAACATACAGAAGCAGTTCTGAGTCTGCTGTTGTACTTTATTCCAGCAAGTTGCATATCTCACTGTAACTACTTGGAAATGATAAAATCACAGGTCACAGGTGCACAGGTCATTCTGTCTTGTACGTTCTGTGTCAGTGACCTTGGAAACAACTGAAAATGTGGGCAGAACTTGATTTGTTGCCAAGAACAAGAACCTGGCCCTGTCTGTCTGACCAGATTAGTGATGTTTTTATTGCCATTGGCCAGAGGTTCGTTGTTATTTATGTTGCCTTTGATTTAGTAATCGAACGCTCACGTTAAATACCCCACATGGCTGCCATGCTGAAGGCTTCGGAATTGGATGGAGCACTGAGGGTCAGTATAATCTGAATTTTGGAAAGATTTTTGGTGACTTAGCAGAATCACAAAGGCCTCTCTTATTCACTCTAGTGACTTGCAGTCTTACAGGTGTCCACCAGATGCTGCAGGCAGCCTGTACTGTCCCTTGCATGTCATGCAGTGGAGATGTAATATCCACTTTGGAGCAAAGACTTGGAACTGTTTCCATGGTGTTAGGATTAAATGTAATTTAGTTGTGCATCATAGAAAATAGGTCTCATTTTGGGCTATTAACTAGCTTTGATGATGCATCTGTTAGAAAGTGGACTGAGAGTAGTGTAATTGAAGATTTGTCTTTTAATTACATTGGTTTAATTTAAGCACTTGAAGAGATAATGAAAGAAGACATTTGATATTAAATATTATAATATGTCAGTTTTATAACTGACATATTATTACTATTATTATTATAACTTACTGTTTGTGAGTTAGTGGGGGGTTTCATTCACAGCCTTCAAATTATAGTCATGCATCAAAAGTTGTTCTTGAAAGAATACTCAATATTGGTATAGTGAAAGACCTGTAGATACAGTACGCATGTGAACCTGAGAGTAAGAGTGAAGCAGGGTGTGCATGCCGAGCAGAGCAACTTCACAGTTAACTTTGCGAACAAAGCCAGCCCCGCCACAAGGCATGCTGGGAAGTTTGGTAAAAGTGCCTGCCAACGTCCAGAGAGCGGCTCTGAAAATCTTTGCAAGGGCTGAAAATGAAGTTTGAAAATAGAAGTAAGAGGAGCAGCAAAGTAGGCTCAGCCTTCTCTTAAAGAGATATTACCAAAACATTCCAAAGTCATGTACATATAAATGGGGCTACATAGTGAAGTGCTGTTTAAATGTACTATACATCAACAAGGTTGTGGCTAGATATAAATTTTAAAATGTTGGTGTGGACTAATTTTACTCACTTCTGTAGTATCAATTACATAGTTTTTAAAAATGTTAATATGCTGTAATATTCAAAATAAAAGCAAAACAAGAGACAATTGTTTAAGAAGAACGTTACATTAGATAAGTTTGTTTGCTCGGCTGTTATTATAAAGAAAATACTAATATCAATTTGCTGTAGTAACTGACTTGAATTAGAGTTAGATATATAATGGCTGAAGTAAATAACACTATAAAATACAATAGTGTATTACTGGATGCATAATTACTATCAAGATTATGCGATGAAACGATAATTGTGTTCTACTGTAGCAAAAAATACTATGGTAACAATAACAGAAAACCTGATTTCACAGTGCAATGGTGACAGGTGCACTGTTGATGAAAGAGGGAGAAAAGAATCAATCTTTAAGTTTATTAAATTTTATGTAAAAAGTAAAAGAAGCTTTGTAATATTAGAATTTCCTGTTTTTATTTAGTATATCCAAAAATGAGCGCGCAGAAAGGCCACTTCAAAATGGCTGATTATTGATATTGCAGGAATCAAACCTTTTAACTGTCAGATTTGCTGTGAAACCACAGGAAAAACATGCAAGGAGGTGGCAACTAAACCTTTATAGTTTATAGACCTAGCAGAGATTGATTACTCGTTTACAGTGCTGCCATGTTTAACATTAAGAGCTCACTTATACAATACAGTCTATATTTAGTGTTTTCAAATTCTAGTGGTGTTGTGTGCCTTGCTCATGGCCCCGCAAGCGTTTAATGTTAATATTAGTAATTTCTGATTTATTTTGATTCCGGTTTTCGTTTTGAGCTCAGGTTTGTAGTGCAGTGTCAGGCATTGCCAAGCAGAGGACTGTAGAGGTGGTGGTCAGCTTTGTGCTGTGGAAGCAGCCAATGCTCAGCTGAACAGTGGAAGACAGCCTGGAGGGTCCTGAGCCTTCACTTCGCAGCTCCCTGTTTGGCTCTCACACATTGTGCCATTCAGAGCCCAGACTGTATATTCACCCTGTTATGGTCACACCACCGTTGTTAGAGTGAGTTCATTTGAAAAGCCCCCAGGATTTTTTGGTGCAAGCAAGTCAGCGCTATTTGCATTTGTTCCAGTCTCAAAGATTTTACAGGTCAATTGAGACAAGCGAATATTGAACATGCCAAAAAGAGTTTCCTTTTCATAATCATCTTCATCATCTTCTCGTCCTTGTTTATTTTAGCCAGTCTCTGATTCTATTTTCCCAAATTTCCTTTCCCAAAGAGCAATATGTTAGGACCATCTATCTGCTTTATGTGCGAAATAGTCTGATCAAATAGATCCAGGAGATGATATTTTATGTAAAGTAAGTATCACTTTCACTTATTAAGATATGATGTAGATTAATGACAGACAAGCATGCTTCCATAGCTCTATCCTTCTCCCTGTCTGTTGATGAGGGGAAGAAAAACCTTGTTGGCATCTAGGGTAGCAACAGGGGATCAGATAGAGGAGAGACAGGTAAGTGCCAGCCTTTCATTTGATGATGGTTTAGGCCAGAGCCTGCAAACCAAGACACTATTTAGATAAAAACATGTAATCACTTTAATTAGCCTAAGCCTACCTTGTTGGTCTTGCCATCAGGTTTGCTTGCGTGTGTTTGTGTGTGTGTGTGTGTGTGTGTGTGTGTGTATGTGTGTATCCTATTAAGTAGTACATGAGGATATATAGGATCCAACTTTGTCATAACTTAAAAAAATACTACTAATGTAAAAAAAAAAAAAACACCAACAAACATAAAAAAACGAATACTTTAAAACAGTTACATTTTTAATGGTCTACATTATAAATGGTCTGTAGATGAATATGGAAACATCATCAAGGATAACAGATACGATCATAAAACCTTGCTAAATAAAATTGTAACGATTGTGGTTTGAACTGAGCTTTCAAGGATATATTGACTAATTTTCACCACCAAGGGGCAGAAAGACCTCAAAACAAACTCCCAGCAATGAGAATTTCGCTAAAATAGTAAGTAGTATGTAGCTGCAGTACCGGAGGCTGCAGTTTCAGGACCGCAATCCTAGGCCCGGAATTGCATTTCTAGGACCCTTGTTTACTTTGATACTGCCAGCTAGCTGACTGGCTAGCTAGCTAGCTATGTTACTCTTGACAAACTTTGTTAACAGTTGAAATAAACAACCATTATCAACAATAGCAACAAATTTTAATATTTCACCTTAGATAGATGAGAAACAAAATCTTATATTAGGTTAGCTAGAAGGCAAGCTAATTGACAATCCCTTTAAAACTGCCCCACTGGAGGTTTGAATCAAATGTGCTTAATCAAATTCTAGATTTCTGAACGTTAGACTGTGAGCCAAGTACATTTTGTAGAGATATTTGACTGGGGCCCCATGAAGAGGACAGGGGGTTTGTTTTCCAGGGGGTGTGGAAATGAGAAATAGTGAGTCACTTATTTTGTTTGTTTTTCCAAGAATAAATCAGTAGTTACTGCCAGATTTCCCAGGTTATATTAAACACTGAGCATACAATGAAAAAAAGTTAATGACAGAGAAAGCACTCAATATAGCTGATATTGGCTTAAAATATATAATAGATGTATCGTTCAAAATGTAATAAGACAAAGAGTTGTTTTTTCATTTTTGTGCTGTTCAGTGAGTTGTCTTTATAGTTTAAATGAAACATGAAACTCTCTCTGGCCCTAAAGGTGTCACATGAAGTGCAGCTCTGATTTTCTATGCTAAAATAAGTTCACTGCACAGCGCCCCTGGAAACATGGTGTACTAATCTTAAAAATATAATTAGAGGAACCATTTCATGGTTTTCGCTCCCCCATTGTTTTGTACATAGATTTGTTGATATCTGTGCAAGTGAGTTGCAGCTTAAAGAAATGCGCTCTTAAAAATGTATTTATTCACACTATGTGTAAATGGATGCAATAGCTCATAATCAACAGACAACTGTTAAGTAGCCACTTTGATCCCAAAAAGTTAATTTCAAGACTCAAGCACACACTGACATTATTTTAACTTGCTGGAGTTGGTAAGTCATTTGTCCATTACTCTTTGTTTTCCTTGACCCAACATGGGAATACAAGTAGTTTACAACTTTTCAGACAAGAATTCAGGTACACACTTGTGGTAATTATTTTTCTTTTCAGTTGTCTCTCAGCAGTGATCCCATAGGTTTAACCTTAACCTAAATACCTTGTACTTGAACACCAATGTCAAAAATCACAAACTCACAAGTTTCATTTGAAGGCAATGAAATTACATTATAGTGGGGAAAACTGTTCATGTTCCCTCCCTTATAGTGAGCTTACTATAGTGAGATGATAAGCTCTCTAGCTAGCTTAAATTAACTTATTAGCTATCAAGCATGCTAGTTAATGCATCCCCAGACAGATCTCTGTAAGCAAAATCTGCACTTCTAATGTCTTCCATTTTCCTACATCTGAATGTTAACAACTCTCAGCTCAGTGTATCAGCAGCTTCAGCCTTATGTGAAGGGGTTAATGTGACTGTCAGTGTGGGGGGTGTTGTCCATCTGTCCACTGGTGAAAAGGGCCATATCACTCGGTGCTCTGGCAGGATAGGAATCTGTCTGGCTGTAGTGTTAAGATGTCCTGGTCAGTGGGAGGAGGCCACATAAAGGATGTGACGTCTTCTCAGCAGACGGGATGTCAGTGGGAGTCACCTCATCCCTCAGAGAGACATTTAGCTGACGGTCTTATGCAGAGATTGATTGATTACCGGTATAATAGAGACTGTGTAAGGGCTAAAGCAACAGCACAGAGATGATAATAATGTAACAGAGTCCTCTATGAGCAAACACATTTGAAGCTGAACTGGACGTTTGATGTTAATTTGTCACCTTGATCATTCACATGATTATTTGGCCTCTTTTTAGCTTGTCAAAAAGGTGGTTAAGTGATGCTACTGCTTGATTGTTTAGCCTGTTAGGAGCATGTGGAGCATGAGCATTAAAAAGTAGGTTAAGCCTTTCTAACCCAATAATACTTTGTTAGTATCAGTTTTATTTGCTTTCCTGTACTTTTCTAAGCCCTCTGGCACAACATGTGGCAAACCATGTTTTCCCAAGCTGGTTAAAACAAACAATACAGATTATTTGCAAATAATATTTGACCCAGGTCCACTTGCCCCCTTGTGATCCCACTATGGGGTTACCAGCCTCGGTATCTTCTTAGCAAGCCTTGTGGCCCCTCCTCCCAAATGTATGAACCTGGCAGGACCAGGACGGCTTGGTTCTCCTTTTGCATGCCCCCTCCCCCCACCAGACACAGTGATGGCACTCAGTGCCAGAGACACCCCTCCTTCCCCTCCTTTCCCTTCACCAACACTCTTCTCCCCTCTCCTCCCTCCCTTCCCTCTCTGCCGCAGGCAGACCCAGGCATGGGATCTCCATCTGTGCACAAAGGAGCCTCGTCTATCTGCATACGCTGCACATAAAAGGGCCTTTTGTCATGAGCTCTGCACACATGACCGTCCGCCTTTCACCCCGCTGGAAAAAAAGATCACTCTCTCTAGCAGTCCAACCCCACCCCCAACACCAGACTCAACCCTGTCTCCCGACACCCCCTGCCAGATTTTCGTCTGCAGAGAGAAATAGAGAGAGGGAGCGGGAGTGAGTGAGTGAGTGAGTGAGACAGTTCCACTCTGAACTTTGTCTAATAGAGACAACCATCACATGGGGCTGGTTCCATCACTGTTTTTGCTTTTGCATTTCTTGTTTTTCATGTCCACCTTCTCTTTTTCTCTCTCTCCTGGTGTCCTTGTGTGCACTCAGTGTGAAGCATCAGACGCATTACAGCATCTGCCATACTGAAATATGAATGTGTTCTCATTTTTGCTGTCTCCCTTCCTTTCTGCAGTCTCTGACATTTAAGGGGCATTAGTGGTTGGTTCTGTGCCAGGTTATCCCTTACCCCCACCATTACAGAGGCACAGGCTCAATTGACAACAGTCCGAGAGCTGATGCTTTTCTCTCCCTCTCATTTTGGTACCTTTCTCCTGCCTTTTAACCCCTCGGCCCTATGCAGCTTAGCAGAGCTGGAGGTATTTGTAATGTGTAGAGATAATGGCATAAATTGTCTGTACAGGTGAGATGAGCACCATATCAAGATGAGACAAAGTAGATTTCTCCACCGTTGTGAGACACATGGGCTGCATGCCATTTTGGCTGCTACAGAGGACTGATATTGGTGTTGAGGGTGGGGACAGAGCAAAGACACAGGCACAGGCTAACACACACTGTCAAGTGCATGGGTGCTACCTCAAAAAACGCTTTCCTCAGCGATTCATTTGAAATACACACCGCCCTGATGCCTTGCTCCCAGCCAGATGAGTGTAGATTTTGGAAAGCCCTCTAGCTCATCTTACTGTCGCTGCACACAAGGCTCTAGCTGACCAGAGGCTTAAGACTGACTTCTCCCTCCACTGCCATGTCCTCTGCATGACCCTCTGCCTCTGTAAGCTGGTATGAGAGGTCAGGAGCTGTCATATCACAGTTTCCCATGTGCTATTCACACCTTTAGCCTGATGATGATGATGATGATGATGATGATGGGCAGAACAAAGAATTATTACATACCATCTAGTCAGCCTGGTTAACATGCATAGTGCATATAATTTACACACAGGGACTAAGTAATAATTTAGCACCAATAAACTGTAGTGTTTACTGCAAGCTCTTCTATGTATCTGTGGCCATAATCATGAGGAACAAGACTGCATGTTCCCACCAACGTATTATAATTACATGAGAAATAATCATCACGATAATTATAATGGTAATGATAATAATAAACATAATCACTCACTTCACATGAAATGAAACTCAAATGGCTTTGTATGAAAAACATACAGCCTAAAACATTTCCAGGTTAAAATATATTGCATATTTACATAAGAAAGAGAACAGTCAACCTAAAATAGGAATAGTATATCTAGTATACCCTGTAGGAGCAAACAACTGTTGTGTGTATGAAGCACACAGAGCAACCAGTTCTCAAAACACAGAAATACGCAAAATGCCTGTGCACCCTAAAGATTCAGATTAATGGAAACAACCCTTTGTAGAATGTTTATGTCCTCAGATAACCAAGCTATTCAGTGTCTTGACTTGCCTCTCTGATGGACCCAAACATAATACAAAATAATAGAACTACTGTATGTGTGCACACTAATTTGTCTACTTTAAAACACTGTCCAGCTATTATCTCAAAGGCAGGTAACAACGTCATTTCTTTACTATAAAGAGTAACATTTACAGTCTATGACACATAAAATATGAGGACATATTTTAAATAGACAAGCAATGCCTACATACTCTAAATATGGGCAACCACACAAAGCAAAAGACAGGGTAGAAGTAATACATAGAATAAAAAGTCTTTTGCTCATCTTAAAAATAATATTTTACTGGAAATGAACATTTTTGACTAAATTTACAGAAAACAAAGGATTAAAACCGCCAGCTCCTATGAAGATCTGCTTTTCTTCCACATAGATAAATACATAACATTATGCACATCAATTACAGTCTTTCAGCCCAAGTGGTATTGACCTAATCAGTGTTTTTCTCCTTGTCACTTTTAAATCAATACCAGTACTGTGTCCCCTTTTAAAGGAAGCCACGGATATTTTTTTCCTGTGCTTAAAGTTAGAAATGGTTATCATCATTAAATGGCATTGCTAAATTGGAAATTGTATCTATAGTATATAGATCTATAGTATCTGTATCTATTCTGAGACTGAGCTTACTTTACTGTGGTAATCAGAAGAAAGAAAGTGTTGTGAAGTGATTCAGGGGGCTGAAGACTCAGTGGGTCTGTGTTGGAGAAGGCATGAGGAGGAGTGCATGTTTATGAAATGGATAAAGCTTATTAGGTGCATGTTTTACTGTTCTCAGTAGAGTAAGGATGCAAGAGAGAATGTGTAAAATAACAAAACAGCATGCATGACGTGTTGGTTGAGAATTTCTGAATGTGTATGGCTCGACTGATGGACTCCTTGTGGCCCTGTGGCGCCGACACGGGCGTTGTGACGTGGCCCCTAAAATGCCAGGCCTGTGCACTTCTGGTGAGTGTCGAGGGAGAATAAAACTAAATGGGCAAGGCTGTTTTAAAGTAGGTATTAGCAGCCCTCAGGGAGAACTGAAAAGGGAGAGTTCAGGTATGTAGAAGCTGAGTACAGGCTAGTCAAGTGGACAAAAAAGGAGAATTTCCGTTTTTATTATTATGCGTAATTGACTTTTGATCATTTGTCCATGTACATCAGTTAACTTAGTGCCTTAGATCAGTATTTTTACAGTGCAGTTTAGGTAAGATCACTTAATTACTATGATCTATGTTGTAGAAATTATTAACGTTTTTACTACATTGAAACATCTCTGGTGCTTACCATAATACTATTGGAATTACAATTCCTAAATTGTTGATCTGTTTAAAGGAGTTCTTTAGTTATATGAAGAAAACATTTATTCTAAATATCAAATGATTCCACAATATAATTTATCTAATTTCACATTAATGTACAACATTTTATGCTTACTTCAACTTTAATATATTTCTTAGATTAACGGATTGATTGACGGAATGAGTATACCATGTTGTATTAAGGTTTAATTTTGTTCTTGTAGTATCGCAGCACTTTAAAAAACGTGTTTATGTAATCCATAATATTTAATAAAATAAAACATTTGCACTGACTGTCAGGATTGTTCCCCTTTCTTTCTCAGCTTGCTTAAGGTATTAGTAATTTACAACTCAATCTATTACTCATAAAACTTATAAACTCATGAAACACATTCAATTACTTTAATGCATTGTTATCAACATGTTGATAGCATTATTGATACTGTAGTTTGATGGGGATTTAATGCCTAAGCTGCCCTAGTTTGATGCTGCCCTGGTCCAGGACAATATGTTAGGCTGTTGAAGGGCTGCCAGAGGTAGTTGTTAGTTACAGTTAGGGCGCGTCCCTCTTTGGATAGGTTGTCCACTCTGAGGTCTGATATCGAATAGGTCCATAATTTCCAGCTTGTTCCCAGGAGAAACTCTCCCTTGCTCGTTTTGTCTCTGTGTCTCTTTTCCTCCTCTTGTTCCTTCAGAATCCTGTGAGAAACAGCAAGGTGAGTTAATCCCTGCTTTTAAAAAAGGTATTTTTTCTTGTTAAGATGAATTGATCCTGTGTAGATGACTTTTCTACAAATGTTGTTTCTTTAGAATATGTCTAAAATGATTTACAACACAGTGCATACTGTGACTTAAGATTTCTTCAGATGTTGTATTTTTTGATTTGTTAAATTTGAAGGCAGAAAATCAAAAGCTAACTGGCACATGTAAAAAATCCGTGCTCTGTTTTCCACTTTGAGATTAGAGGAGTTTAGCAGGACAATTTTTAAAACGTTTGAAGTCATTTGAACTAAATTCCAATAAAATGAAACCAAATACAACACGATAATCCATGCATTTACAAACAATTATGTGATTTTTAAATATAAGATGTTTTAAAATGTGTCACCGAGTGATCAGATATTATAGTTATTACATAGTATAGTATTGCCATCAATTATAAGATTTATAATCATCATAACTGTATTAATTTAAATCCAAATCAGAATGCTTATAGGTTATATTACAGATGCAAACCTGTAATTTACTCAGAGGTTTATAATTCAATTCAAAACTTTTGAAGTCAAATAAACACCCTTTTCTGAAGCACAGTTTTCCACTATGTGTATCCCTGGCCAGGGAAAAAATATAACCTTTTAGACAATTGTTTTGCAGGGAGACTATGTGTATTGGCTGTATATGCGCTACGGTGTAATTATCTATCTTTGTGCAAAAACAAAATCAAATAAGTGAAAATTTGATGAGTTGTATACATTGAGACATTGTTAAATATTTGCATTGACAAAATCAGCGTCTTTAACATTTTTGTCTTTTTGGATAATAGTTTCCTTCTTATACCTCTTATACAATTAAGATAACATAAAGATAAAAATAGCTATATATTTTACAGTTATTAATTCAACAAAATATTTCACATTTATGTATAAATTTCTTTCCATTATATATTATTATAAATTATTTTTAGCATTAACTTTATTCAGATTTTTTTTATTATATACGAGGATGGCACTTTTTCAGAAAGCAAACAGACAGCAGTTTGTTGTGTTAAACAGCTTTTTAACAAAATAGCAAATTCATGTATATTATAAAATAAACTATTTCTATTCATTTTGAAATGCATAGTTTGGTTTTCAAATGACCACAATGCATTCAACTAATACATAGTCTTATTTTTAAATAAGTGCTCAGTTGTAATATCTACAAGTTTTACTTGTTTGCACTTGTTGAAAATTTCTCCAATTCTGATTAATATGAATTGATATTTCCATTGTATTTTATTTTAGGAGAGACTACAAATGATCATGAGCAGCAATTTTGAAGATGGTATACATGAATTATGTCTCGTTATCAGGTATTGGCTTGCTGTTTCTGGATATGTATGGGTTAAGTAAATCAGCACGACATATTACTTTTACCTCTCTACTGATGCAAAAGTAATGTTTGAATAGCATGGCAGAAAGAGTGTGTCCCTTTCTTACTATTCATCATCTGGAACATCAATACTGCCAATAATACAATAATGTCTTGTGTCCACCATTTTGTGATGAAAACTTTATTGCACATGCTCCCATTTCACGAACTTCGGTTTCTATTCTTTAAAATCGGATGCCTTGAAAACAGTTTATTTGAAACATTGATCATTTTAATTAGGAAAGTAATTAGGAAGTTATACTTATTGGAAATATTTCTCTGATTATTTTCAGAAACATAGATTATGCACAGCTTGCTAATGCAAGTCAAACATCCTTAATTTTTAGGATAAATAGTGCAAATACTGTGCAGTGATAATATTGTATTATTTGTTCATGATTGTCCAACAATTGTTATTTCGAGATGTGCTACACCTTGCTATGAAAACTATGAAACTTAATTTTCGTGTTTGTGTTTGTGTGTGTGTGTGGGGGGGGGGGGGGGGGTGTCACACAGAGAGCAGAAAGTGGTGGTCACAGTCTATTGCCTGAGGTGACTGGTGGGGTCAAAGGCCAGGTTGTGTTAATAAGATGTGATGTGCTGCCCTGGGACCTCAGTCCCATGAGGGATAACCCCCTAATCGACGTTAGTTAATGTGTTAGTAATCTTTACCTTCTTAAAGCAAACAGCAGAGGAGTATTCAATGGGCCCGCTTGGCCTACCATGTAACGCTTTTGACCTAGGGGTCATGGCCTTTGTTCCCTGCTCGATGGGGAGTGCCCTCAAAGGTCTCGGGTGTAATAGAGAAGTTGTTTAGACACGTGCGGGGCTTAAGCAAGACCACCTCATAGACTCTGCTCCTGCTCCTGGAGAGAAGTAAGTCTTCCCTCATAGTCTAGGGATACTTTTTTGTGGTTAGTTTTTAACCTTTTGAATGAGTCCATTAGAATATATATGTTTTTATGTGCTACATATCATGTCTAGTATGTTGATATAGTGGTGGTTGCTGACCAAGCACAGAACCAGCCCTCTCTGCCGCACCCCCCAACCCCATCCCCCACCTCCTAATGCCTGATGGATATTTGCAAATGACTGAGTCCAAATATTGTTTGTCTTTGCAGATCTTCTGCCCACTACAATTTCATATTCGTCAAGCTCTCCTCACTGTTTCCTGTAGCTGTAAAAACAAAGCTATAGAAAGCATTGTCTATATAATACGTCCCCAATACTGTAATACAGAGTGTTTGCCAATTTCTGACACTTAAATATGTGTGTTTTCGTGAATGCAGATCGGCTACTCTTAATCAGTGTGACTAAAAGATTATTTAAGGTCCTCATATCCATATGATAATTTTGTGATATTAAATCTAATTATTATTTTACAGAGGTTGGATACATACACACAAAATCTATATTGCTATTCAATGTAGATCTTTTAATCATTTAGGTATTTATTCCACTGTAGAATATTGAAATATAAAATGTAATGTGCTTTGGGTGCTTTTTAGAAGATCCAAAACTTAAAAATGTTAAATACCAATAGTCTTCTGACAGATTTGCATTAGAAGTATTTTGTTTCTAAAAAAATTATACTCAAATGATGTCGGGCAGAGTCCATAACATGGCGCCGTCCGCCATTTTCTTGCACATTGTGTTATCACTTGGCTTTACTGACTGATTCTGAATCACACAGATGTTGTAGCCATGTACTCCAGATGAAAAGCTGTTGCTTTTCATTATTTGTATATATGTATGTAAATCAAAGAACAGTTACAATTTTCTGTCATTGCTAATACTCTAACAATGTTCATCTTATTTGATCATTTAATCTGAAAAGATATTAGTAGTAAGAAGTAAAAATAGCAAAGGTTCACACCTTTTAACAATATATTTAATCTGAAACAGATTTATTTAATCAGTTTAAAAAGTCTCAATTAGTTACTAAAATATAAAAAAATTTGGACTGTAAAATGAAAACGTTATCAATTACTGGGAAATGCAACAGAGGAACAATGTTGAGGAGCACAGTGGTAAGAGTGACCCGAAACCAAAACCGTATCCTTAAATGAACTTTATGCCATGCAGTGCAGTATGTACACCAAGCATACTGCAATACTCAATACAATACTCTCTACGAAAGCTACATTTAATGTGTGGAACTCCTTCTGTTTTATGATCCAAGTTATTCCCAAATAAGGTCTCTTAACATATACACATTACAGCTTTATGCATCAAAGCCATAATGAAGTTATGGGTTTCTCAATTGGTTAAAATGCATGGCGAGATGTGACGTACAGCTGCACTCCTTCTAATAGGATTCTATAGCTTATGCCAGTGTAGATGCCTGAACCAAGCTTGTATCTCTTTAGGGAAGAAGGACAGAGAACAAATAAATTGTTAAAATTATGCTGGTATTTTCCTCTGGTTGTCTGCAAATTGTCTGTGTTTGGCCACCTGTGTTTTTATTGAAACCTGTGGAGCAAAGAGAATAGAGGGGAAAATATTTTTTTGGGAGAATCCAGTCTCTGTGCTACTGTAGTGACGGAGAGAGCCGGAGAGGAACGGGGTGGTGGCCGTGCTATGAAAGCAGCCCTCACAAACTGTGCAGCCTGAAGCAGTTGCAGCCATGTACAAATCTGCGTGAGCTTCAACCCCACTAATAACGCAATGCTCTCCAAAACCAACAGAAAGTTTTCACAGAGTAAATGTAATAAAAGTTTAACCCCCACCTTTTTTTCTTTCATTGTCTCTGCTAGGCATGTAGTCCCCTCTTGCCCTCTTTAATTGTCAGCAGTTTATAAAGCAGAAATGCAATCAAAATAGTTCCTCAGTAAAAGACCCACTTTACATATCTCCTTCCTCCTTTTCTTTCCTTATAGAGCTCCTGTAGTTCAAGGCTGAGGGGAAAAAGTTGGAGCCACGAGCTGCCTTTGCAGTTTTTAGAACCAGAGCCAAAAGAGGCAGGAAGTTGTTGTACAATAGCGTTACAGTAATCTGCCACAAATGGAAAAAGCCAAATGGTGATCGTCGAGTAGAGAAGGTGGCAGAACAGAGGCAGAAAGAGGGAGGGAGGGACAGAAAGGGAGAGAAAGCGAGCTAGTGTGTGTAAGAGAGACAGACGTTACAGCAAGAATAATCAATACAATCTAAGATGGTGGAAACAGCCATGCTGTTTAGGTCTCTCCCTCTGGTTAACTCTCTAACTCTCTGGCTTGCATATTGTTTATGTAAATCAGTACATGGATTTGGTTAGGACAAATTGTTTAGGCAATCTGATTTTCTTTATATCCCTCCTATTTTCAACAGGACGAATCAGCATCTCTGGGAGGGGGTTTCTAGAAATTTTCTCTGAACTGTTGAATGAGCTTTACCGGGCAAGTGGCAGCTGTTTTTCCTCGAGGAAAAGCAGTGAAATCTCACCCAAAAATGCTTATCAGTCTTTTGACTTGGTGCCAAAATAGCTGCAAGGGTTCAGCTGCAGCGTTCAGCTTGCTTTGTGACAGAGCCGAAGCAAGGAGGAGGGTCCTTGCTGTGCGTTCTTTGCTACATGTTACTGAAATAAATACTGTGGAAGCTTATCTTTTTTCTGAGTGTGTGTGTGTGTGTGTGTGTGTGTGTGTGTGTGCATCTGGTCTATTCTGTGCATTCATTCTATTCACTCTGGCAGGCTAAAGAGTTAATGCACTCCAAGAGTATGTGCTCCTTTCAGAGTGTGCTCCCAAGACTGTTGCAGCGACAACAGCCCCACTACAGTAATAGATAAGGTTAATAATTCAACCATCTCTCAAAAGTGTTGCATATTTTAAAGATGCTTAAGTCAGGCAGTCCATTCAGAATGTATTCTCTTTTTCCTCGCTTTGCTTTTCACTAGTTGATATAGTAGCTGAGGTGCTGTATAGTGTATCCCAGTATGGCGTGTAAGTGTGTGGACTGCGTCTGCGCACTACTGGAGGAGTGGATTTCTGTGTCATTCTTCCTTCTCCACCCCTCCCACATTTAGTGCTTACCTCCCCCCCCCCCCCCCCCCCCTCTCTCTCTCTGTCCTTCTGTGTCTCCATCTCCCACCCATCTTATGCTCCCTCCCTCCTCCTCCCCTGTCTCCAGTGCAAATACATTTCCTTGCTGTGTTGGACATGTGATGAAAAAGTGACTGGTTTGCGCGCTCCACCGCACCTCCTATTTCATCATCAGCAGAGCATTTTTCCCATTCACTGTGCATCCGCTGTCTCCTCCTCTCTTTCTCCCTCTCTTCTTTTTCTCTCTCTGTTTCGCTTGCTCTCCTCTTTCTGCTCCAGCCACACGCAAGGGGGAGACTTAAGCTCTGCGAGGGGGAAAAAAAGAAAAAAAAAAGTCTGCTGCTATTTCTACAGTCAGGGCCTCCCCACAGCCCGCCCTTCCATAGATGGAGCTTTTTTTTCACTCACTACTAGCTGGATTTTAACCCTCTGCCTCCAACTAGCTACAGCAGCTCTGCAAAACCTGGCAACAAGTTGCTTTTTTGGGGGCCTTTTTGTACTTTCAGCGCATTGATTTTTACATCACTTTGGATTTTGGCGCTGTTTCTTCTATTCTTCTGTATTTTGTTTTCTAAAAATATACTGCGTTTTCCTGTTTTTTTCTCTGCTGATGTGCTTCTAGTAGTATTCATTTAGTTTCTCTCTTTTTGGATGGAAATTCGTCAAGGTGGTGTTTCGCCATGTAATGGGCCTTGTTCCACCTGGAGTGCTGGGTGCCATTTGTTACGGGTCACCTGCTTGTGGTGGGTTTGTGGTCTCGATGACCACTATGGATGACCTGCAGAACAGGACCTGAGCGTGGTACACATCTGTGTTTTAAAGACATTCATCCTTCATCAGTGCTGGCAACTGGCGTGAAGTACCTCCTTCGGCTCTACTCTCTGTCTCTGTGTCTCGCTCTCCCTTGTTCTCTCTCTTTCACACCGACTCGCTTTCCTAAGGAGAATGAGTGGTGTGCTGAGCCCGAGCTCTTTCTGGGACAGGTGCCAACTGCAAACAAAAGACATTAAAAGGCAATAAGAGAAAAAATGAGTAATTGCGAAATTTAAAATTGTTGCGGCAGAATGTCAGAAGTAGCCCTGCATGTTGTATCTCTACATGGCCACTTTGTGCTATTATTGCATGTTTGTCGTTCTAATCATGTTTGTCGCTCTAATCATGTAAGTATTAAAGTGATTTTTACAACCAAGACGGTTGTAAAGCAGACGTTTGAATACTTTGCACACTTATTCTAGTGTCGGCATTTCATTTGGGAAGATGGAGGGAGTAATGTGGGAGAGCAGCATATAGACTGCTGAATTATTCATGTGCCCAGCCAAGGCTGTGACTGGACTGGCTGTGCTATTTGCATGCATCAGACATGGTGTTGTCTGTTTGCTAACATTCCTCATTCAAAGACGTGTTAACTAGCAGAGGGGCTTAGCTGGAGCCTTACAGACAGCCTCATGGCCTCCTATTGTTTCAGGCCTCACCAGACCTGGATCCAGCCGGTGGCAGGCGAGCCGTGCACCCCTGAGCTTGGGGCTCAGACTGTAGCTGGAAGAGGGAGTGAGACTGAGGCTCAGGCTGGAGCTGGGGCTGAGGCATGGCTGTGAAGGGGACAGTCCGAGGGAAATCACTGGGTCTTGCAAGACCCACTAAACGGGAGCTTATGGCTGTCTCCACTTCGTGACAGAGATGTGGATCAAAGCGGGAAGATCTGTCGATGTCCACATCCCGACTAGATATTCACCATCTTTGCTTTAAAAAATCGGTGAGTAAAATCTGTTTTAATATGTGTACTCTTACGTGGTTTATCTGTGTGTTTACTCCTTATGCTTTCAATGTTTAACATGCACCCTGTACAAATAAACATTTGATACACTTGAGGTTCTTACACAAAGTTTCTTTTTACATGAGTGCGCAATTATACCTCTGAATATAAAACAATACATGCTCATGTAGTTTAGGAACTTATATTATAGCAAATATGACAGTGACAGAGCTAATAACTTTAAAAATGATTCCTATAACTTTTCTCAGCCCTCCACAAAACCTATTTGTAATTTAGTAATGCAAAACCAAAAGTTATTAATAGCACTTTGATTGCTGCCAGGATAATCCTACTTTGAGGTAATCAGAAGATGAGTGGAAATCCACGGTTGTGGAGGTATTTCATATGAGTGATGTGGTCCAGGTTTAGTATGCACTGTATGAAGAAGTACGTGGTGTACTGATAGCTTTGATGTGTTTAATGTTCTCAAAAGCTTATAAAATAGCCCATCACCACTCTGCCACTTACCTATATACATCTGATTTTATTGATGATCAACTTATTTCCTCATTTTTTATTATGGATCTTTACCATACTACTTTGAACATGGGATTTCACAGGCTTTGTGTTTTGCATAGGAACATTTTGTGTTGTTTAACCAGTCATAAAGCAGTGTGTTGTGAAATGATGAAGTTTGACTTTACACAAGTTACTTTGGATAAAACTTTAATTTTCTTTGGCTCATTAGGCTGTTTGTCAGGTACTCGATAGTTAACTTTACCAAATTAATGGAAAATTCAGGTTGCATTAGTGATTGAGACATTTATATAGTAATTTACCTATGTATAACATTTAATTTGTAGTGTTGCCTGTAAGAGGAATCAAATATATAGTATCACAGTTTTGTATATCATTTATTAAACCTGACATATTAGCTATTGACTTTTTTGTTCTAATGTCTGCTCAGATGTTAAACTGCCTGTCAGGGTTTATACAAAAAGGCCAACCTTAGCCAACCTGATACACAAAGCTTTCAGGTGATTCAAGATTTAGGTTCAGCTTTTCGATACATGATGATGGTGATTATGTTCATTCATATGAATATAAGTTCTACTTAACTAGCAGTGGACGCATGGTTTTGGCTGGCAGAGTATACTACTCCACCCCTAAGGCCTTTTTGGCAGTGGATGGCAGGGGTCCAGTTGAAGGTTGCATGTTGAGAGGCAGATGGCAGGGGGGGTGAAGATTTGCAGTATTTTCTCTCTCTGTAAACGTATACGTGACCAATCCAACGGCCTCATACAGCCCACAATGAAGCATTCTGTGCACTGAAGCAAACTTCAGCTTTACTGCAGCTACACAGCTAATACAGCAAAGCCAATAATGGGACACACACACTTGCAAAAACAAGTACAAGACCAAACTTTGTGCAGGATGTCAGATCTTAATACTTTTACAACAATATTGAACATAATTTTATATTCTTGGCTGTTTTTGCCCTTTCGGTGTGTTCTTTGTGAGTGTGAGTTTGATGAAATGGTATGTTCAAAGTGTTAATTCTGTAAAACCTGTAACATTGAAAATGCCATTTAAATAGATATTATCAATTATCGAATGATTTTTTATTTTTTTTATTTTAAATACATGGGTAGCAGTGTTTCATGAATATGCTTCAAAGGCAGAGCTAAAGGAAACTGCAGGGAAGCTAGAACAACAAGTTCCAAAAACTTGAACTTGAATGAGACATTCTGTGTTTTAATGAATTGTATAAGAAACCAGCATTTTTATATGTTTTTTCTGAAGATGCAAAAGTTACGACAACACCTAAAAACCTTTTAATGCTCAAAGGTATGAACCGAAAAATACCAAAACTGGAACTGTAGAAATAAATAATACATTATTTAATGAATTATTATTACAGTGTTCACAATAATTGTAAGTAATCATTAATATATTTAATTCCAGCTTTTTTTTTTAAACTTGAATTATTTATGGTTTACCCTTAATGTGCTTTGTTTAATTTGTATTTAATTTAAACATGTTTGCATTTCATTTTAAAATAGTATCATTAAAAATGTAGTATATAGAGAGAAATATAGGGTGCTCCCTTATTTTTTTTTAAACAATACATTTTTCAAGTTCAAGCTCAGGTTCTGTCTGAAGAACCAAAACGAGAATACTTTGTCTATATAGACAACAATATAGACATACCAAAATAAGTGTATATGATAAGATAAATGTATGTTTTCACAGCATTGCTTTTAGCGTAGAAAATACAATAATGGTTCACGAATACACAGCATCAGAATATTTTGGTGTGTGTGTGTGTGTGTGTGTGTGTGTGTGCGTGTGTGTGTGTGAGAGAGAGAGAAAGAGAGAGAGAGAGAATGCATGCATGCGTGCACTCATGTGTGTTCTCCTTGTTTACTGGATCACTTGCAGGTGATTTTTGTAAATTGTTGTGAATTTTTTTTACAATAATGAGGTTTTTGTAATATTGCCTGTTTTGTTCATTTTTGATAGCCAATCCACAAATATATTAAGTGTTTCATTAATTTTCATGAAACATTTTAAGTTATTTATTTGTTTATTTCAAACAATTCTCATTTACAACATTTAGTTTGTCCTAATTCTTATCTAGTTATCTTAGACTAGTGTCGAGGAAAAAAAAAGTATACCCAGGACTCTTTAAATGATTTGATGATCATGAGGATCCCAATTTCTCCAAAAATTGTGTTATTTGTTATTCTCAATAATGATAAGAGTAAAAAGAAGACTCGTGTAGATAAGAAGATTGAGCAACCTCTTCTTACGTATTTCACACAAAATTATTAATTAACAGATAAGAACAATACAATTCAGGGGTGTAATATTATTTTTTAGTTGTGTAATCCAAATAGAGATGCAAGATTATTTTGATCTTGAATAACATGTTTCCTGTTGTAGATTTTAATGGCCATGTGTGGTGTCTCCAGATCTGAGTATTTCTGCCAGATACTTTTGAAGTGTTGAGTATGTGGTTTAAGTCACGTGCCAGTACTCAGTGTATTCTTACTAGTGAAACACAGTGAAAATTAGTCATTCACCAGTACAACACAACAATAAGCCACCAATACACTGCTTCATTTGTTAAGTGGATAAATTGGTATTTAAGATTATGTGATTTTGTTTCATTTATGAGCTTGCTGTGATGTTGTGAATTCCATCCAATTTCCTCCTGGCTAATATGAAATCCAGATTGGAGTGGTGAATGGTAGCCAAGTGAGCACTCACTGTAAATATATTTTTCAGCCATAATAATGAAGGCTCTTTTATTTCTCCTGCTAAAATGGGTTCAGTGTACTGTTTTAAGTACAATAAACCTGAGAAACCCGGCAAAATGAAAGTTATATTGTGTGTCTGAGCTCTCTGGAGGGCTGTGAGGCTTGATTGACATACAGTACTGCTTAGGCTGCCTGTACATAAACTGTATGTATCTAGTCCTGTAAGAGGATTTTCATCAGTTCATTCATTTTATATTCTATATATCTAACCAGGAGAGAATTATATAATATGCATTTATTGTCAACAATGTGGTATTTTAAAATGAGATTAATACATTTGATATTTCATTATTATTTGATTTTTAAGTCATTTTAAAGAAATGTGCTTTTTTTGATCACTGGATGTATTATTGCTATAAACCGATAGGTAGGTAGGTTTATTGTCACAACATAACAAGTTATAGAGTGAAATTGATTTTTGTAGGCCATAAATGTAGGCATTTAATGTGGAACTCTCTCACCGACACATTCTCAGAAGTAGCCACATTTTCCAATTCTTCATTTTTTAAGTTCAAGTAAGTGAATTCACATGTATGAAATGAAGGTCATGGTGGAAAAATCGGAAATGATATTATGCATGTTGAAAATATGTTTATATAGGTTATCAAAATAACGACTTGGCAGTGTCAACTTAGAGTTAGGTCCAGTATTCTCACTGAAACACTATAAGCAGTGGTGCAAAGTAAGTAACACTATGCAGCAAGTTAGCACAGGCAGGTCACTGCTTGTGGAAATGGAGATGGATTTAATTTTCCCACTTTGGCAGCTAGCACATCTAAAGGTCACAGTGCATTCTGCAAATGCGTGTAAGAAAATTGCTTATATTTAACCGTACTATCATAGTAACATTTGCTTCAGGCTTTTATTTAGCAGTTGTCAGTGGAAAACCTTGTTCAAATCTCTTCAATATAAAGGACAGTCTAGTCAGATCGGGTCTCTGTGGTAGAAGCTGGCCTGGCTCCCTGTTGCCCTCCTGTACTTTGAATGAGGGAGAGCAGAAGAGTGGATCTACAGTGGCCACTACAGGCTGTGGTACACTCGTACAGGATCAGCACTACAGTACAGTAGGAAGTAGGCCAGGCCAGAGGAGCGAGGCTGGACAAAGAGTTCCCAATACGTATACACACACATAAACTGTATATTTGGGGCTGGTGTATTGTATGCAAGTGCCAAAATTATTGCACAAAAGCACAAATTCCAAGGCTCAATAAACAAAATAATTACAGACATATATGCCAATGCAGTCACACATACCACACTTATGCACATACACACCAAAGTCTCTAAACCTGCTTTTCCTCACTTTTCTCGCCATACATGGAAGCCATTAGTCCATTACCCAGTTGACTACTGAGGATTGGGGGCCATTTTATTCCCCCTGTGTTAATCAGGATGTCAGCTGGGAGTGTCACATGTAATTTATCCACAAAACCACAGCAACTCCACAGAGACGGTGAGCACAGTCATAATGACATAATATTGGACTGAGGGAAAGTTTTCGGGGGTGACAGATGATGTCGATTTTCCTCCCCTGTACATCCCTCTCTTTTCTTCCAGACGTTCTGAAATGAGACCTGTGCAACTTTCACCTGGTTGCTTTACATCATAGGCCCTTTGGCAGAGATCAAGGTGTTTTTTTTCTCGAGTTTATTTACCCAAGGACAATTTTCTTACAGAGTCTTACTGTGCATTTAAACAACTAAGCATTTAAACATCTTTTTTACGGAATTTGTCAGACGTTTGACAGGCAGAGTGGTTTCTTTCACCCAACCAGATAGATTTTTAGAATCATTTAAATAAAACTTAATGGTTTCTTTGCCTATGACCACTCAATGTATTCAATATATGTTTTGGAGACTCTTTAGTCTGTGGTCTACAGCATCACGTGTTAGTGTCTCTCAGCACACATCGTCAGGATAGATACTTGTTTTATGTACCTGCCAGGCAAAGCGATATTCCAGATAACGCTAGGCTGCGCCCACTCAACTTTTCTTTTCCAACACTCATATATTTCTTCAGCTTTTGGCCTCCGCTGTTGCCAAGGCAATTTAGTCAGAAAAAAACTGCAGAATCTGCAAAATTGTTCCACTTGGAGGTAGAGTTGGAAGTGTTGAAAGGCCTCGCCTACAACTCTCTGACTATCAAAATACTGTAAATCCCTTGCCTCACCTCACCTCCACTTCATCACTTTCTTACTGTTCATCAGTGCTGAGCTGAATTATGTTAGCTACGTTTAGTGATAAAAACAAGTACACTGGCTTGAGCTACCTTTGTGTTATTCATTTCGGCACAAAAAAAATTATATTGAAGGGGGCTGAACGATTTTGAAAACATATTTAATTGTGGTTATTATGACTGATATTGCAATTGCGATATGACTTGCGATATTGGACAGAATGATAATTTTTACATTATTACTCTCATTTTCATTGAAAAACATTAAAATTGTTGATGTGTGATTTTTGAGGGGATTTATACCAAACAAAGATGTTTTCTTAAGTCTGTAGAATATGATGTGTAGGCCAGGACATCTCTGCAGCACAACAATATTTTTACACACATTGCACTTTTAACAAATATTGCCTGTCCGTGTTGTGATTCGATAAAATTCTGATTAATTGTTCAGCCCTAATGTTGAATACACTATGGGCTTTGATATGTCATTACCTACATTTTATTTTACTGATTTGACTGCAATTCATATAAATATATATATATATGCAGCCCTCCATGTGGTATATACTAATATACTGTAGACTATCCACACAAACAACACACAGTGAGCGCACAGCTCGGACATGTATCTCATGAATCTCTCTCCACGGGTTGGGGGACTTCTGTTACTCATGAGCCCACAAACATTTTCTGGCGGCTGTCCACGGCACTGCACTGTAATTACAAACGTTAGAAACAATATATAAAAGACCCTTACCCGGCAAGGCTGTGTCCTGCACTGCAATTAGCGTCCTTGTACAGAATTATCACCCTTCAGCAGCCGTTGTTGCACTGAATGGAGGACTTTAATTGCCAGTGTCCTCCTTGGTCTGGTTATCTAGAGGATAACCCATAGGTCTGTATTTATCTCTATCCCACTCTTTATTTTCCTGCAGTCTGAGATTTGACTAATGATGACTAACTACCTCAGTTGATCTTTTTCCCTTTTCACTTCCGCATGATTTTCCTGGCATCACACGCCTACGTATGTACGGACTAACACGGGCACATGTCAAAAGCTATACATTAACACTGAGCAGTCTGTACATGACCTGTGTGAACATGAACATACCGTGCTGCATGTGCAGAAAAACACTTATTATGCTCACAAGTGCACGCATATGCCCGCTTCACCCACGCACATCACACTGTAGGCTTTCAGTAAAACAGCATGCCGATGTGTGTGCACGTATGCAGCGAGTGGGTGCTACTGGGCTAGGCCAAGGCCACGGTGGAGCTTGTGTGTTGGCTGTTGGGTGAGCATGCGGCAGTAAGAGTTGGCCAGTGTACAGGCCAGCAGAGAGGGTGCGGTGTGTTACATGTTCCACTAATGAGTTTCCTTGGCCAGGCAAGACCGTGGGGCGAGCTTATTAGTAAACAGGCTACAGAGAGGAGCCCCTACAGCCCTCTGCTGCTGCTGCTGTTGCTGCTGCAGGCTCTCCAACCGATCACTCTCTGTTTGTGCTTCTCTCTATTGTTTTCTCTTCCTTTTCATTTCTGTTGGAGTAAATTGTCTCTCCCTTCGACTCTCCAATTCTCTCTCTCTCTCTCTCTCTCTCTCTCTCTCTCTCTCTCTCTCTCTCTCTCTCTCTTGTAGGCAGTAAAATGGGTTTTGACTTCAACCACAGGCACAAACAATTTGGCCAACAAGTAAAATCACGGACAGTCAGACTGGCGATTGCAGCAGGATTGTAAGTACCATAATGTATTGTAAATTTAATATGTTGTTATTTAATGGTGCATTGTGATGGGGTTGTATTGTCTTGCATTTCATTTAATGAGATGAAGTCTCTAATTAGATGCTGTATATGTTTCATTTGTTATATTCATGGCATGTAACTGCTCTGTCTACATCTATTTTCTTGTCTTTCTGACACTTATAATATGAGCCTGCATTAGATTAAATCATAATGGCTGTACATTGTTTCTTTACCCCATTTAAAAGGCCAAGTGGTCCCAATGGCTAGTGCAGTAGATTTTATAAAAAAAAACAAACATCATCTTTAGTCCATATGCACAGAAAACAGTCAGGGTGTAATCTTAATTGTCCACTAGGCATAGGAGGTCTTGACTCTCTCCGTGCCGGGGCCTGGGTCTGTTAGAAAATGGCTTCCACTCTCTGCCTTCCAGCTCTCAGCTCCCCACCGCCATTTTGTGTATCGCTGCCAAAGTAGTCAGGTAGCAGGATGAGAGAGAGGGAGTAAAGTGGGTGAGAAAAAGCGGGTGCATCTGGATGCTGGGTTAAGGAATAAATTAAAATAAACAGCGAGAAGTGGTAGGAATTGGAGAAAAAAAGGTGCTCTAATGTACAGTGATAGAATACATAATATGTCTTTTTCTGATGAGATGCTTTTAATTGTTGCCGACTGACTGCATACAAACAACCTGCCTCCCCTCTGGACCCTTCCCATTTCTTCTTCTCAAAGAGCTGACCTTGGGTGGACGCCATAAACGGTTCTTTTCCATTGGGGCAAAGGAGCTGGCAGGGCTCACAGCTGCATGACCCCCTTCCACCCTCCACCCTCTCTATCCTCCACACCACTCCTCAGCAGTCTGGCCCCCATAGTAACACAACCTGCCCACTTATAGTACTCTAGAGCCTGGGTAAAGCTTTAACTTCTGCTCATGTACCTGTCTCCACCCTAACCACAACACACTGTTAGCTGTAGCTTCAACCCCGACCGTGGCCATATCATATACACTTAGTAACCCCAGGCCCCACCCTACAACCTCTAGCTACAGTAGCTAGCTGCCTGCGGCTCTGGAATTCTGAATGTGCCAGGCATTTGATTACATGTGCAGATGTTATTAAAACCCTTCTCTCGTCTGACCCCAAGACCACATATACTAAATAGAGCTTTCAGTAGTTGTCTGCTGCCGCTTTTCTCTTGATCAGTCCATTGCTAAACTTACATGACAAAGTCACACAGAATTAGCAAGTATTTCAGCATGCTATGTTGAGTGATTGTGGAAGATTAATGGAAAGAGAACTAACATTTCAGGAATTGTTTTTATCAATTGAGCTACAGTTACAGAAAAATAACATTTACTCAATATACATGTAGCCCAATTTACTATTGGAACTATTTCAGTTTAATAACCCAATATCCATCTGTTGCACAGTGAATTTCTTCCATCATATGTTGAAATTATCTTTATGGAGAGCTGCTAACTTTCTTTCTCACTGTCACTCAACGTAGTAGAAGCAGAACCTGGGGCAAAACATAACAGCATAGACAGAAAAAAACTCCGTTACTGTATCAGTGTGTATCTCTGCTGGCATGTAACGGATTTAGACTCTGGGTGCAAAATATAGCAGAGGTCCCTCCAGCAGCAAGACCTGGCCTATTTAGTCACAGACAAGCTCTCATTGAGACAGACAGACAGTCATTGGCTTTGCCAACAGTTTAGAATGCACTCTGTCCCCTTTGGCTCCCAACTCCTTAATCTGACCATGTGTTTGCATATGGGACAGAGTGGCCTCCATATTGTGTTTGTGGAATGAATTATGAATGTTGTTGCATAACCGTAGCCTGTTTCTAGGGCATATCTCTACAGCATCTACCCAGAGACCAAAGCATGAATACATTTACCCGCCCTGGACCTCTTGGAAATGATACTGTAAAGCTGGCCTGCCTGCGTTTGTTTATGGTTATATAGAGCAGATGGCCATGCAACATGGTCACATATTACACACTGGCTGCCTCACTGGCACTGCCACCCACACAAATGCTTATAGGCAGAAATGCAGGCGTATTTGAAGGGGATTCAAATCCACAGAAATGCATTCATTATTATTTTATAACTCACAGAGGGAAAAATTTTAAATCTCTTTATCAGAGTACATTACTGTATATTCTACTTCATGCTGGCAGCAATCCTGGAACTATAGGCACTGGTGCTAGTAACTGCTGCCAAATCAAGCTTTTCACTGCTAACTGTAGTTAACTGTGCTTTATTTACAGCCTTAGCTTTCAGCTATAACTGCTAACCACTGTAGTGAGTCTACAGCCAGCTGTAGCCTGGGAGTAACAAGCTCTTCAAGGTTACAACGTGCACAGATCCCTGTTTGCCTACTCTGTCTGTCAGCTGAAGTTCATATCCAGGGAGAAAGGTATTTGTCCCACCCTCTAAATATATCTGGCGACAGATGCAGCTCGATGGGGCACTGCCCAAGCTGAAAGGGGCCCTGCAGGCAGGCCAGAGCAGAACTGGGCATGCAGACGTGTCAGGACTATAGACTTCTCCTAATAGACAGGAGCCCTACAGGTCACCAGCAGCCACATGGCAATGCACATTTCACAAGCTTCCATTAGCATGGCAACACAAAGAATGAGCCTGTGAATCTTTTTATAAGTAAAAATAAACAATATTTAATGTATTTCTACGAGATGTATATTGACATAGTGCATTGACAAAAAAGATAAAAATTTGTTGAACTTTGTGGATAATAACATCATCTTCAAATGGACTGCACTCTGGAATTTGTACTCTAGCTTGATGTCCTTTGGTACGTGACTACAATTCATTCAAATCATTTACATTTATTCATTTGGCAGATGCTTTTATCCAAAGCAACTTACATTTGAGGAACAACATACAAGCATCAACAGAGCATCAAATACAGTACGAGATCTTCAACTGACAATACACTGAGCAGTCTGCTTAGTAAAAGCAGCAATAAATACTAGTAAGCGCTATTGGCACATATTGCATCAATGGGGTAAATACCTAGGGAAGGAAGTAAGAGTTAGCAAAAAGTGCGATCAATACAAGATAATTGTAAGGGGACAGAAGAAGAAGAGCACAGGAAGTGCATGTTAGGAGTTAGAGGTGTTATAAGAGGAAGTGTTCTCGGAAGAGATTATTGACGTTAGAGAACGACGCCCCTGCTCATCACAACCTTATTCAAGGCTAGTTTTAACCTTATAACTATAACTATAACATTTGATCAAAAGACAGATTTGTTGTTTTTTTTGCCTGGTGTGAACTACAGGGGAGCCAGGGGGCCTTGGCTTCTCTTAATATCACATGAGCTCCCCTAAAAACATGATTTGAGACATTTTTGGTGGGTCTCTAAAATACTGACAATATGCTATTTTTGCCATGCATTGAAATTTTTTTTGTATCTTCATCGTCATGGATTGTGCGTAAAATTAAGCTATTATTGATGTATGCATGGGGGTGATTCATCACTAATTCACGTTAATAAAGATACCGGCATGCATACTGTTCTGTCATCACCATGGGAGCGTGGCTATGCAATCTCATATAAACATATCTTCCCACCTCATCTCTGTGTGTGAGGGAGTTTTCTATCGTTAATGAAACTGACTACAAGGCCCACAAAAACGGCCTTATATCGTTCTTTTTTGTGGCTCTTAATGGACTCCCTTTGGCAAGATTCGGCATAACACCTTTTATCACCCCCCACGAGCCCTGGTATACATCCTGCATGTTTACTTGTAGATGTAGATGTACACACACGTGCAGGCAAGTGTGTGTATGTTTCTCTATGTACATGTGACTATATACTGTATGACTGTATACTGTGAGAGATGAGAAGCAGCTGGCAAGGTTGGGCTGAATGGTCTGGTCGACCCCTGCTGCGTGCCCTGTCATTACAATGATTGGGGTCATTTTTTACCTCTAAAGATGGGGCCAGGGGGCCGCACTGGGATCAACTAACTTTGCCTAATCCAGCCCTCCTCACCTGGCATGTTTATGGCTCTGCTGGGGGGTGGAGGAATGGAGGTGGGGTAAGTCACTGGGGCCGGTTCATCTCACCGCCTGACAGGCAGACACACATATTATGCACATATGTGTGAGTACATACACACTCCATCACACATGTATACATATGTTGATCCACATACACAAACACCTCACATACACATGTGCACACAGTACCAAACACCTTCTAATACACACATAAACTCCGTCTTCGTTCACTCTTCTGACATGCACTCACACAAGGTTTGCAAGCTCAATATCTGCTTCATGCAGAGGTGACGGGGAGGTCAGCCTGTCTGACTTTGAGCAGAATCCCCCTGTGGCTTGCCCCAGCCATCCCCCCTGGCATGTGTAACAGGACCTGCCCATGCAGCCTCCTCTTCCCCCGCTCCTGTCCTCCCCCTCCTTCTGCTGCCTCCCCCCTGGCCCTGGTATAAATAGATGGGTCATGCCTGCTGTGTTACCCAGAGGGGGCTGTGTGGGGGAGCACAGAAGCCATGCTTCCTTTTATAAATGCTCCACCGTGTCTATCTGAATTCTTCCTGTCTGCACCCAAGCACCACTTAACTTGTAGCAGGGCACTCATGTAGATGTATACAGACAAGTAAGAAATGCATGCAACCAAACGTCCTGACCACATCCCTGATATAACGGAAGCCACACATGTATAAACATAAGGACTAATGAGTACATATACCGTGCATAGACATATTTGCAACTCAACCATAAGCACTCATTGAAAGTTGTGGCATCAAAAGGCATCAACAAAGGCTAGGCTCAGGAGAAGGGTATGGCTGGATTCATACCAAATCAGGCATTGATTAGCACAGGGTTGTGCAATGGTGTGCGGTAGATGTGCTTAGAACCATACCCATGTGAAACAATCAGAAAATAGCATTTTGTTTCTCTGATTCACCACCTTTCTTACTACCCCTGCTCCCTCTCTTCATTCCCTCTCTAGCTCGCTCAACCACCTCTGCTCTCTCTCTCTACCCCTCTCTTGCTCTTTCTCTCTGTAAAGTACACATTAAGTCATACTCTGTAAAAGGAATACAGCC
Organism: Micropterus salmoides; assembly: GCF_014851395.1. Taxonomy (NCBI): domain Eukaryota; kingdom Metazoa; phylum Chordata; class Actinopteri; order Centrarchiformes; family Centrarchidae; genus Micropterus; species Micropterus salmoides. The sequence goes on from NW_024044570.1 coordinate 11,791,253, forward strand.
TAAATTTGAAGAAGAGTGCCATTTCTTGAACCTCAACAAGTTCTCAAATAAAGATGGAGAGTGAGCTACAGTGATTAGACTTTCGACACTGGATATCATTTGAATTTTTTCTATATTAGTGTCAATGTAAAACCTGGGTTTTTGTATCAATACCTTACAGTACCTTCAGGAATACAAACAAGTTTTTCTACAAAACTATGAATCCAAGTAGACATTTAATGCCAACTTTCTGCACAATTTTGCAGTTCTCCTATCTACCTAAAAAGTATTAAAGTTTGATACAATGCCCTATTTATGGATTCTGCTAGAAGGTCAGTGGATGTGCATGGTGCCTTTATTTAACTGTGGTGCCACTTTGGCCAGGACTCTCTCGAAAAAGAAAGATCTGGATCCATCCTTGTAAAATAAAGATTGAATTAAGAAAATGTTAAATGTGTTCAAGCCCACAACCCTAAAACACAGGTCAAGAATCTAGAACCTAGACTAGTGGGACAGCATACACTAAACAAATGATTTAATCATAGTGTGGTGGATGAGTAGAAATTTACAGAAAATATTGAAGACTGGGAATACATATTGTGTAAATGTCCAGCTTCATCTTCCGAATTACCTCCTGCACTGAATGACCCTAAAGATCAGGTTACAAGTTAACAGCACTCCTTTCCATCTTACTATCACTGCAGTGAAACTCAGATTCAGTATTGATTGATAGGCGTTATAGCACTTAAACTGTAAGTATGATTGAGTTAAAAGTGGCTTTAATTGTTTAACAGTGTGTGCCTTCAACCGTGAACGCTGTGTGAAAATGTAATGAGGTAAATTAATATCACGTTTTGCCATTTCCCTCTGAATGGTATTTTTCCATTTTGTGTGAATGGCTGTGCACATGCGCATGTGTTTGAAACTGTGTCCTTGTGCGCGTGCATGTATTTGTTTATGCGTTCATTTGTCCATGTCCCACAGTGTGAATCTGTGTCTGTGACATTAAGAGACGATGAGGTGTAGAAAGCAAGACTTTGCACCCCAGCCCTTCTACACAGCTAATGGAGGTGCAAGGCTGAGGCAGTGTATCAGTTACAGACGCTGTGAAGGAGTGCATGCTGAGTTTGCATAATTTTAAGAAGGTTGAATTTTCCAGTGGACAACCTCCTAAATTAGTCGTTTTAAGATTGTATTGCATAACTGTATAAAGAGCCTTAAACAAGTGTGCACGTGTGTGTGTGTGTGTGTGTGTGTGTGTGTGCTTGCATTGCATATTGGTCCTCTGCAGTAAGTGTGTGTGGGTGCAAGTGTGAATATTTCCCTGTCACTGGATGATAGCAACTGGCTTCACTTGAAAGCAATAGCTTTCCTGGACATGCACTATGTTGGTCAGGACCCCAGAGCAATCTACTATATTAGATTGAAGTATGTCCAGTCAGCACACTGAGAGGACAGTGTGCCTTGACCTTACCTTATGAAATCTGGACCCCACATTGCTGAGAGTTTTGCAGGGCTACACAATGAGAATAGACTGTGATGTGAATGGCTGTATGCTTTACGCAGAGCAGACAGTTTTCTATATGTAGTTAAATCAAGATATACTAAATATGTTGCAAAATATGTTGCAAAAATGTGATGTGCAATTTAATTTGTGGTTAAGGTTTCCTGCAAAACAGTAATCTAATGCTTCCTGCCCATTTTGATTTCAAAACGTAAACAGTTCATTTGTTTCTATGTTTTTCTATTTAACATAATTAGCTTCAAATGAAATCTTTTATAAGGGAATTAAGTCCATGTCAATATCCTCTCTGTGTGATGCTGTTAGTTCATTTCTTTCTGTCTTTACTGTATGTGTGTGCATACTGTGGGTTGCAATTTTTCCTTCTGTCAGCTAGCTTTGTCTGCAAAGTGTCTGTGTGCTCCTTGTGTGAGTCTGTTACCCTGTAAGGGTGTGTGCTTGTGCATACTTACAATCCACTCATCCAGTGCTATGGTGTAAGTGTTGAATAATGCAAAAAGCCTCAGACTCACCACTGAGCAGACACAATGGGGCCTCTCAGCTCAAGACATACCGTTCTGTATTGCGCTGTGCTGTGCTGTGCTGTGCTGTACATTAGTGCCTTCACAGACAGAATAATATTACTGTAGAGGTATGTGCTGATTATCCTGATAAGACTTTGTTTCAGCATATAGTGTGGCAGTTAAAATGTATGATACTGTGGTTTTCTCACAGAACACACAAGTATGTGGCATACAGAATTTCATAAAAGCATGCTGTAAATAACTACGTTCACAAATTGCAAGCAAACCCTGGCAATATGTTCTTACCCTTGGATCAAAAACACTCCTGTAAAGACTATCAGCTACTGGGGTGTTTGCTGTTGATCTCACAGAAGTCAAATCATATTCATTTTGTTGTGTTGTGAAGTATTTTTCATCCATTTCCTTTGTTGCAGAAGTATCAAATATTCAAAGGAAAGCTACCTGACAAGCTGCTGATGGAAGGAGGAAGCGATAGGCCAGTGCCCCACCCCACCCACCTCCTCCTCGCTGCGTGTTACAGAGCAGGTGAGACACATTACCAGCGGCAGCAGCTGCAGCCCTCTGCTCCACACATGTGGGCCAGGATATGAGCTAGCTTGAGCTCACCCACTGTCAACACTGGTCACTAACGTTAACACTCTCCTCTCTGAAGCACAAAACTGTACTGAGAAAAAAGAGACACAGTGAAATAAGCATAGATTATTATAAAATGTTTCTTTTTTAAATTTATATATATGCTTTGAACAGTATTGCTTAGCTTTGCAATGGTTCCCACTCTTTTTAGCTTAGGTACTCTTTTAAAGTAATGCAGTTTCAACCCCATGTCACAAGTTGCATGTGAGTTGTACATTTTCTATGAGTTGCAAGCAGTTTAACCAGAGAGGGATCACATGTTGTTTAATTTGAATCATTTTCAGATGTCTGAAGAGGTAAAACTTTAAAGGAATTTACCATTAAAAAGCAAAGATTAGAGATAACAGGGAGAAATGTAATTTCCTCATAAAGCATGTTACCGTAGCCTTTAAGTTATTTACTGGTCACATTTGAATAAAGAAATATCTTAGCTATACAATTTGTTTGGGATATGTGCACTTTGTTGGATCATTTGAATTCCCTCTCAGCTCGAGCCGTGAACCTGATGACCCAGTCGTCACATTGTGTCCTGAACACACAGACTCTGGTCACACCGGTGAGGTGTCCCAGAGGGAAGTGGCATGTGTATTTATGTTTCTGTAAATCATAACCTCTGTTTTGCATTCATTGAGGTGTGTCAAAGCGGATAACCTGCATGAATGGGGACCTGAAACGACTTGTTTTTAAAGACTGTCCTTTGGGGTGAGGTAGTAGGTTGTATAGTTTTAGGGTTATACCCTTCCTGTCAGATAACTATACAACTTACTGTCTTTCCTGAAGTGGCTGTAATGTCATCAGACACCATTGTTGGAGCTTTTGGATCTGGATCAACACTGGAATGTGCCCACTGACTGCTAAGAGCACAACTTGTTTGCAGCATTTGTTAGAGGTAGGTCATTTAGGATTGTAGCTGCTGAAGTACTTTTCCATCTTGTAATTTTCATGGTTGCACTTTAAGACTTCATGGTCAATAAAACATTTTGAACACTAATTTTATCATTAGTGTTATCTTTTACTGGCTGTCTTTGTACCAAACAAACAACAACAAAACAATTTTCCTCATATCTCATCAGACACTGTATATTGTGTAAGCCTTTACACAAACTTGCTCTCATCCAATTGCTATCCTCTTTCCATAGCTCTTATTTCTGTCTTTTTAAACATATTTTTTCTTATTTGATCATCACGGGATTATAGGATTTTTGTAAAAGTTCCATGGCTCTTACACTAAATTTGATTAGTTATGACTTTAAAAATTAAAACTTGACATCTGCCATTGTCATATTACTTGTAAGTTGCTTTATATATGAGGGGGGTTCATGTTCAAAATGTGGAAATGTATGGAAATGTTTTTATTTACTGTAAGAAAATCTGCAGTGTTTCTCAACCATAATGTTCTCCAGTACAAGTTACAACAAAACGTGTCAACCTGTGGGGCTTTTCTGATGTTCGAACGGGGTGAGGTAGTAGGTTGTGTGGTTTCGGGGTAGTGATTTTGCCCAATCAGGAGATAACTATACAACCTACTGCCTTCCCTGAAGGGCAGCAATACTTCACCATACAGACAACAGGAACATAGGTGGTCCCAGCCAATCATATCAGCAGAGAGGACCTGCAGGTAAAGTCTGTTCACTATGGGATTTGTCTTTAATTTGTTTATCTGCTTTTAACATTAATAAAAAAAATAAGATGATGAATCAGTTTGTCTTTGGCATTTTTTTGTTCTTTTATTTATTCTCACATCCAGTAAGTAAGTGTCAATTTAAATGTTTCAGACTCTGAGGCTATTTGCAGCTGAATGACTGCATTGGTGCCAAATGTTTTCCAAATCTTTGTCATACCTGTGATGACGTTTACATACGGTATATATTTCAGTAGTGCTTTCTCCCTTCTGGTGAAAGCCAAAACTTAACATAAGCTACCCAAACAACAGACTACTCATCACTAACAAATTCTAATAAATCTTTGGTTGGTTCTGATCAGTTTATCTTGTCTACTAGCCTGTGTTGCTGTATCGAACATATGGAGAGAAGAGCCACGGCACAATCACCTCCTGGCCTACGACATGATTCATATGACAACAGATGATGGTTACAGTATTCTCCCTCTCTGGCAAACAGCACACATAAACACACACACACATAAACACACAGATAATGAGGAGAGTGTCAACCGGTATCAGGCCAACTTGTACACAGACATGCCTCACTGTCTGAGACTGCAGCCCTGTATCTCATATCAATGTCAGTGTTGGGGTTGTCATTCGCAGTAAGAGCCCCCACTCACTCCTGTTTCTTCAGTCAACGGTCACATAACCAGTGGTCATCTTTGTGTCCGAGGTAACTTCTTATTCAAATGTATTTTATTATAAGTATGTCTGTACAGACACATAATTATACTGTACACACATTCCCTGCCTTGGTTTTGTACTTAACTTTGCATGTCATGGTTTCACACATTTCAGTCATACCAAATGTGCTGACACTTTCACTAAATGTCACACACAATGACACAATGAGAAGGATTATGTGACTGTACATTACTGGAGTAGCACAGCACACAGTGGTAACATTGCAGCGTGGGAAAAAATCCACCACGGTACTGTATCCCATGTATCTAGACCAGTGTGGGATGTATTTGTATTTGGGCTACACCCACTGTGTAGCTGTCCCCCGCCAGCCACCATATTGAATTGATTTGAGCCTTGGCCATGGTGGTAGAGCAAAGTGAGCTGAATACTAAGCCTAATGAGACAATGGCTCTGTGTGCATCATGTCTCTGGGGTTGCATCTCAAAAGGCCATCTTCCATCCTTCGTATCCTCCTGCCCCATTGCTTCCCCAAAAACATTGCAAAAGGCTTTGAGATATACCCAGGGATATTCTTTTCCCATGCAATAAGGAACTAATGAAAAGCTTTTGAGACTCTGAGTCAGAAACATATGAGTCAGAATTCAATAATATACAAAGTTGCCAGGAATTTGAAGAAGAACAACGCACAGCACTGCGTTTCTAAGCCTTCATATGATGTCATGGCTGTATAAATGGAATAGTGTTATTGATCGAATGTAAGTGGATAGAATTGAAGGCTCTGTGTGGGTAGGCCCCTTAAACAAACCATTGAGCACAGTGCATTTACTTAAATGAAGAAAAGCTAAGCCTGTATGTAAATAGATTCAGCCACATTAATCTGTGCCATGGTGATTATGAAATGTAATATTCAGTCTGAAATGTAGGACAAGGAAATGTAATAATTTGTGTCTGAAGCATATTCATATTTAGATTCTCTGCGCATAGAATTTCTTTGTGACATAATGAATCACCAATATAAATGCAATAACAGGCGTTACAAGGCCTCGCTCACCTATAGATGTGACAAAGGCTCCACCTAGTGGATGGTCGTTAATATTCTTCATGTACAGCATATTTGCCCCTTATTTATTATTCTCCACTGCACTCTTCGTCTCCATGCTTATACTAGGGCTGCCACAAAGGATTATTTTCAGTATCGATCATTTTCTTTCTTTCTTTTTCTTTGTTCTATAAAACAGTAAAAAATGTCCATCAAAATTACCTGAAAACCAAAGTGATGTCATCAAATGTCTTGTTTATTCCACCAACAGTCGAAAATCCAAAGATATTCAATTTGCTATAATTTAAGAACATGGGAGTAGCAAATTCTTACATCTGAGAACCTGGAAGTGACTGAAGTATGGCATGTCTGCTTAAAAAGTGATTTTTTTACAAAACAATTAATCGATAATCAAAATAGTTGGCAATTATTTTCTGTTTGTAATTAATTGACTAATTGTGTAGTTGACTAGTCATTGCAACTCTATATGTACCATTTATATATATATATAGAGAGAGAAAATATATATTTACATAGATAGATAGATAGATAGATAGATAGATAGATAGATAGATCATGAATCATGAAGTTACAGTGTGCTTAAAAACTGGATCAAAACTCTGAAGTCACCATCTGCAGTTTCTCAGCAGCAGGTGGCAGCAGAGGTCTCGCTGCTGTCAAAACTCAACATTAACCCATTTACTGTACGACAGTGGGTCATCATATTAACCCTTGACAAACCAAGATCATGCTAAAACACACCTCAAACATACTCTTTAAAAAGCTACAACTTTATATGTTACTGAAAACATAGACAATTACTTTTGTTGAAAATAGAAAATCAAGGCCATGCAGTTTAAATGTTTGATTTTACCCCTTTTGGCTGAATAGTACACTACACATTTACATTCATACTGTTACCAGTGGATAGCAGTAGCACACAAAATAACTATAAACACTAGTGTAATTCTTGTTCATTTCATATCAACCAAAAATATATATAGGTCTATGTTACTGTATTATTCAATTTGAAGAATCAATTTCTAAAACAGAACAAATCCATGAAGTTTGGCAGGACAGTGGAGCAGCACTAAGTCTTCCCCTAATATTCATTTCTAAGGATTAGTGCCATTCAATAACCATACATTTCTTTTTGCTTCTTCATAGTCTGTTTTATTACAGCTAGGTTCAGTTCAGGGACAGACATGTTGAAAGCAAATGGGGCAGCTGTCATTATAATATCTAGATGTGGAAATCTGTCTCCCCTTAATTGGGAAACCAGCTGTTGTCCAGACAGAATGTCTTGACCATAGGCTGCGGACTGTGCAGACTTTGTCTGCTCTCTTGAGTCATGTTGCAACGAGCTGTAGCTTCTGATTCTAATGTTTCTCCATGTCCTCCTCACATGGAGAAATCACAAGTGGCCATGGAGAAGTTTTGAAGCTGACATCTGTGTTTGCTTATGTTTCAGATTCATCTCTTTCAAAAAGAATTTGTATTGCCTGATTTATATTTACTGTAGAGGTGTACTGTGTTTCTCCCTGATTCTCTGGTAGCAGTTACGCGTAGCTCTACTACAGTAGTGTAATATAACTAAGTACATTTACACAAATATCCATCCAAAACTCTGCCATCCGCCTCCTCACCCACACCCATGACCACATCATCCCAAATTCCTCCAGAATCTCCACTGGCTCCCTGTTCCCCAAGGCATTCAGTACAAAAACCTCCTCCTCATCCACAAAGCCCTCCATAACCAGGCCCCTTCCTACTTCATAGACCTGCTTCGCCACCACAATCCCCCCTGAAACCTCTGCTCTTCCGACACCACTCAGGGACTCAGCACCGTACCTGGGGTGACAAAGTTTATAGCATCGCAGCCCCTCTCCCATACACATCCGTGACTGTACTGACCTGGACACATGTAGATCAATTATCAAAACCTTCCTCTTTAGATTAGCTTTAAAATGTATTATTATTGTTGTTGTTATTATTATTATTGTTATTAATGTTGTTGTTGTTATTATTAAATACTGTACAGATCCCTCTCCATGACAACAAAGCAATCTTCATCCACTAATGAAAATCATGGAATATGGTAGAAAGTTCCACAGAAGGCAAGTAAGTCTATCTTGACTTTGGATTGTTTTGTCAAGCTACTGTTTCCAAGGTCAAGAATGAACCTTCTGGTTTAGTACATAAAACCGCCTTGACCAACTACAACCTTAAAATGCTGCTCTCACACTAACGCATCAGTAATAAACAAGCAATATTGTAACACTCACAGGTTGTTTGTTCTATATAATGAGTATTCCTGCTTAAATTCTTGGAGTATTTCTGTAATGTGGTCTTGCTACTTTTACGGATCCTCCACTACACTACTGTATATATTTAGTCTAATGTTTCTTCATGTTCATGTCACATGGTGAAATTGTTAGAGATCAGACTGTAGACCACTCAGGGGCTCAGTGAAGTGAATCTAAGATGTATACTTTGTGATGTTTGAAACACATTGCACTGCAGTATACTAATTTCAATCACCAGGATTTAACATTAAGATCCTCACTCTGAGTCAAGAGGATGTACTACTGATAGGGTAGGTACATTCTCTTTTTGCCTAACTCTAATTCCATACAGAGCTTAACTAAGTGTGAGGTTTAAGGGCACTTTAGCAGGGTAGCAGACCTTTTTTATTCTCTCTTTGCAGTACATCTGAAGAGAGTCGTCTTCATGCAGTACGTACATTTACTGACGTACTGTACTTAAGTACAGTTTAATAAAACATTTAATCTGATGTGTTTTTGTTGTGTAATTTAATATTTTTAACTTCTAATTTACTGTTTAGAGAGAAATATTTCACTTTCTATGCAAAACAGAGGATGAGTTTATAAAATATGCATATTTTGCACATGTTATACAGTAAATTGGTTAAATTAGCTTCACCTCAACCAACTAAAAGTGCTGCTTACATAATAAGGCATCAGATAAGGCATAGGTAACATTTCAAAAGAGTAGTATTTCTTCCACTTAAGTTGAGGATCTGAATCCTTCTTCAACCACTGTATGTAAGTGCTGAGTATGCATGGAGGTCTTGAGGTCTTGTGATCCTAGAACTCATACAGAACAGCCAGTATCTGCTTCCAGGCCTTGAGCCAAGCTGTAGAGTGACGCCCACATTGCTTTGCTAAAGACGGGGAAAAAATGTGATGGGGAGCTGTTGGACAACAGGATGAGGAAACAAGAGAGCAGAGAGATGAAATTGGCAAACAGGGTCACACACTCAGCATCTGGCGTGAGTTGGGAAAACAGATCTGCTCCATTAATGGGCTGTTTTTTTGCAACAGCTTGTCTGGAAACACTCACAACTTGGCCTGGTGTCAGTGTGCAAGACAATGTTTTCTCCAGCTGCCATGTGATTCTGCTGAAAGTTGCAGAGGTTTTCTTGTGCACAGTTAGCGGGACCTTGCACTGATCAACATCCGGTGCAGAGTTTGACACTATAAGGCTGTTTTCACAATCTGCTGAAGGTGAAGCTTCTCTGTGCTCACTTTAAATCTCATTTTAAGTAAACATACAAGCATGACTTTGTGACGTCACCACCAGTTTGGAATCTTGGTCCTAAATGCAACTGACAGAAGTGTGATGTGGAAACTTGAAGCCTCCAGTATACATATACTGAGTCAGTGAAGGTGGAGACATCTTTTGTCCAGACGTTAAAATTCTGCAACAAAAGAAAGGCACTTGTATTTTTCAATGAGAGAGATGTACTGAATTTAAACAGTTTGTGGAAAAACATATCAGACTCAAATTGTTCTTCAAAGCAAATATTTTTATATGTCTTAAAATATGTGTGAGGGCATCTTTAATTTAAATAAAAATGTTGTGATGGATCATCAGCAAAAGCAGGTTTGTGATGAGACAGCAGCCAATTTCTGGACAAAATATGAACAAACTAGAATTTAAATTTACTCTTTTCTACTTTTCAAAGTGAAGTGCTTTTCAAACCCTCCTCTTGTTGTGGAGAAACTGGCTGGATAATATATATTATTGCACATAACATATTTTTTGACAGTTAGTTGAAGTAGACTGGATTTCTGTCCATCGATAACCTCAAAGAGTACCGTATTAAACTTATCAATTATTTGCACTACCATGGACAACCCTGCAAAGCCAGTTTACAGTGACAATTTGAATACTAAATAGACACTGTCTGTGGTGGAAAGTAACTAAGTACATTTACTCAAATACTCTATACTTAAGAACAAAATAGGGTTCTTGTACTTTCCACCTTATGTTACATCATACTACACCACAACATATCACGGGGAATACTTTTACTACATTCATTTTACAGCTGTAGTTATTATTTACTTTTCAGGAGAAGATTATATAATATAATTATACATATAATCAGATTATATGCATATAATTAGTAAAAAAATATGATGCATTGTTGTTAATAAAACTACCCACCAATATATGATGTAATATTAATGTACATTAATATATGTGCTTACATGTTATTGAATAAATAATAATGATCTAATAATGTAATACTGATAAGGGGCATTCTGCAGTACTTATGATAATACTTCTGGTAATTCTGAATGCAGGACTTTTACTTGTAATGCAATATTTTTATAGTGTGGTACTGCTAGCTACTAAGTAAAGTATCTGAATATGTACCTCTCCAGTACTGTACCCACTCACCTGTTCTTAAAAATTACAAGTTGTTTATCTTTGCTTATCTTTTGTTGTCTTTGTGGAGCTTTTTGTCCATATGTGTATCTCCCTGTACATGTGAATTAGAGCTACTGGAATCTGGAGTCAGATTCCTTAGAAGCTACTTGGCCAATTACATGTATGATTAAATAACTGCTTTTCTTTAAGCAAAACATATTTAAATCAGGTTTTTCTAATTCTAAGTTTTCTGTGTCTATGTATTTTGGCAACATGTTGTGTAATCGGAACTTTGTGCCATTGAAGCTTCATTGAACTAAAAATGTGAGCAGGAGAGGAGGAAACATTGGATGACCCTGGGAAGGTCATGTGGGGACAGTGCCCTGGATATGCAAATTTTGCCAGCCTGTATTCATTCAGGTCAGCATCATTATGTTGCATTATCACACTGTAGTCGATTAGCAGTTCTAATCCTCCATTTAAGAAGTTAGGGCCTCAATGCTTTCTTTGTTTTGTATTGGTTTTAGCATCGCACTGCAGGAAAGGGTCTTTTTCCAGTTTCTGCTGTCACCGTGGTTAGGGGGCGACCGTCTCAAGGGAAACGGCTGCGCTGTTTCTATTCGCTAAAACTATAGGTGTGTCAGGGGGTGTGCGCTTTCTCTCCGCCAGCTGTCAGTCATGAGGTCACTTCCGGCGGGTGTGAGCTCATGAATCTGCTTTGTATGGATGGTGGGGGATTTTTGACAGCGGCAGCGCTGTTGGGAAACAAACAAGGACGTGGTTGGGGTCGAGGACTATTTTTTCCCTCCTCGAGGCTCTGTCGAACTTGTACCGACCTCTTCTCAACCCAGCGAGATTTCCGAGGATATGGCGGCTTCGGATTGGGCTGGCTATTGAAAGGTAGATATATTAATTTAGCCTCTCACCCATGACCCCTCCTGCAGCGGCTAAGAGAAATATGTAAGGGAATTTAGTTGAATGCACAGAGATGGTTACAGCCTTGAAATAGTGCATGTTCTCCAGTTTTGAATTTATCCAGTTTTCAGACCAAAACCTTTTGTTTACAGGCAACTTGGACACATTAATAAATTCTTCCACAGGTCCATTGTTATTGGAGGCAGGCAAATCTGCTTTCAGTTTGGACGCCTTTGCCGCTGAAGTGGCGCGTGCTCATCAACAGGCAATATTTCTGTATCCATTAGTAAGCAATGCGTTCAACACAGATGTGATTTATTTATATTTCCTCGTTGGTACGCCCTATTTTAGCGGTTATGAAGAAGCTGTGACTTGCTTATTAATATTGTTTGTTATGAAGGCCTCTGGTCAGCATATTTGATGCAGGGTGACAGTGACAATGTCAAAAGGTCAATGCTATGAGTTAAATTAAGCACAGCAAAAGTCTAGACTTGATGCAAATACTGTTTTAGTCAGGGCTTAAGCACTCCAGACATGGTGCTGTAATTGCAAGAAGCAACGCAAAGAGCCTAAATATTAGAGATGGAGTTTGGTATTCTTGCAAGGAGCTTTTTTTCCAGTTTAAACTGTCTTTTTGAGCACTGCAGAAATGTGACAGGAAATGAGGGGAGACAGACAGGGGATGATGGCATGCAACAAAGGTCCCTGGCTGGACTTGAACCTGGGATGCTTGACATATTGCCTGGAAATCATTTTCCATTTTTATTATTACTTTGGATTGGTGTTCAGTACTTAGCACACACCTTCACAGTGTTGAAGTGACTGATCAATGGCTGTGATCAGTGTGAAACAGTGGTTAATGTGTAGCTGCAGGTGCTGTGAAGTCAATGTTTAGATAACCTTGGGGAATCTCTCTCTCCGTCTCAGTGGCTTCTGAAATGCATAGCTCATAGTGTTACAAATATCCAGTTACATCATTCATTGTTTTTAATGAATGCCTCACAAAAATGTAACTGTAGTTGTTTATCACCGTTATCAGGTTATTTACCTCTACACTGTAGTATAGGAATAAATTCATAAACAGGTCTCCATATTTAGATTAGCAAACATGATTTGAGTGATGGTGTGACTTCAATGAGCATGACATTCTGCACCTCAACTAATGACTCAGTCTTTCTTTAGAAAATTGGCCACCTCTCATGCGCTCATTTCTTAATAAGACTCTCTTCTGTGAAAGTGAAATTTGACCCAAATCCTGCTGTTGTACCTGTCCCATCCTAAGCAGTTTAGGAATGCATCTTTTATTTATCGACAAGTAGCAGAGTCCAATGTGTAATTCCAGTTGTTAACTCTTTAGATCAAAAATGCCTGCAATAGAAGGGTCCCAAAGTTAAAGCTCTTGACAGTGCGTTTTTTTTTTGCTCGTTTACTGTTGTTCAAACACCAAAATCTAACTTCTCCCTTTGTTTAAATCAGGTTTTATTTTTGATTTATTTAAATGCACATGATTAGAAGGGACGTACATTTTTAGTTAGTTATTGAAAAGTTGCATCTGGAGGTGTAGCTCTTTGCTGACATGTTTCTTAAAGGTGATCTGAAGACAGATGCTCCATTCTGCTGCCCAGTTCTAAATACATATTAAATACACAACTCAGTCCTCTGTGTACCAGGCTTTTACATAATCCCCCCTTTGCTAACTCTTTAAGCAAGTCTCTACATTTACGTGGCCTTTACCTTGGGATCAAAGGTCTTCACTCAGAACTATTTTTATGCACCTTAACTTTCTGGTAATGTGGTTAAAGTCCACTAATAATTATGCAATGATTAAGAAGTGTCTTTTATTTGTGTTGATGGAGTAAAGTAGTGTTGTAGTCAAGACCGTCCAAATCAAGACCAAGACCAGAGTTTATCGAGACCGAAACAAGACTAAGACTTTTAGGGGATAAGACCAAGTCGAGACCATAATTAGTTCCCTACATCACATGACACACAAGAAATGTGGAACGAGATCATAGGTACTGCTCAAATTGATCTAGAAAATCCACATTCCCATTAAAACACCCACATACAAATACTAAAAGCTGAAATCAACATAAGCATCTTTATTCAGCACTCCTTTTCCATGCTTACCATCGCGGGGAGGGATGATAGTTGTTAACAGTAACAACACATTTTTAATTAGGGTTATTGGCTGCATTTGAAGCAATATGTTTTACATCCAATCAAAGTTAGGATGTTAATAAATACATTTATTGATATTCCCAAAGTTATGGTCTTGAAATAAAATCCAGAGTCTTAATGTCTGAGACCAAGACAAGACCGAGTACAAAAGCGGTCGAGGACGAGACGAGACCAAGACCATCAAAAAGTGGTCTTAAGACCGGTCTCGGTCACTGCTTAGGCCAAAAATGTTCCAAGAGATAATATCTAAATATACCAAACCCTGATCAAATAGTAATTGCAAAAAACTTTTTTTTAACTTACTGGTGAGTAGCAAGTGGGTGGGGTTACAGTTATTTAAAAAATGTAAATTAAAAATATTGTTCCTGGGGTACTCAAACATATTAAAGAAACACCTTCTTTATTCCATGCAGATTTCACTAGACACTGTGGATCAGGAGGATCTCACTTAGAACTTTTTGCAAGTGTCTGAACTCTGTCCATACTCAAGCAATTGTTTGTGCTTCTTTGAATCATCCTTAAGGGAACTTGCCATGCCATCCTTTTATCATAGCTAGTTTCTGTCCAGCTGTGCTGACAGTTTTTTCTCCAGGAACCTGAGACCTGTAATCAGCTTCTGCCTGGTTGCATTCACAACCTGTAGTGACAGACTCTCTGACGCAGCAACAAAAACAGTGAAAGGTGAAAGGCTGAGATTTCTCCTCTCTACTCCTCAAACAGGACTTTCTGGTTCTGTTCTCAACTGCACAGTCCCAAGAGTTTATCATTTGTCTCTGTTGTGGGTTCATAAAGAGATGCATTGTAAGGATGTTTTGCAACAAGAACCTAGTTCCACTGACCTATTTTTCATGTTGCTGTATCACTGATACATGCAGGGGAGCAGTGGGAAAATGTTAGCATTGGGGATAGTTAAGATAGCTAAGATTAGTTACTGTCTTAGATTAGTTCCAGGTAGTAATTCCAGAAAGCTCTTCTAGCTCTTATAGACACTCACTGGCAAGGATAAATGGTACCACTGGCTTGTTATCCATTCTTCAGGTTTGAGGGTGCTTCTGCTATTTCTTACCTGTGTGAGCAAACCCAAAGAAATTAGCGTCTGCAGGTAGTGGGTCTTGTGTTGAGAACTGTAGGCTGGGGTATGCTTTAAACAAAATAGTTCATGCCAAGTGTCTTCCAACCACATTTAAAGGCAAACATACAGCTGTTCCAGATGGCTACACTCAAAGACGTACTTCTAAACTTGCCAACATACAGTACTAAGAGGCAGTAATCATTCAAATGGGAATAATGGGGTACACTTCCAGGCACTCTCCCCTCAAAGAAATTGCACTCATCTTAAAACCAGAAAAGTGGCAAAAATTCAGACATTGGCAAAGGTGTGCATAGTGTGAGTTTCAGACACTGTTGAAGGGTCCGAGGCTGCATTCACACTGACAGTAGCACTCACAAAATGCCACTTTCTTAGTCATGTCATTGAGGCCATTGATTTGTCACAACAGGGGTTCTTAGAGGGCTAACAGAGTTAAACTTTGCTCAACTTATGCTACATAGGGCTGCATCTAGCAATTATTTTCATTGTTCCATAATCTACAAATTTTTTGGTCTATAAAATGTCAGGAAATGGGGAGAAATGACACAGTGTTAACAAAGCCCAAGATGACGTTCTGAAATGTCTTGTTTCGTCGACAATCCAAAGATATTCAAACCGATCAATTAATTTAATAGTTGATAACCAATCAATTAATCATTGCAGCTCTAGTCACAATGCAATGCAATAACATCTGGCATAGTTGTCACTCAGATACAGATACAACACATATTCGTAGATGACTTGACTGTAGTAACACACCCACACAGTTTTCCTTTACACAGTGCTATTTTTATTCCAAGCGTGGTCTCTCTGGGTTTTTTTTTAGCCAGTTCTATGCTCTATTTGTTTTGCAACTTGTGTCCTCTATCCTGAAGGTTTGACCTTCATCTGAGCCAGGTCTATTCCCCTTTGAGCCTTCCTTATGGTAAAGTCCCTCCGGGTTGAAAAGGATTGAGGCCCTCCAACCAGACTTAACACTAAGCAGCTCTGGACAGGAGATTGGCTGTGCTAATGATTGGGGAAGGATGCTGTATGTAGCCTAAGCTATTTGTATGTTGAACAATGAGGGGACTTGGAAGGAGGATTTGACAGGTCTCTCGAAAGAAATGTCTTTCTCACCACAAATTCTTTGTCTCTCCCAGTCCTGTCTTTCTGGTCTGCTTATGTGAGAGTCACATCTCTCTTTAACATCCTGTTTGTCACCCTGTTTGTCTGTTTGTTGAGGCATTGGGGTCTGATCCCCATATCCATGTGAGCAAAGGCCTTTAGAAACCAATGACCTATCTCTCACTCTAATTCTGTTACTGATGTATCCCGCTCTCTTTCACCTCCACTGATCCGCTCAGACAAAAATATCTTCATCGGTTTTAACCTCATTTTACTACCATTTAGTGGTAGAACAAGGAACAAGGCCTCTACTGTATTCATCAGATGCTAGTTATGCTTGTTTCGGTGTAACAGAAATCTTTGACACTAGCATGGAAATTGACAGTGTTTAATAACATGACAGGTGACCATGCCAAAGTTTGAGGCAGGGCAACGATTGTTTTGGATTAAGATCGATAATAAGATACTGTGTGTCAGCTGTGTACCTTACATTGGTAAAATATTGACTATAATTTATAAGGCGATAGTGGAGTGTGTGCATATACGAAATCAATGAACAAACATTCTTTTCAAGATTTGCTGATTGCAACTTACTGCAACTTACTGCTTACTTGCTGCATGTAGGAAGCCAAAACAACATTTTGTGTTTTTGCCTTACTCAGCGATCCCAATACAGTAGCAAATTAGTGTTGTTCTGTCACCAGAGTGCTGCATGCTTACTCACAAACATGTAGGCTGGTTTGGCAGCTAGAATGGGGGAACTCAGGACTCCAGTGTCATGCTGGAAAATGTAATGAGATACACACAGCTGTCTGAGCAGAAAGAAATCTTGTTCTCATCTCAGTTTTGGTGATTTCTGCAGTCTGGCAGTCCCCACTCTATTGTTTTTCAGTAATGCAGAAACTCCCTTAAACAATTTTGGAATGTTTTTGAGCATACCTCAGAGAAAAGATAGTTTTGGGCATAGAATGAGAGAGGGTTCAAGACCGCCCTTTCTGTTGCCTTATTAAAGTGGAGATGCAACTACTGATTATTTTCATTGTTGATTAATCTGTAGATTATTGTTATGGTCAATTGTTTATTCTATAAAGGAAACTCCCATCACAAGTTGCCAGATTTCAAAATTAAGTCCTAAACCCAAAGCTATTCAAGTTGTTATTTTCTTTTTTTTTGTTAATATTTTGCTGATCCATTGATTGATTAATTGATTGATGAATTCATTTCAGCCCTTAACTATTGCACACGATTTCTCCAAGAGTGATTCCTGCACATCTAACATAATACTAAGAATTTAAGTTCCACCTGTAATGTTGTTAATCAAGCCACAGCATGTAAAATGTTACACTGTATATTTCTTGGCAGGTGGTCAGTCAAAGTTCACAGGTCTACAGACTGTGAGCTTTCTCTGCTGTCTTGGTGTCCCTGTGCTGTGCTGCCAGGGGATCAGTGTATTGTATCTTGGCAGAGCCTCAGGGGAAACAGAGCAACTCACAGTACAGACTCACTTGAACATTCCCTTCTTTTGGCACTTGCCATGATATGTACATTGTGCTAATCACATGTGTAATATTTTTATTTTTGGAGGGGAATGTGGCCTAGAGCACTTCATAAATATGAGTATGTACTTACTTGTAGAGCGTACTTGTACATAGTGTTCAAACTTGCCTGTCTCTGTTTTCAAGCCTAGAAATTTCTGAGCAATAGAATTTGATTTCCTCCACTTCAAATTTGTTTACAAGCACATATGGCAACAAAGCCATGCCCACATTTATTGCATTTCATGTTCAGAAGAAAAAGCTAAATACTGCAATATTTTTGATATTTTTGTACAATGCTGTACAGTTCTGCCGTCCAGCACAGTTGCTGTATATCAGTATATGAGTATGTAATGAAAGGAAAACCAGTTCAATTGAATAAACAAAAAAGTGCAAAACTCGGACAGGAAAAACAGACTCAGGCACTTGGTGATGTTGACCCAGTTTAATATATGCATGTGCGTCTTGCTGTCTTGTTACCCCAGCCCTGCATCTGTCTAGTGATAAAAACAGCTGGAAAAGATTGCAGGAGTTTCCTTACTCTGAGATTTACAGTTTGAATGTACTGCAGGGAGGTTTTGTAATGGCTGGCCTGCTTGATCCTTGTAACTGATTTGGAAATAAGCACAAAGTGGCAGCCAGGAGCCAGCATTTGGCACAGAATGGAGGTGTTGCTTAAGGACAGTGTCATTAGCGATGATGATTTTGGGAACAGCGAGAATTAAGCCTGCCAATCGTTCTGCTGCAAATACATCTAACACACTGGGGACAAACTGTGGCTATACTGCAGGTCAAGGTTACACAGCAGCTGTGTCATTTCTCCATATGACCTGATGCTGACATGTCAGATTAAAGCCTTATTAATAACTGGCAGTATATCATGACCACTTGCCCAAATTCACCATCTTTTACTCTCTTTGTTATATTCTTCTGAGCCAGAAAAAGATGTCCCATGCAATCAGGTTTATTATTATATATCATATATCTTTAAACAGAATTGCACCATAAATGCATTGCTCAATGCTTTAGCATACAATCTTATTGCCCTTCAGTGTTTAACAGGTTATTGGAAACTAATATGTATCTAATACTTATGATGTAAATTGGTAAATGTTTCAGCCTAGCTTCATCCCTCCCCTCACAGCTTTATGAGAAACAAATCATTAGGGGATAATGGCAGGTATAAACTAAATTTGCTCAAACTAAACATTACCACCAATAGCTTTATCAAAGGTCAACAGGACAACAGTAAATCAGTATGTCATGGCAGTAACCACACCCAAATCCATGTGTCTGAATTCAGATTTCAGATTCAGATTTTCTGTTTCTCCAAAACTGACAATTACAGGTAATGATTGCTATCATTTACCAAGGTTTTTATTTATATGGAGAATGTACCCATACAATTTCATGTACTTATGGCTCCACAACACATACACACATGCAGGCACACTTTCCGCCATGTAATAATGTGCCATAAACAGCCAGTGTGGAGGGATAGGTTTCCGTAGCCCTTTTGAGGTAACATGTTACACTGTCAGATTGCACCTTCTGTAGTGTTTTATGGTCAAATTGTATTGGCTCTGTCTTGTGATTGAGTGTGAATATTTAATTATTATTTTAGACACTGAACATGCTGTCAATACAGAGAGTCCACTGGGGTTTATCTAATCCACAGTTTTATGTCTAAACTCAATGCAGCAGTGGTTGTTTAACAAGCCAACAGCCAAAGCAAGAGCTCATCTTGAGTAACATTTGTCTTCATAGAAAGTCCTGTGCATTTAGAAATGGAATATTTGAGAAACATGCAAGTTTCCTCAATGAGTGGAATAGATAACTCCAGTAGTGGAAAACTACATATATTCAGTGAAGTATTCAGTGAAGTAGCTCCTGCAGGGGTGTCCCAATGGTTTAGTTGAGTGAGCAAAAATACTTGTAAGATTTATTTTATTAGTCATGTTTTCTATAGGAACTGTTATACACTCATGGGGATACAAAAATATAATAAAAAACAGGATGGTACAAAATATATTTATATTGTCCAAGTATGTAACTAAACCTCATCTTGTATGGCAACATGGATGAATAGTTCTTAAAAGAAAAAAAATGGACATTTAAGCATCTACAATTAATTGACATCTGCTTATCTTGTTGCTCAATCATCTGCTGATGAAGATCATATGATATAATCGCCACTTAAACTGCATTACCTCATAACAATAATGTAATGTTGCCAGAGCCTAATGCAGGCTTAATGTTCATGATGATGAATTAAGCAACTCGAGCAAGTTTGCTAATAGATTTTCATATTGTACAAAAATGAATGGAAACTAAAGCATGTCTGGAAATGAGAGCATAATACACCTGAAAATATAAGCCTTTATAGCATGCATTTTAAATTATTTCTAAAAATGTATAGTATAAAGTATATATAGTAAAGCTCAAGTATACATAATTTATAATTGAGGAGCTTAAATTTGCAAAGACAGCAGTTTGGACCTTCAAGTGTACACACAGCAGACAAAATGTGCTCTCTACTGTACAATTAACTGTCAATGACCCTGAATCGACAAGGTAAGCAACCTGATAAAAGGATGATTGAACTGTTAGCTGTCATATGGCTCATCTGTCACAGACTACAGATAAAGTCCAATGTCAATCACTTCCCGACCTGTACTTTGGTCAGTCTCCATAACGATAAGAGGGCGCCGGCCAGCATATCAGCCCTGGGTGATAAGGGTTCACTTGAGTGTTTACACTGTGGGCACGGTCCAGGCTGAGCTCATAGAGTGAACTCTTAAAACAAACTGACAGGCGGAGCTGGTGGGACAGCCCCATCAGCCCATATTCCTGCTCCAAGACCACCTTTATGCCCCCTGGGGCTCTTCTTCTTACATGTCTGTCAGCACTCACACCACATGATGGGTGGATTAAACATTAACCTGTGGTCAGCTCTCGGTCACACACACAAACAGAAACCCACACACACTGAATGATCATACAAATTCTTGGAGAGAGGTGGATGTAATGTTGTCAGGGACCAAATTCGCATGGAAGATTTCAAGTTTTTGAATGAGGAAGGTAGGAAGATGTTGTTTTGTTGACAAATTATTGTTTTTTTATGTTCTATAAATAGGCTATACCTAACTTACCAACACTCTTTGACAAAACAATTGTTGTACAGCAATAGCCTATACTTGTTTTATTCTAACACAACAGACAAGTAGGCTACAGGAGCATTCTCCTTTATCTCTTCTCATTGCCAAGGTATGTTCTCCTGTACTTGGAAGGACTATAGTTTTTTTTCATGCCTGGGCGAGACAGGCCCATACATACCTCTAATGTCTTGGCCTGCTGCCAGCGTTATCTAGGGCTGCTCTATTATGGCAAAAATCATAATCACTATTTGGACAATATTGAGATCATGAGTATTCCACATGAGTTAAAGGACTGATCCACATGCTTCAAAGCATCTACCGTTTCCATTGTAATTGACGTCCAAATCAGTAGCCCATTCAAATGCCTCGAGGGTTTTTTAGCCCATTACATAAGACATCATTATCCAACATTATTAAGCACACACGGAGCGGAGTCGAGGACAGACAGACCTGTGTCAGGTGAAAGCAACTTCTTACGCTACATTACGTGTGTGTGTGTGTGTGTGTGTATGTATGTGTGTGTGTGTGTGTGTGTGTATGTGTGTGTGTGTGTGTGTATGTATGTATATGTATATATATATATATATAAAAAATAGTGTATAGTAGCCTGTGCAGGCCGTGGCTGTGATTTATGGATTAAAATTTATAATAAAAATAAATAATATTAATATAGCTTGTTTTCATAATCCTTGGGAGACAATATCCTATTTGAAAATGATATTCATTTAAGCATAATCTGGGTTTTCATAGGCTACTCTTTCCAGTTCTTGTCCTCATGTTTGATGGTTTTGAGAAGCGTAGAGCTTTATTGAATGCCCCAGAGACTGTAGTTTCCAGCTGAAGACTGTGTGGATCTATGTGGATGTAAACATGGCACAGGATCAGATAACATGATTCCCTTTAAGTAGCCTACACTACTTGTTGAGTGATGGATACCACTACTGACACTGTCAATCTCAACAGAGCAGGTGATTTGTAGATCATTTTCCTAAAGATCTCAGACAGCCCTGTAAACTAACATCATGCTGTTCTATGTTCTTTCCTGTTGGGAGACTAAGGCTGTGTCCTTGCCTTGGTCATGTTCTGAGCATGTTTTACTGCCTCAGCCAGAGCTTTCTAACCGCTTCATGGCCTGTCTGTCTAATGTGGGACTGCGATGTATGAGCATAACATGGGGGGCTGGGTGAACATACTAAGAGACTGTGAGAAATCCATCGGTCTGTATGGATTCTGTATGCTGCAGTAGGCTACATCCGGCCCTGCTACATCTGGCACAGAATTGCACAAGTCTGTAATGGGATTTATTGATTTTAATTAGAGACTGAATTCCACTGGTAGGAGGTTGTAGCTGTTTTCACATTCCTGCTGCCCGCTCTCTGCCGCTGATTTCAAAGCGTGATCCATTTGACGGCATTGCCATGGCATCGTCATGGCGACCTCGGTGGCTCTCCTCGTCTTTTGTCAGTGTAACCCCCCTGTCCTCCCCTTTTGGACCCAATCCCATCCCTAACCCACACAAACACGAATGACCTTGCTCATCTTCCTCTCAGTGTGCACAGTGCCCTCAGTGGGCTTGGTTGAGTGAGCACAAGAGAGGTCTTGACCTAAAGGACAAAGGCTTGCTATTTCTATAGGAACTACTGTTTTTTTTTCTCTCTGTGTGTCTCACTTGCTCACTCTCTCTCACACATTGCTGATAAAGACCCTGTAATGTAGCTTAACCCGAGGGTCTAAGGACAGAGGATGTTGTATGCTGTACAGAGTGTAAAGCCCCATTAAGCAAATTATGGTTTGTGATATTGGGCTTTATACGTAGTGGACACTCCTCTCCACTCTCCATGATTCTTTGCGTCTTTTTCTGTCTCAATCCACGAGACCTCTGCTATCTGCAACTAAGCTGCTCTGTCTGTTTATATTCTCATGTTGTATGTTGGTGGCAACACAAGGTTAGCTTGGTCCACCACTTCATAGCTGCTGGTAGGGGGGTCATAAGTTCAGAAAAGGACTTGTGCAGGTGTGTTATTTAAATGGAAAGGCATACATGCAGTGTGCGTGTGTTGACACAGACTCAATATATAGTCCACTATATATTGACCTGTTTGTGGACTCTGTCAACGAATATCTATAAACTCAGTTTAGTTTATACTGAAAATAGATTTTTAATAGTCCCAAACATGTCTCATTTTACCATTATATAATAACTTGCCCGGGTTACTGGAGGGTTATCTAAACAGACACCATGGATGTTAGTCAAGCTGTAGCCAAGAAGCTTTTTTATTTTTCCCCTTGAAGCAGTATTATAATGAGACAGTGCTGAGTGAAGTGAGTGTATGAAACAGGATGTGTTCTAAAGGAAGAACTGAGGGCCAGGAGCTAGAGGAGGCAGAATGCTAAAGAGGTTTGCTTTATCCTAGCAGAGCTAACACTGCCTCCATTCAGAATTGCTAGTATATTGTAGAGAGTAGCTCTGTGAAGTGGTCCACCTCACATCCTTGGCTTCTTTTCATTTAGAGTAGTGTTTTTAATGGGTGGAAATATTCAGGGTCTTTACTATTAAATTAAGTTGAGTTCTTCAAGGCTGTGATTCTTGATTTTATTTATTTTTCTTTGCTTCTTGACCCTGGATTAATCCAAAAAATGCATGAAGAAAGTTCACTAAAATGCTGCCATGCCGTGCTGTCTTTCCCAATGACTCTGGCCCTAAAATATTTATAATCATATTCATCCATTTGCTATTAGGATTTCATATTTCCAAAATTCCCAACTTCCATGTGGCAGAATGTAATTACCAAGTTACCATCGGGTTTCCCTTTTAAATATGTTTGCAAAAGCTGAAGTGTGCTGAGATATTTACTTTCAGTGCAGGAACAGCTAGGCTGATGATGCCATAAGCAATCAAGGTAGCTCTAAACTGAGCGACAAACAAGTGATTTGTGTGTAACACTAACTCAGCATTTTGCCTCTTAACAACACAGAGTTGTATTAGCCAATGTGCTCCATAATTTTAAGAGGGCTCACTACTCATCCACAGCCACATCTATCCAACCGTGTTGTTGTGGACTTTGGGCCAGGTCTTTTTGTCTTACTGTTGTTGTTATTAAAAACTTTTTCAGTTAGTAGTTAGTTTCCATTATATCACTGATCTGCTTTTGGCCATGTTGCCAGCTAGTCACCAGCCCTGGATGTAGTAGGGACCTTCCCAAGTTTCTTCCATTATTTTCTTCCTACTTTCTTTCTTCATCTTGAAGGGTTAAATGCAAAGAAACATTAATTTTATCATTAACAGTCACATAACACATTGAATGACGTTTAAATTAATCTATTTTATTTGCCCTGTGCACTCAAGGCGAAATATCCAAAAAATCTATACTCTCAGTAGCTGCTTCAATGGCATACCTTTCATTTCTGTCATTAGATCTTATTAATAGACTCACAGGGAGCACTAAGGGTAAAACATTTTGAGCATGTAGTCAGTCTCTCTTCTCAAACAGCCTACCATACATTACACAGTACGGGACCAGTTAAGGTTAAACTAAAGGCGGTCATGTGTAAAGGTGTGTAGTAGTAGTAGTAGTAGTAGTAGTAGTAGTAGTAATAATAATGATAATATTAATAATAAACTTGGCAGAGAACAATCAGCAGCTGGTGTCCTATAGCTGTATAGCCACCCTGACCACCACTGCCCACCTCCCCCCCTCTTTGATGTTCTTAGCGGGGTCTGATGGAAACAGCTTACTTAAGATCGACCTAGTTTACATGCAGATGTATGACGATCTAATATGCAATATAAGGTCCATTCCCTCTGCCAGTCTTAAGCTTAGCCAACGAGACAAGCCCACTTCTTAGTGTACTTTTATGTGCATCGCAAAGCTCCTCCCAGTTCCCACTGTGCAATTCAGCATAATCTCACCCACCTACTCTACAAGCCAGTCTGTCATGTCTCTTCGCCCTCGCCCCAGACCTAGTCGCCTTGTCACAACAAAGCCTAAACCAGAGCAATGACCTACATCCCTCGACATGTCTCTGTGCCTCACACTCTGTCCCCTGTCTTTCTCTTTCTGCAGCAGTATGAGGTTTGTAAGGATACTGTGCTGTATTTGGAGTGAATAGCTCAGTGGAGAGGAGGGGCCAGTGTTGTGTCATTAGATACTCCGTGTCATTCCCTTACTGCCTGCTGACCCACTACAGCAACGTGCAGCACCTGTTGGTGTGAATGGCTACTTGTCGCATCAGCAATACTCATTAGGCCTAAATGTATTTAGCCATTGCTGTGTTAAATCATGTGCACTAAAATTGATAATGAAAATTGTGTACATTCATGGTGCCTAGAGGATGGATCCTAACCACTTTGGTGATCGCCTACCTTTTATTCATGAGCAAAACAAGACGAATCTTATTGATTGTGTAGATCCCTTTACTTTTCCTTTGATATCACGATGTTATTTGTGGTTTTCACTGAAATGTCTGAACAACTATTGGATGGCTTGCAGTGACATTTTGTACAGACGTTCACGTCCTCCTCGGGATGAATAAAGATCCCCTGAGTTTGCATTGTGTGGCATCATCATGTCAAGGTTTTCATCCGTCCGATACCTTAAACTTTGTCATAAACTTTGGTTTATGACCGAATACCTGCAAGCTGAATGACGTGTACTTTTTGTTTATCGCTATCTAGCAAATGTTAGCATGGTAACACGCTAAATTATGGAGTTGACCATGGTCAATTTTATGCATAATAAATATCAGCATGTTAGCATTGTCATTGTGAGCATGTTAGCAAGCACTGCTGTATCTAAGCCTGACAGAGCTGCTAGCATGGATGTAGACTTGTCTTATAAGTCTACATCCATGCTAGCAGCTCTGTCTTTCTTTTCATATCACCTCTTTGACCTCTTTGTCTTTTTCCCCTGTAACTCCCTTCTAACTCCAGTCTGATGTGTGAGAGTGCCAGCAGCCCGCTTCTCCACCGCAATGGTCGATATGGAGAGCCACTACCATCCCCCTTCGCCCCTGGAGGACTCTGTGATGGGCAGCCCCCTGTGCGCCGATGACGACTTCATAGGCAGCATGGAGGAGCTCCAGGACATTTCCCAGTCCATCAACAGCAGCGCCCTCAGCTCCTTTGATGTCCCCGAATATCAGTCCTCTAGTAATGGTTCTGAAGGTTCCACTGTTCTAGGTGAAGTCTCATTTTCATTTAATTAACAATATGAGAAGATAGCAATGTGGGGTTTGCTCCCAATCCCCAGTTTCCAAGTGTCCCCAGCAGCTCAGTGTAATTGCCTTGCCAGTGTTGTTGTTATTTTCAAGAGCAAAGGTCCTCTCAGTTTAGCCCACCAATTTATTATTTTAATTTTATCCAACTGAATGTTCAGAGAGGACATACTCACATACATAGAAATACTTGACTTAACCCACAACAAAGCTGCTCTACAATCCTTTAGCACCCCTTTCTTTACTCATATTGTCTGATTCACACACCTCTTTGGCCAATAATCCTTGATCTTAATTGGTTTGTCCTTTTCTCTGATTTACTGTGTAAATCAGTGAATTGTGAGAGCCTTGATGCATTTTCTTGCCCCATTTCCCATCAATTGCTTCCATGTGTCCTCCTTATTTCTTCTTTTTTCTTGCCTTATCTACTTATTTTCTGTATTTCCTTGTTTTACCTCTCTGTCCTCCTCTAGCCCTTCTCTTCACACCATATCCAATGAGGAATTTGCACATTCCTCAGCCACTATGCACCACCTCTTAGGAAACATTCATTTTGCTGCTGTGTTTCCTCCTGAATAAATGTCACATGGACATCTGGGAAATTTATGCTACTACCAAATTATGCAGCAAGTGAAGAATCAATGAATGGTTCAGGAAGAAGAAGAAGAGCGTTTAATGAAAGAATAGTGGATGTAAATGAAGGAGAAGGAAGGAAAGCAGAAAAGAGTGGAAGGAATAGGGATAAGGCATCTCAGAAAGAATTGATGATGTCATGGAAAAGTCAGTGAGAGGGTGCTTAGGATTTATTCATGTTTGGGAGTGCAGTAAGAGACAGGAGCAGAAGAAACACTGACATGCTTTTCTTGTCTACACTCCACTGAAATGTGTGCACTTGCACAAGCAGGAACACAGCTCCAGGTCCACTGCCAAATGCTGCTTATCCCCGTTCTGGCGTCTGTCGACCAACTCATGTGGCTTGATTTAGTGCCACTATTTTGCTATTTGTATACCAAGAAAGTTCTACCAACCATGTTCCCTTTACAAGGTGGAAAGAATCCATGACGAAGATCAGTAATACTACTCCAGTGCTGTGATGCTTGTGACAGGCAACAAACAGGGCAAAGAGGTCAAACTGCACTTCACCAGTTCTTTGCCGCAGGGAGATGAGACTCAAGATAATGGCTTAATTTGAATTGTTCAACTTGTATCCTATGTACTGCAGGCTATAACAAGGCATTATATGGTTTTATTTATTTATACCTTTGTGTAACTATTACATTGTCTGATGAATGAAATTCAACACAGCAAAACATTTACTAAGCTTCACCAGAAGTGGGAATTAAGGCGGGGGAATGTTTGGAATTAACTAGTTCATACAAAGTGTAGTCCATTCATATCTGAAGGCAAAAGAGTTTATAGCTGTTCTGTTATCATAGAGAGGGGCGAGACTTGATGAATTGTACAAATGAGGAAAAGAGGGTACGCTTTCAGACAGTCTCTCCTCAAAGGTGTCAACACTTGGTGTCAACACTATGAACACCAAACTAGTTCAGAAAGTCTGTTCTCCATTGAATCTGCCTGGTGCACAGAAGTGGATCATTTAAAAGAAAAGGCTGGCAATATTTTAAATTGATTAAATGAGTAAATAGTGCATATCACTGTGGCTTATTTTGTTTGTGTTTTTAATAGTTTTTGAACATTAGTGTCTATGGAACAGTGGAATACGCTTTATCAGGCTTTGGCTACACAGAAGATATTTGTTAGTAGGATCAATTAATTACTGGTTTTGGTCTTTTCATGGTATTTGTAGACCAAGATGTATGTGTATTAGTCTGGGGAAATGTTTAATCACCCACGTTCTTGGGTTTTGTAGATGCCCTAACACCAGCATCCAGCCCGTCGTCAGTTGTTTATGGTGTGGCAGCAGGCCAAGACGACTTCTCATCTTCCTCCTCATTGCTCAGCCTGGAGTGTCGAGTTTGTGCTGACCGCGCCTCGGGCTATCACTATGGAGTCCACGCCTGCGAGGGCTGCAAGGTGAGACAATGTTAGATGCTGGTGAAGACTAGACCAATGTAAGAATTAGTGACTGAGCAGGTGAGTCTCATTAATGGCCATATAGTTGTTGGAGGACATTATTCTGAAGGATTGAATCTGTGGCCAAATTATCACACATGCCTCTGCCTTAGGTGGTCTTATTTTCTCACACTGCACTGTAGTTTACTTACTGCTGTGTACTCTCCCTATTTTGGTCGATATCCATCAATCACCTCATCTCACAGTCACCCAGTCTCAAGTAGAGACAAGCCAAGAATCACAAACAGCCTTCTGACTACACGTTTAATCAACCTCAAGACAAATCCTATATTTGGAAGTAAAACACTGAAGAAAGGAGGACCTAAATCCAGAGGCAGTGTCTTGTGACTAATGATAACTCCTAAAAGCATCAGACATACCAGGCTCTGCTTTCACACGTGGTCGCTCAATAATCTTTCAGTTAATTGTTTACTCGTCATGTTGAAGAACAACCCAAGGCTGTTCTTTAAGAGGCACTGAAGGACAAAGATAGTTTAACTCGAGGTGTGTGTGCATGTGTTTTTGAGCCTGTATTGGTATGCCAGTATTCTGTATTCTTTTTTTATTTGTTTTTTTTCTTTTCTATTAATCGCTGAAGGGAAAAAAATGAAGGGAAAGCAGCTACTGAAGCAAGATACTTTTCTACACTTCTACACTGTGAATCCAGTGGGAGTATGTATGTCAGGAAGTAATATATAAACTCAGTAACTCCATCATGTCAACATGATGTTGCAAAGAAATTTACATCGGAGCAGCAGCTCACTTAAGTGTGAGTCTGTGCAGTGATAGAAGGATTATGTCTCTGTGTTAATGCTAATAGTGTATATGTGTGATTGTCAGTCCATGCATCAATATAGAGGTATCAACACTAGTAGGTCCACAGGGCAGAGTCAAAGTTGTGATCTGCGCAGGGTGAAATTGTAGGGCTGTAAAACTGGAAAAAACAAACATAACCTAGGTAGACCTTGAACTTTTATGATAACCTGTGTTTTTGTTTGTTTTTTTGTGACTATCACTAGTGACCTGTGAAGTGCCTCATGGTAATGGTGAAGGCCGTACTTGCAACATTAGCTGGACCAACTGAACTCAGCATTTCTTGATCAAATCTGTCATAATGGACCAGAAAGTCTTGTCACATTTGAAAGGCTACTCCAAATTAGGTCAGAGTTGTAGCAACTTTCTCTTTTTTTTTTTTTTTTTTTTAATTTAAAGCTTTACTCAAAGGTTGATTGTAGTGAGGCGACAGCAAATGAGGGGAGACAGAGGGGGACAACATAGGACGCCCACTGGGAATTGAACCACGGAAGTTTCAATCACAGTTAATGGTATGCATCTTAAAATCTAGGCCACTACAACACCCCGAAGCACCCTTCTTTTGCCAGGATTTTGCGAATACCCCTTCCCTCCGAGTCCTTTCCAGCACTTAGTATCCCATGATCTGCTGTGTGCCTGTAAGTCAGTGGTTGGCAATAGGCGGCCCGCGGGCCAGAATCGGCCTGCCAGCAATAATATCGTGGCCAAATTGCTTTGATAGCAGAAAAATAAATAAATTGAAAGCAGCCGGTGCTGAAATAGTTC
Source organism: Micropterus salmoides (assembly GCF_014851395.1). Taxonomy (NCBI): domain Eukaryota; kingdom Metazoa; phylum Chordata; class Actinopteri; order Centrarchiformes; family Centrarchidae; genus Micropterus; species Micropterus salmoides. Next base: position 11,820,795 of record NW_024044570.1, read on the forward strand.
TCAGTCATGACAGCTACAGTTACTCACATAATCACTTCCTCTTAAGTAATTGTGCCTCCAAAAAGTGCAAGAACATTTTTTGCAGCAATAGGCTACTTTGTCAAGTTTATTTAGAGCTTTTACTTTGAAAAGTTCTGAAGGACACTCAAAAATGTCTCTGGCTTGCTTGACACAACTCAAAAAATATCCATAGGTTGAGCGGTCATAGGTTTGGATAGATCATACAACCCTCCCAATGTTAGTCCTGCTCACTGCCAACTGAGCTAAATGTAGAATGTGAGCATTCAGGGATTTGTATGTTCCGGCCCGCTATGTAATGGCTTGAAAAACGTTTGCCCCGACGCCAGGCTTATTTGCTGGACCCCTGCTGTAAATATTTGTGATGTAGCGTTCAGGTGGTTGTCTGCAACTCCTTAAGTTGAAAAATATAACAAAAATGTCACATGACAATGTGACCCATGACCCCACTGTACTTAATACGAGGAGACAGTAATACGAGGAGGCTGACCTCTGTGATGCCACTTCACTAATCCTTTACGACAGTGGACACAAGCAGCGTAGACATGAATTCCATTTGACCTTTACTTCTGTCCAGGCGACATGTCAGCTTTGTTGTGTGGGTGTCTGTATGTATTTTGGCACACTAGGTGACAGTTTTGTATAAAACTGCAATTTGCTATTAAATATGGCTAAAGATGTTATTAAGCAATTCCCCAAGCCATTTTCTACCCTCCAACCAACCGCAAACATGCCACTTGCTACATCTGTTACATCGGTAGATCTGTTCCTCGACAAAGTGTTCTTTTTGTCAAGGTTGTGCAAGTGAGGATAAACTGATGGTGAAACTAGGTATCTGATTCGTCAGGCACCATTAATATGGGAATAAATAACTGCCTATGTAATAGCTTCTTTCTTCGTTGGATTTTTATTTTTATTTTTTTTTTGTGGATCCTGAAGCTGGTTTCATAACATCAGTGTTTATTAAAAGGTAATTTACTAGTGTATGTTACATTTCAGGTGTCATTTACTTGTGTATTATTCTTTATATTTATTTCACGTGTTGCCTGAATAAAGTGGTCTGTGTTGTTCAAACAAATTAAAATAATTAATTATATCAAATATAATTGAATGTTTTCTTCATATGAGTTATTCTCCTCATTCCTCCAGGGTTTTTTCCGACGGACCATCCGTCTGAAGCTGGAGTATGACAAATGTGAGCGTCGCTGCAAGATCCAAAAGAAAAACCGCAACAAGTGCCAACACTGCCGCTTCCAGAAGTGCCTGTCGGTGGGCATGTCCCACAATGGTGAGTCCTACAGAACATGGCTTCAAGCCAAGGGCACACACACACACACACACACACACCCCTATGCATGGTTCTATGAATGGTTCTTGAGTAGAGTACTGTCATGGAAATTGTATATTTCTGGTGAGGGATTAAGAAAATAATTAAGTTACAACAAACTGTTGTCTTTGAAGAATTTATTAATAAGGTCCAGAAAACTGCCGCCTAAGGCAGCTTTGGGCGTCTGCCCCGAGTAAAGGGATGCATAATCATTTACACAGTCTATGTTTCTATGTTTTGGGGAACAAAGATCTTCTCCCATCCTTTAATGCACATTCAAGCAGAGGAGAGGAACAGCAACAAAGAAGAACACCCAAAACAATCTCATAGCTCTGACCTAAACCCTAGTAAATGTGGACAGACTAACATAAGGAAAATAGAAGACTGAAAGGTGAAGGATAAAAAACACAAAACATATATATCTATAAGACATAACAATAATAGTTATAATAATAGTAAAAGAATATGCATAAAAGATTAAATGTAAGAGGACACAATTTTCAATTTTCAAAATTGTATATTTCTGGTGAGGGATTAAGCAAACAATTGAGTTACAACAAACTGTTGTCTTTGAAGAATTTATTAATAAAAGAGAATAAACAGAGGAGTACTATAACACATATACAGCTGGTCCAGAAAACTGCCGCCTAGGGCAGCTTTGGGCGTCTGGCCCAGAGCAAAGGGATGCATAATCAATTACACAGTTTAGGTTTCTTCTAGATTCTGGTGACTGTTGTTTACTCTGTGTAAACATACAACATGGCATGCTGACATGTCCTGATTAGAAAAAAGCACTGGAATAGATTTTGGACGTGTGTGTGTGCAGGGGTGCAGGTGCTTGTTTTTCTGGTCTGTCAGTGTACTTTTATTCGAAGGATCGAAAAGGTCAATGCAATCTGTGGGTTTACATAAAGACTGTGCACACTTTGCAGATATTACATATTGGTGGCAGAGGCTGGACTGATTGTCTTTATTTTGTCCCATGGGGTCCTTAATACCTAGCACAGATTTTCATGATTATATGGTAGTGCCTTAAAGCTCAGCACTAGTAGTATTTCTGTCAGCTGCACTTCCTCTTACGGTATATGTGTATTGAGTTTCATGGGCCTAAATGTAACTATAGAGAGGAAGGAAGGAGGTCTGGAGTCCACAGTACTGCTAATTTTGGAGCTTTGTCCCTCTGTTTGTATCGACCGCCAATTGATTTCACAATTATATCTGAAAACACTGGATGCTCCTTACTATAACGGTTCAACAGTTTTAACTTCTTGAAACTCACTAGTGAAAGTAAAAGGTACATTTTACCAGGCGTCTGTAAAACATACCGATGTGGCATGTTCAGTTTGGCTACAGCTCTGTGACATGGGCTAGAGGCTCAGGTTGCAGCCTAATAGTGTTAAGGTTGTGTATTGTGTTTGCTGCTACAGAGGGAAAAAAGTTCCTGCTTACAGTATGAACAACACCAAAATCTCTAGCTAACATTCTTCATCAGCAAACCAGTCCACACCAGTCATTATCAAATCAGGATCTACTGCAGATTCCAGTTAAACAGAATGTGAAGAATACTGACTTTACAAGATTAAACACTACACCGCATATACCTTTTTGGATTTCTCGAACGTAATAAAATATTTTCCATGCTTCCTGGAGATGGTGCAACTTTTCATTCAACAGCATCCAATCCCTTGCATCAAGTGTCAATAAGTTAAGTTCAGTGATGAGCTGTGGTCTGATTTATTTACTCTAATTAGGCCTATATAAATGTCTTAATAATATTGCAATACTTGTTGATACGGCACCTTAATGATATAAGTTAAAGGTAAGAGAAATATAACAATCTTCGGCATAACTACACTGAGGTTACATACTGATGTAGAGAAACAGAAGCAAATTTATAGTAAATATCAAGCTATTGACCAGATAGCCAATATGAAATGCCTCAGAAAAAATGGTCAGGAGATCTCTACATTTAATTGTTATAATGCGCTGAAAATGTGATTTGAAAGCCTTAAATATATTAATTAATTTAAGCATTAAAATTTGGAGTAAAAGTATTGCCAAAGTCCTTTATAGGTCCCACCACTCGGCAGTCATATTGGTAACACCTCCGGGTGGTTATTTCGGACTAACAAGACCAAGCCGCTGTGTGAATGAATAGGGAGAGAGCCGTAACTGCACTTTCTTGTCTGTCTCCAGGATAGTACAAATGGGGCGATAATATAATCTTACCACAAAATAACCAACCTGAAGCTAGTGCCGACTGTTACGTCCCAAGGTCTCCTGAACGCAACATAAGCAAGGCCAGACACAAAAGAAATACAATTTAGCAGTTTTTATTATCTTTGGAGATGAGCAGTGCCCAAAACAACAACCAAAACCCTCTAGGACACGTAAAACTTCCCTAAAACAAAAAGTAAAGAAAAGGCTTCTATTATCAAAAATAGGAGGAAAAAAGGTGCAAACAAAAAGGGCTTCTCACTCCTACTAACTGCAAGAAAATTTAAACAGAGCAAACAAAAATGGCTAATGCCAACAAAATTAGGTTGTCATAGACAATAATCTGAAAATCAAAGTTAAGCTACTCACAAAGTCTAATATGTTCGCTACACAGGTTCTCTACTTACAATGAAAATAGAAAATACACACAGTACATAGGCTCAGGTTGGGAATGGCAGAGAGAGAGAGTGAGTACCTGTCAGAATGGCTGTTGTCATCCAGATGGCCAATCAGGAGGCAGCTGCAGGACCAATCCAGGCTATTCTCCATTACCTGCATACACTCACACACACTCTAAGGGAGGATAACAGCTGACAGTGCAGTGTAAGAGATACACAAATTACAAAATATGACCCTAGGGTCATAACACGTTCCTTCATCCTCAGCAGGATGTACCACGAGACAAAAAAACTAAACCTCTGAGGTGTTTTTAGTGGGTTTAGACCATAGACTGTATATAAAAAGGTTTAGACTGCATGGCTCTGATAAACCTGTTGTAGGTGCATAACACAACACAATATAATGTATTTGTCCAAATAGGTAATGTAATATCTTTTTTCAGCTAGGTTACTACTAGGGCTGAACGATTTGGGGGGAAAAATCTAATTGTGATTTTTCTGCCAGATATTGCGATTACGATTCGATTTACGATTGTTTTGGTTTGTTTATTGAAGTTTTGCTAAAGTTCAGTATTCACTGCCAGTCTGTTTTTGACGGAAGCTGCGTCAAGCAGCACAGAGCAGATCAACCAGGCAGGAAGTCAGACACTGAACGGGATAGAGAATCCGGTCAATTTTCAAAATAAAACACCCGTTGCAGACTCCCAATCGTACATCAAAAATAAAAGTTAAACAGACAAAAGAGACAAACAATTTAACCACGTAGCCTACTTAACCATAGAAGCACCAAAATCAAGGACAACTGAACAAATAAGCAAAATCTGAACAAGTCAGCAAAATCATACAGGCAAAACGCTCTTATTCTGAAATGCTCCATGTTAATATGTAACGTTAGCCTGCAGAGAGCGGAACAGAACGGGCTCACAAAGAGCTGTTATCTCTAGTTGAAGCACACAAAATGACAAGTTAACAACGTGTAGGCTAAACACTCCGCTGAAACACTTCAGTGTGAGTTGACGCCAGACAAAACCGCGGCACAGCTGCTGCCCGTGTCAGTTCAGCTGGCGCCATTATCCCACGTTTTCCTCTAGTTTCGTTTGTTGTAAAACGTACACGCCCTCTGCCTGCTCTGATTGGTGAGTAGCAGGGCCGTTAACGGCCTTAACAGGAGGCGCATGGAGCTTGTGATTGGCAAGCAGATCTGTCTAACAAGGATGACACGGGATGACAGGGGTGGTGATGGGGCAATGGATAAGACACCTTCTTTTGGTGTGAGAGATCCGGGTTCAATCCCCAACTGTGACCCAGCCACCATAATTTACCTACATTTTAATCGCCGTCTTCATAATTAACTGATCTCATTCTTCAAATCGCAATTTCGATGTGAAAACAATTAATTGTTCAGCCCAAACTTATATGTATCAATAAACATCCAGACATCAACAACATCCTTTATTTGACTTTAGTTTTATTTTGTATATGTGAAATTTACCCATTAAAATGATCTGCTTTACAATGAAGCACAGTGAGTTATGATGTTTTACAGTGAGTTTGTTATATTACATTTATCATAGGTGGATGCTTTGTTTAATTTATTTTGACAAAAAATCCTATATATCCGTCCTAAACTTAGTTGACAAGGGGAAATCATGACAAAAATGCATAACAGAGTCTCAGTATAACAAAATGTACATTTGTATATTTATTTGAATTTAGTAAGATTTTTGTGGGATATTTTATGCCTTTGTTCTAAAGTGGACAGCAGAGAGGTGAATTTTTTTTTTTTTTACACAAATGTGTATGTACAATTTTCAAATGTGAAATTTAAAATGGCATATCCATGGGTTAGGTGAATCAGAGTTGTCTTATTGTGAATTCCACAAAAAGTTTACCTTAGTAAACAAGTGACTGAAAGTTTCTTAACTTTCTTAACTTAACTTACTAATAGCTCAGATCTCATGACCTTAGAAGATGCACTGTAAAAAACACATAATTTAATGTTTTGGTCGTTGGCAATAATTCTTACTGTTGGCAAGGAGGCGTTTAGTGGCTGAAATCTTCTTCTACAAATCACCTGTTGAAACAGATGATTTAATGGAATGACAGGCTGTCCCCCTCCCACTTTTAGCCCCACTCGAGTCAGACTCATCCGCTCACACCGGCTCTTAGGAAATAGACTTACGCTCAGCTTAACATCACTCACTTCCTCTCATCTTAATTAGACTTGGCTCTTGCCCAGGCGACCTGCTCTGGAGCTTTACCAGCTTCAGATGATCCATCCACTTTGTGAGAAGCAATCTAATGGGACCTCATGCTGTCTGATATCTCCATATCTCATCCTTGCTCGCTCCTGCTGAGTTGGCCTGGATTTGTTTTAACAGTGGTTTGTTCAGTGGAAAACTGGGAAATCAGATTTCCTTTTATGCTTTATAGTCCTTTAAATGCAGGCGGTATGTGCAGCTGGATGTCGGGCTCTAAGAGAGCAGTGTGTTTGTGTGTGCATCATCTCATGCCCATCGAAATTGGCGAGGACGGGTTTAAAACCGTTCACCTCTAATCTCATTACTCAAATGGGATCAGGCCGTCTGAGACATCCCAGCATCCTCTCGTAGAAAAACAACTCTTGTATGGTGTTGAAGCACACTTCACACAACTGATGCCCACATCTAACACACCTTGTAATATGTAGTAACTTGTTGTGTTCATCCATAAATTTCTATTGCTATTGCATTAACTTTTTTTTAAATGCTACCAAAGCATAAAGACAAAATGTATGTGCCTTTGGGGTTTGTAGTTGAGAATTTAAGCAGGTTAAAAAGTTCAAGCATGTTTGTGGATGCCAATTAATAATATATATCAGTGTTATTCTGATTAACACAGTCGTTGTGTAATGACAATGGAAGTTTATTAACTTATAATATTATTAGCAGCTTTTAATAATTTTGCAGCTTGTACCTGAATCTCTGCTGTTCGGAGTTGGGTTCTCCTGTTCTTGTTCTTACTTTCATCAAATAGATTTTAGCATCACTGTTTACAGACCCATTCAAAGGAAACTAATTGGACCATACCACCTTCAATACTGCAGCTTCATGAAATTCCTTGCCAATGTTTCGCTAGTCGAGAAACAGCAGATTACACTCAACAACATGTAAATACCAGTGATTCATCTATCCGAAGCTGCTGCTGTGCTATGTATCAAACTTAATTATGATTGAAAGGTACTAAGCGCCACACTGAGATCATCGCAGCATTTTACAGGATCTGATATTTATCATTTATTGATCATACAGCCTGCCAAATGTTATACAAAAACAAGCCATAAACATGAACACTCAGGGGTCACTTTCAGGGGTCTTACCTTTAAACAAGGCGATTATTGGCACCAGATGTCAGGAAAACAGCGAGCACAGTAAAATCCTGAATAGCCTGAGAATGCTTTCTGTGTTTTCAGTGGAGCTATTTCATTGTCACTGCTCTACAAGCTTTGTTTGGACAGATTTAAAATGTTTTGGATAGATTTAATGTTCTTTTCTGTACTGGTATGTTGACTTGGATTCATTTTGCTTAGTGGGGTATCTTTGTAGATTTTAAAAATGATTACAACAGATGTCAGCATCTTGAATAAGTGGTTTGTGTGGTTTTTTGGAGCTCAAGCTATTTTAGAACTGGGTTTCTTTTAGGGGCGGCACGGTGGTCCGGCGGATAGCGCTGTCACCTCAAAGCAAGAAGGTCGCGGGTTCAAAGGCTGTGAGGCCTTTCTGTGCGGAGTTTGCATGTTCTCCCCGTGTCTGCGTGGGTTCTCTCCGGGTGCTCCAGCCTAGGTTGATTGGTGACCCTAAATTGTCCTTAGGTGTGAGTGTGACTGGTTGTTTGTCTATGTGTGGCCCTGCGATGGATTGGCGACCTGTCCAGGGTGTACCCCGACTTTCGCCCGATGTCAGCTGGGATTGGCTCCAGACCCCCGCGACACAGGATAAGCGGTTGACGATGGATGGATTGATGGATGGATAGGTTTCTTTTAAAGCACTTTGTTTCCTCTCTTTGTCCTGATATAGTAGTTTTCTCTGTGAATGGGTTGTTTTTTGTAATATTAATATTTAATTTAATATTTACATAAACATTTTGCATTTTCTGTAATATCTGTTGCACTATACATTTAAACTGCGACTTGACATGGAATAAATTCTGTAATCTTGGTCTGACTTTCTTTGTCTGCTTTGCTCTCTACAGCCATCCGTTTTGGCCGGATGCCCCAGTCAGAGAAGCTAAAGCTGAAGGCGGAGATGGTAACGGGAGACAGGGAGGTGGTAAACCCCCAGCTTGCCGACCAGAAGACACTTGCCAGGCAGATATACGAGGCCTACCTCAAGAACTTCAACATGAACAAGGCCAAGGCTCGAACCATTCTAACCGGCAAGACCTGTACCCCTGTACGTTCATTTAAAGTAGTGGGTTGGTGAGTGAAAGACTTTGTGTGTGTGTGTGTGTGTGTGTGTGTGTGTGTGTGTGTGTGTGTGTGTGTGTGTGTGTGTGTGTGTGTGTGTGTGTGTGTGTGTGTGTATTTCTTGTTCATGGCTCTTCTCATTACCAGTATTTCCCCACAGGTCATGGTCATGTTGTCTTGCAACTTCTAATTTATTTCTTCCCCATTGGAGTAATATTAACCTCAATCTGAGCACATTCAAAATTTGCAATCAAACTAATGTCTCAACATGATCTGGCAGCCAGTACTTCAGAGGTTATGTGCTGCCACCACTGACAGAAATAACTTGCTCAATCAGTAATGCAACACACAAGCTGGACAAGGAAACATCTGTTTGCACCGAAATGATATAAAGAGCCAGTGTATGAGTCCATCATTTCTCCCTCTACCGCCTGTTTTCCCCTCCATGCCTGTATTCTTTTTATCACCCATCCCCAATCTCACAAAAACATTCCCTCGCAGGCTCGTTTTTTATCAAAAAAGGTGGTGGCCAAGCAGAGGGTCAGGGACACGCAGTAGTGTGGACGGGGGCCTAAGGTTTGCGAATTAAAATGGAGACCTTTTGCTATGCTGTTTTAGGTCGGCGGCAAAAACGAAGACCTAAAACAGAGAAGTTTAGAAACGCTGCCAACCCCACCTTTTGCGTTTCAAAACTCCGGTGGGCGTTTTAGTGAAGACAGGCTTCAGAAACAATGACGCAGCCACTCACGCTGGGCTCTCTGATTGAAGTCATGCAAAGCAGAAACAGGATGCTACTGACCGGGTTTTTGACATGGTATTTTTATAAAAATATTATGTACTGTGCAAGTAACACTTATGTGCCTACACTTGTACTGTGCATGTCGCTGTATTTACTTTGCAACGACTCCCAGTCTGTTTTTCGCCGCCACACTCCTGTGTTACATTCAGTAACAGTCCCAGCTCCTTATTGGTGTATGCAAAAAAAAAAACAAAAAAACTTCTTCGTCTGTATTTATTTTTTCTTTTGCCAAAACTCCTGTAACTAGTAAGAGACCATCTGCTTCATGTTTACACTGGCACGCGCATGCCCAGTGTACCTGAACGGCCAATAAATGTGCATTTCCAGTCTATTTAATGTAGACAGAGATCAACTACAAAATGCAGCTAAAACGCTGGTGTGGACGGAGATCATATTTGTTTTAATTCTCCGTTTGTAAACTAAAACGGAGTAGTGTGGATGGTGCCTTAGAGTCCAGAGGGAGTCTCTGGGGTTTGCAGCCACTGGAAAGCGGTCTGTTGGAAGGGCACATATTGTGTGATCCACTCTTGATTTTAGAGTTCAATCATGATGTTGCAGCACTTTTACACTTACTACTTCCCATGAAAATCATATTGTACCATTTGCCATAGCCCAGCTTACAAATGCTGACACATTGCATAACTTTGATTTTTTGTGAAGAGCATTGCATGAAAGAACGCCCTTCTAATTTTGTTGCAGCTTGCATTATTTTAAGACTAATTTAAATGAATATTCTGGAGAAATAATGATTTGAAATGCTTAATATACTGTTGCAAGGGCAATGCTGATTGAGAATGCATTCAGCTTATTGTTCAAAAACACTGAAAAATCAAATGGTTAATTACCCCTGTAGAAAAATTGGATCAAATTTTTGAATCCAGGTAATACATGTAACTGAGTCAGTAAATTTCTGTCAGGTGTGACTCATTAGTGTCAACGTCTGGGAGGAATACTGAGCCCTAATTCTGTCACTGTTGGCTCTGCTTTGTATACAGCTCGGTTTTATCATCCGACCTAACTGGTTTTGCTGCAGTATGATTTATCTTAACAGTACATACAGTCTTCATTGGAAGTCCCTAAAAAAGGATATGCAGTTAAAGAATCGTCAAGCTGTTGCTGCTGCTCTGGGCTGCACTGTACGCTGGGTATGGAAATACGCATTTATTGGGAAATTTAAGAGTGAGATTTCCTTTTAGAATTCATAACTATCATCACTAGGATTGTAACTAATGATTATTTTCAATATTTATTCTGTCAATAGCAAATCCTCCAATTGAGTTATATGAGCAAGTTCAGCATGGCAAATCAAAACTGAGGAGGGCTATACATTCTTATTTTTAGTCATGCTAGAAGCGTGGCTCTCGGGATGACAGTGTTGGTCTGTTGATCCACCACTTTGGTCGAGACTAAAATATCTCAACAATTATATGATGGATAGCTTTGACATGTTGTACAGAGATTCAGGAGATGAAGCCTACTTTAGTGAGATCATGACTTTTCATCTAGAGCCATCATTAGACACATTTTAATATGTCTAATATTTTATGACCAAATACCTACAAAACTAAATACATTCCTATCAGCAACAGCTGCCCTTAGCAAATACTAGCATGCTAACATGTTACACAAAGACAGTAACCATGGTAAACATATCTGCTAAAGCCTGTATACCTATTAGCATTGTCATTGTGAGCATGTTAGCAAAAACTCAAAGCATCATTATGACTAAGTGGCCATTAGCATGGCTGTAGACTCTTCCATCCATCATCAACCGCTTATCCTGCGTACAGGGTCACGGGGGCTGGAGCCAATCCCAGCTGACATCGGGCAAAAGGCGGGGTACACCCTGGACAGGTCGCCAATCCTAGACATAGACAACCAGTCACACCTATGGGCAATTTAGGGTCAGCAATCAACCTATGCCGCATGTCTTTGGATGGTGGGAGGAAGCCGGAGCACCCGGAAAGAACCCACACAGACTCCACACAGAACCCACACAAACTCCACACAGAAAGGCCGGGGCAACCGGGGTTTGAATCCGCAACCTTCTTGCTCTGAGGCCACCATGCCGCCCACTGTAGACTCTTGTCCTGTTATTGTTTTAATTACCTGTAGCTCTCTTGAAAGCTTGTCACAGTGCTGTAGTCTTGACTACGCTTTTTCATCAGACTGTTTCTGGACTAAGACTAAATGTATCCACTTTGTTTTCTGAAGTTTGTTGTAGCAGTTACTATCAGTGTAGCGCCCCTGGCTCTGCTTTCAGTATAAATTGTATTAATATTTATAGAAAAAAATGTCTGACAAACCTGAGCATCCATAAGGGTGTAGCTGCATGATTTTGACTTATTTTTTCCTGCATAATATCATAGCATCAATTCAGGCAGTGAGTCCAAAAAGATGCAAAGTATATCCATTAGAAAAACAAAACATTTACTTAATACAACATGCATGCACACAAAGTGTCAGCAGTTTTGGTGCGACATTGTTTCACATCATTCTGAAACTGGGATTAATATTAATATTTTAGATTGTAGCATTATACAATTTGACATACACCTTGTTCAGAAATCTACTTTTTTTCTTATATCAACATCATAACATCAGTTACAAGTTATCTGATAATTACATGTTGCTGACGTGGAAGTAGCACAAAATTAAACAACTCTGTGTCATGTCCTGCATATCTTCCCCTGCTGCTCAAGCCCACATTTAGCTCAGCACTTGTGAGTCAGAGCTCTGATATCATGTGCAGCAGCAGGTGTAGCTGCTCATCAGATGTTGTTACTTGTCAACTGTGGGAAAAGTGACACAGCTAAAAACACCTATTTGCTAGAATCAATCAATGCTGCTTACCTTTGCATACTTGTGTACTTCTAGCGACAGTAGCCTATTGGTAGCTTATTGTCAGATGGGCCTAAGTTTCAAATGGATTTCTTTCTTAGTTTTGACATTTTGAGTTTGTCCTGGTGTAAGCCCTCTTTGCTCTGACACTGCTTTACTTTTAACATGAACTGTGCTTATATTTCTAGAGAAATTAATTTTACCTCAAACCTCTGTTGATTGTTACAATTGACATCCATAATTATATGGAGGTAAGGTCAAGGAGAGTAATCAAGTCATTGTGGAAACATTCAAGCGCCATTAAGGGCTCTAGACTTAGTCTCTCCATTCAGTAAACACCACAGTCACTAGTTTGTCAGTTCGTCATAAAGGGAGGTTTGCTAATTCACAGTGTTCCATGTTTATGCAGTCAGGTTTATTTATGTAAACCTAAATCATTGTACACAATGTACTAACTGCACTGCATTTCAATTGGAAACCCATTTTTTACCGTACTTTACATACATTGCTCATAAGAGTTTGTCTTTCTCCACTCTCCACAGCCTTTCGTCATCCATGACATGGAGACCCTCCAGCTGGCAGAGCAGACACTGGTGGCAAAGATGGTCGGCTCAGCAGGAGCGTTGAAGGACAGGGAGGCAGAAGTTCGGATTTTCCACTGCTGCCAGTGCACGTCGGTAGAAACAGTCACTGAGCTCACAGAGTTTGCAAAGTCCGTCCCTGGGTTCTCAAGCCTGGACCTAAACGATCAGGTGACTCTTTTGAAATATGGCGTGTACGAAGCCCTCTTCGCCATGCTTGCCTCCAGTATGAACAAAGATGGGCTTCTTGTAGCGTACGGCTCAGGCTTCATCACCCGGGAATTCCTCAAGAGCTTGCGGCGGCCATTCAGTGATATGATGGAGCCAAAGTTCCAGTTTGCAATGAAGTTTAATGGGCTGGAGCTAGATGACAGTGACCTGTCTCTGTTTGTGGCTGCTATCATCTGCTGTGGAGGTGAGGCTGCAGGAAAAATAACAATGTTTATGATAGAACTATTATTATATACTATTTTGCTGAATTAAATGTAATATCTTGTTTCTCTTTTTGGTCTTTGAGAACTTTGCTCCTTAAAGACTTTTGCTCTATCTCAAAACAAATGCTTCCACATCACACAAATTATAGAAATTGTTAAGGAACTCTGGTACTACTGTTCTACGAAATATTTTATTCCAACTGGAGATTATGGTTAAGGCATCTCACTCAAGTTTATTTTGCTTCCTCTGTGATTAGACCGACCAGGACTGGTGAATGTGGCGCACATTGAGGGAATGCAGGAGAGTATTGTGCAAGTACTACAGCTCCATCTGCTGGCTAATCACCCCGACGACAGTTTCCTCTTCCCCAAGCTGCTGCAGAAACTGGCTGACCTGCGGCAGCTAGTCACTGAGCATGCACAGCTGGTGCAGGAGATCAAAAAGACAGAGGACACCTCACTGCACCCACTCCTGCAGGAGATCTACAGAGACATGTACTGAGGGTTATGGAGGAATAACCAGGAGAGGCACTCTGCAAACCTATTTTTCAGGGACAGAAGAATCCTCCTATAAGCTAGGTCAAACCACTTAAACCCCGCTAATGCAGCAAGAGTTTGCTTTGGCTTCTGGTCAGCACAACAGGTCCACTTTAGGCCCTGGCAAGGGGCTGCTGATCCTCTTGGTTTGACACAGTGCTCTCCGCTCCATTGTGTGGACCTTCATAGGCAGAAAAGTGATGTATGCAAAGATGTGATCTGCATTTGATTGAGCCCCTACCTAGTAGTAGTGTATGCAATCTCTGACCAAACTCTTGGATAAAAACACTAAATGCTGATTTGAAGTCTGTGCTGTGACCTCCATGGTTATTTTTATCCAGACCCTAACAAGCCCTAAAATGAGGAAGGAAAGTGAACTTTATAGTCGCCACTCCAGCAGTATGTTTGAAAGTTTTTTTATTCTGATGTCAAAGAGCAAAGAGCCATATATCTTCACAGCTAACAACACTCATATTACTTCAGTGGCAGCAGCAACATTGAGACAAATAAGATACAGTTTTCATGCAAGGCAGCTTCTGCCAAACTGGCTGTCAATAAATGGTGGTGATGGTTGGAGACACAACTGTGATGCCACCAGGATACTGAACATAATCATTTATTTGTACTGTAAGTCTCCTAAGCCATACTTTGTTTATAATGGAAATCATCAATGACTTTTAATACGCCTTTCTCTTCCTAACAAGACAACATCAAGACTTTTATGGATTGTCATTATGCATCACTCAACCACAAACTGTAACAATAAAATGTAAAAATAACTGCAATAGTATTTCTAGGCTTAAGAAAAAGGAAGCAAAATTTTATGGTGTTTAAGAAAATCTGAATTTTTTAAGACACACATCATAATCATCATAATCACAGGCACATATTCACTGTGTACATACAATACAAAGCACATCTCAAGCACGGACATGCCTGTGATATGTTAATATGACACTATTTTGTACTGGATCTAAATGCCTTTTTCACAAAACACATGCTCAGATTTGGCACTCCATCCTGTTTTGTGTCCTGGTACTCAAGGGCTAACACCAAGATAAACCGCATTACAACCTTAATACAGACAGACTTAAAGTGGATTGGCTAGAAATGAATTCATCTGTTTCTTTATTTCTCACTCAGTGAAGCCTTGTTCCTAAAAATTACTTTTTTCCCCTCTTTCGATTGGTCATTTTGTGTCTCTTCTCTTTCTCTCATCAGTCTGTTTTGCCTTCTGTTGTATTTCACTGGCTGTGTTTAGTTCTCATGATGCATGCAGTTGATTAAGATTCAGGGGTCTAATGTGCACATTATTTATACAATGGTAAAAGAAAAGCATTGTTCTTTTTTTTTTTTTTCCATAGAAAATCATAATGGTATTGCCTCATAACCAATACATTTTCATCATAAGAAAATTTTCATTTTGGGTGAAATGGTTCTGTTTGGCTCTTGTAGTTTCTCTAAAATTCTTGGCAAACTGTCAAAATCAAGAGACAATAGCAAACACAAGCATGTGGCTGTCGGCACTTATTTCTTACTGCACTTATTTGATGAGTAAGATACAGACATTTTTAACAGTTAGTCAAGTGTCTGGTGATGGATGAAGACCAAATACATTTCCACATGGTATCCTTTACATGCTTTGTCATTTAACTATGATGATAATGGTGCATGTGCACTCCTTTATTTTGGTGTATTACTGCCTATAGTATAAAATGAACTATCCATGAAATGAACCTACATGGAAGGCCTACCACCTGCCCCACATATCTGCTTCTCCAACCACAATCTCCTAAAAATGTCATGAATGAATTGAATTGAATTACTGACTTCAGTCACAAGAAATGGACCTTGTGTTTATAATTACATCACATTGTATAAACAGAGTGTACTGTACATAGCTGTAATGATCACATTGACCACTTGACCACAACGACCCAATATTGACCCAACTTTGAACTCATGAGGTATACAAGGTACTAATGATGGTCAACTTTTGTATTCCTCTGTTGGTAAATTTTTTTTAAATGTTTGAAATTTTACAGTAAATGTAGTTATGTACTGTATGTTCTTTTTGCTTAAATGCCACATACTTGTGTTATAATTGAATTGGATATTTTTATACTAAAGTATGTGTGAATGACTAAATTGAAAAATTGTGTATCTGAAATGAAAAGATTGAATACTGTAGTGTAAATAGACTTAAGGGTAACAGGCAACTGGTAATCTGAATATCCATATATCTGAATCATGTTGGGGTCATTCCTTTTGTTAATTGCTATTTTTAGATACAGAACCATCAATGCTGCAGAATGCATTCAGTTCAACTGAACTGTATTTCCTTATCTGTTAAATTATGCTATTATGATTTAAACTGAAAGCACTCGTGGGCTGTGCAGGGCTGTACTAGCTCACAACTCTGGGTAGTTGATTAACACTTGACCTTTTGGATACAGTGAAAACTACATATATCATTTGAAAGCTACAGGTCAGCACTGATCAATACTGGTGTACTCTTTTTATACTCTGTTCTCAGGTTGCAAATGGGTAATATATGCACAGACTTTCATCAGAAATCATCTATATTTGCCTCCTCTTGCTTAACAAACCATCCTGTATTTTTGACACATCACGGCTCTGTTGATTAAAAAAAGAAACTGAATGCAGTCATAATTTGCCATCACATCACATGTTATTAAAGTAAAGAAGATGCAGTAATGAAAATGCAGTGCATATTGTTTTATAATCCTGTTTCTGTCACTCTCCTCACACGCTGCTAATTTGTACTAACTCACCAAACATTTCTTTTGCCATAAATAGATTACTGACCTTCAAGCTGCCTTTACTTACTTATTATATCTTCTCACAGAATGTCAGTCCCACATGCAGAATTAATTTAATGCAGCTTGGTTCTTCCCTTTGCAGGTGTGCTTTAGGATTAACCACAAATAATCTGTGCCTTAGCATGTGCCCATGCCATAAAACACTAGATTGAGAAAAACACTTGACTTGTACGCACACACAGTTGTAAACCATTTGTGCCATCAGCCAGAATTGGTGGTTTGTGACACAATAGGGCCACACAGACAGGAAATGACATCACAGCAGATTTAGAAAATTATTCTATGTACAGCAAGAGAGAGGCTCAAAAAGTGCTATCGAGGCTTCATTTTACTGTACAGAACAGTAACAATGAATGATTTGCTTTACAAACGACAGACATTTAAACACTAAACACAAAATGGTTGGAACACTAGAGCCAGGCCCTAGAATAGTCATGTAAATAAGTGATGTCAGCTTATCCTTAGGAATGTCTTATTTATGTTGAATTGACAAGGGACATTTTAACTTGTATCAGGGAAACCTAGTCTTCCTTTGTTGAACTAGCTCAGGACAAAGAAAGATATTGTTCCTCTCTATCTCAATCTCTTTGAATGAGTTTATAGTACTCTGCCTTACAGCACACAAACACCAACAATATCTATTAATATGACCTTGTATTTTTATTTTCCAAAACTAACAGAAAAATGTTACCAGAGGGCAGCAGTCATAAGAATTAAGTATATGATTTTTTTCTTCTTCTTTTGTTTGTTTTTGTTGCTATAGTGTCGTGCAAAGAGACAACAGAGACTGTCTTTGGATGTGTTGATAATGTGTACTGTGGCTTGGTAACAATACTGTATATGTTTGATGAATGTATATCTAGTCATTTAAACAATGGAACAAGTTGAAATTGAATGGATTTCAAAATAAAATGAATTAAAAATCCACATTTTACATTTTGTTTGTTTGAATTTTAATGACAACTACAATTAACATAACAAAATTTTATTATTGAAGACATTCACCCTCTTTTTACCTAAGATAGGTTTCCACAGTTAAGATGTGTCTTTGCTAGATTAAAATGTCCACAGACAAAAATACATCTCGAAACATGTAGTACAATACCTAATTATCTTTGGCTGTCATGTAAACTGGACCTCTTGCAGGTTCGCCATCTATTGGTCTACAGTCAAACCTACAACTAAGGTGTATGGCCTTGGAACTATTAAGGTACATACTGTACTGCGTTTTACTTGTATACAGTACCGATTTTTATAGTAAACACATTAGGTCTACATGCAAAGTAATGATTCCACAGTTTTAAGAAAAAAGTATACAGTATTGTCTGGCATTGATGGTTTGCATAAGTAAGAACTTTGTAAGGCAGAGTAAGACCCGAAACAGACCTGCACTGAAAGACCATATTTATTTCAACAATAAAACATTTTAATATTGTCTTTATTGGATCAATAAACAAAACACCTTAATATTAATACATTTGTGGTATGCAGTGAAACAGTGTAACTTATCTAAGATACATAGAAATCATGATAAATATTAAATAAATATTTTAATATTAAATTATACTCGTTATGGAAGTTATGTGACAGTATTAACATCGATGCAGGGGTTTTGTGTGCAGTAAATCTGACTGGAATACTGCGTGTCTGAAATAATGCTGGTCTTAAAACTAGATTTTCACACAAGGGCCCTCTAAAACGCACAGCCTAAAGATAAAGTGTTTAAGCAGGACCCATTTAACCTGGTGCACCAAGTGAAATGTGTGTATGTGTGGACATTTTATGTTTAAGAATATGCATCACTAAATTACCATAATCAGCTAAAAACACTGTCTTGTGTAGGTGCACTAAGGGCCTAAAAACTATTATTTTTTTAATACCTTTAATTAAATTGGTTGCAAATTCCTATATAAAGCAGTTTAAATCATTTATTTAAAATGTAACAGTATCTAATTCACAGAAAAATGGTGCCGGTCGTGCAGGGTGTCAATAAGGATCTATGGATACTTTTTGCTCCACGGCCCCCAAGTGCATGACACACTTACTGTTAGCCTAATGCTCCTGGAGGTCTGAGGACAGTTGCCACACACCACTGTGCTTGGTTTGTAACCCCCCTTCCTTTTTCATTGTGCACCACAACACCTAGGTGCAACAAACCGCGCTTTTCTTTTCTTAGAACCAGTGCACTAGAGGGCGCTCTGCTCCTGACAAACTATGCCTGATTCTCAACTCCTCCTCCTCGTTCTTATCACATTGTCCAATATGGCTGCGTCCATGGCAAGAATCTGTCGTTATGTATCGCAGCATGGATCCTGTATTTGGCCTAGGCGAACGAGTTTTTGCCTCACACACAGGTCTACGTTTCACAGTTCTTCAACTAGACATAACGGACTGCTCTTTTCTCTAAGTAAACGAGGTATTTTAAAGGAATCTTTCCCTGAAGACGCAGCGCAGGACCAGCTCCCCCGGTTGCTCCAGTCCGGTGCTCAGACTGTATACTGCGGCTTTGACCCCACGGCCGATAGCCTCCATGTGGGCAACTTGCTCGCTATCATCGGCCTGTTGCACTTCCGAAACGCCGGGCACCACGTCCTAGCTGTGCTCGGAGGGGCCACGGCACAAATCGGAGACCCGAGTGGGAAAACGAGCGAGAGGGAGCGGTTGTCAACGGACGCCGTGGAGGCGAGCACCCGCTGCATCCGCGAGAGCCTCCAGAGGATTTTCACCAACCACGAAATGCATTTTCACGACAGTTCCAAGAAGCTGGGCACCGTGACTATACTGAACAACCTGAGCTGGTACAAGGACTGGGGCGTGGTGGAGTTTCTGTCGGAGGCCGGAAGGCACTTCAGGATGGGCACCATGCTCAGCCGCCACAGCGTGCAGTCCAGGCTGAAGAGCGCAGACGGTATGAGCCTGACAGAGTTCACCTACCAGGTGTTCCAAGCTTATGACTTCTACCACCTGAACCAAATATACGGCTGCAAGATTCAGCTCGGGGGCACCGACCAGCTGGGCAATTTGATGTCTGGCCATGAGTTCATTCACAAGTAAATGACCATCCTACTTGAAACTCGTACGGCAGGTTAAATCGGCAGTATATCTTGTAATGCGTGGTTAGAGAGCATAGTTCCAAACGTCGCTGAAAATTCATTTGGGTTAATATGTCCATTGAGCCTTGGTGATTACACACACCAAAAATGTGACTAAGCGTCTTCTGTTAGTTGTCACGAGCCAGTGCCTAATTCTGCATACTTTACACACTATACATTTCAACAATTTCAAACATTGGCACACTTTAGATTGATTTATGCTCTGTTGACACCTGTCAAATTCGTAGGCCTTCGTGTCTAACTAAAAATCGTGTCTAACTAAAAATCAAGAATGTCACCTAAATCTTAGTGTAGTTATCAAACTGGAGGCGTTCTGCTGTTAATCAGCAAACGCTTGGGATTAACTGATACTGCTAGATTCAGCTTGGAGGCACTGATCAACTGGGCAATTTGATGCCTGGGTATGAGTTCATTCTTACTAGATATATGTCCTCTGTGAATATATATATAATCTTTATATCTATCACTATATTAATCAGAATGTTTTTACGTGGCAGATGTATATAAATCAATTTGTTAAATAGTTAAATTGATGTTTAATACAGTGAATGTGTTCCTCTATGCCGATCACACATGTAAAACAACATCTCCAGGATCTCATTTTGTAATACTGTAATTGTAATTTATTAATTTATTTAAAACTAGAGCTGCAAAGGTTAATCAATTAGTTGTCAACTATTAAATTAATCGCCAACTGTTTTGATAATCGATTAATTGGTTTGAGTAATTTTTTAAGAATTCTTTCTAGCTTCTTAAATGTGAATATTGTCCGGTTTCTTTACTGCTCTATGACAGTAAGCTGAATATCTTCGGGTTGTGGACCAAACAAGACATTTCAGGACATCCTCTTGGGCTATGAGAAACTGACATTTTCCACTATTTACTGACATTAAACAGACTGATTAATCAAGAAAATAATCAACAGAATTGTCAACTATGAAGATAATCTTTAGCTGCATCACTATCCCAGTGATTGCACTGAAACTTTAAATTGTTTTCCCCGCCTTCAAATTAAGCAGGCTAAAAGGCACCAGCAATTCATCGATGTGGACCATTCCTCTCACAGGTTTTGAAATACTTACTCCAGACATGCAGCACTTGGTTAATAAATCCTTATTCCTCTGCAGAGTAAGTGGTGAGGAGGTGTATGGCCTGACCATCCCGCTGGTGACCAGCTCTGTTGGGGACAAGCTGGGGAAGACTGCAGGCAATGCAGTGTGGCTCAACAGAGACAAGACATCTCCCTTTGAACTCTACCAGTTCTTTCTCAGGCAGCCTGACTCCAGCGTGGAAGGGTAGGTGAAGCCAGATGAAAGATTTTTGTTACAAAGATAAGATTACCATGCAAGATCTGAAAACACCTGAGGTAGAATCTAACATACTGTAAATGTAGGTATTCTGTGAACTGTAACAGGAAACTGACGTATATAGTGTTGCCTTTTTGCAGATACCTGAAGCTGTTTACCTTCCTGCCTCTGGCAGAGGTAGAGAGGCTGATGGAGCAGCAGAGAGAAGATCCAGGTAAACGCCTTGCACATAAGCGACTGGCCGCAGAGGTGACGAAACTGGTTCATGGAAAGGAGGGCCTTGAGAGTGCAAAGAGGTCAGCACAAGCTGTGTTTGTACTCAATGTGGTGTTTAATACTCTTTTATTTAATTTTTTTTTTTCTTGGTCATTTCTTACACTTTTTTACATGTTGTTTATTTAGGTCACCCTATTAGAGACAGCAGGAATTCATTCAGTTAGAAAATAAATAAGTGTAATTGAGGAAAACACCAACTCCTTAACTCACTGTTCTGTAGCGGCCCAATCCCCATGACCTCTGACCTTCTTGCAGAGAGGACAACTTAACTTTTCAGAGAAGAAAAGTCATGTTTAACATTATCACTGCAGATGTACCAACGCGCTGTACCACAGCAGTGTGCAGGCCTTGGAGGAAATGAGTGACGAGGAGCTTCAAGAGCTCTTCAGGGAGGCTCCCTTCCATGAGCTGCTGTTGGAGCCAGGAACTACTGTGATAGATGCCTGTCGCAGGGTCAACGCCATCCCAGAGGGACCCAAAGGGTAGGTTTTCCAGTCCTGTTTTCCTTAAATCTAATAGAGCTGCGAAGTGGGAGGAGTCATTTCAGGCGCCCCTTGTTCTGGAAGACAAATTCCCATTGATCTTTCCCATAGACGGTGTTACATGATTCACAGTTGGAGCTTTTAGGTCATTAATGATGTTATCGGGGTGTAAAGAGAATTTCAACACACATAGCAGAAAATGCTTCTGAAATAAATTGCCTAACCTAGCTTTAAGGTAAATGAGTCGACATGTCTGGAAACAAATGTTGCTGTTGAAATACCTTTTACATGCATTGCATTGGAGCGGCAGCACAGTACATTTATATGTAATTCAATGTTTGTTTGTTTTTCAGTTTAGGTGATCAGACTATTTAGTACATAACCAAATCCTGTCTCATATTTTAAGTGCATATTTTTGTAGAGCCGCAACTAATGATTATTCTCATTATTTAATACCTTTTTTAAGTTATTTAAAATGTAGTCACTTTTCTTTAGATGAGTGGTTTAATCTATAAAATATCAGAATATTGATCATTTTTAAAAGTCCTTCACAAAGTTCCAAGAGCCTATAATGATGTCTTCAAATTGATTGTTTTGTTCAACCAAAAGTCCAAACTATGTCCAGTTTTCAATGATATAAAACAGAGTAGTGCAGCAATTACAGAGATGAGCAGCTAGAACAAGAATGTTTGGCATCTTTCCATGATAAAGAGCTCAAATGATTAATCGATAAAATGATTGGCAGGTAGTCTTGACTAAATGTGTATTGAATGAGGTATTGCAATGCGTATGAAGTTGATTGAAATTGGTTGGAACTTTCATCATTTATATCCATTCTAAGTGTGGAAAGATGGGTGACATTTTTTGCAGCAATGTCCTGACTCTTTCAGAAGTTTTCAGAGAAGAAACCCTGTACTAACTGACTATTAAAATGTTTGTGTGCAGATATCGAATGGTTTTGGAGGGAGCAGTATGGATTAACCACAGGCGGACAGATGAACCAGAGCAGGTACTGATCCCCAAACTTCATATCCTATCGAATGGACTAACCTTGCTTAGAGTGGGCAAAAAGAACTTCTATATCATCAAGTGGCTCAGTCTCTGAGGCTGTTGGCTCTCGCAAAGGACCAGTTTAACCTATGATGGACCTACTGAGAAGGTAGGTGACTAGTACTGTCCTGCAAGGTCAGCGCAGAGACTTGGATGGACTGATAATTTGGATTATACTGGGTTTTTGGAGTAGCCTAAACCCTTAATGATTGCCTGTGGTTGTCATATAAATATGTATATGTACAGATGTAATGTGTATCTCAAGCTATGGTATTAAAAAGCATTTGATATAAAGATTGTTGCCTGCTGACTTTGTACCGCTAAAGTGATTTTGCAAATTGAACACTAGGGGGCAGCAGTGTCCCAACCATAAATTGTGGTGCTGCAGGCCCCACAGCTGCACCACATACCCTGCTGTGACCCCATAGGTTAATAATTGCTCACAGTAAAATTAAATTGCATCATTTCTTGCAAACAGGTTATGGTTCTATTTTAAGCAAATCGTGTTCCATTCAATGTGATGTGAACATGAGGCCAGCATCTGTCTTCATGTGGCTGTTTCTGCTGACTTAGTGGTGGAAGGTGTAAACTGTTCCAGCAAGAGAGGAACAAGGTTTTAGATAAATTCCTAAATAAAGTAATGTTGCTTGTTCATTCTTTTTAGAATCCAGAAATTAATTACTTCCATTAGTTGACTTTTTTTTTCAAGATTGGTGTTAGATTTTTCCTTAAAGTATACGACATTTTCACTGTGGTGTAAATAACTATTTAACTTTCAGGGCCTTTGTCTATCAGTCTTTGTTTTTGCTTTTGCAGACTTCTCAATGTGGAGATGTGTGTGCTTTTTATTCCTAGTACATCTGTTCATTTCTTTGTCCTGGGGGCTGGTGGAGATGAGGACAGGGTCTGGTGTGTGCTGACCTTGACTCACCCCTCTCAGCTCCAGAGAACTGGTTGGAATACCATGTCATAAAGATACACATTTCTCCAAGTTGCAGAAATGATTTTTATTTGTGTTATGTTTTTTCACAATAGGATAGTTTTTACATTGGGGGGGGGGGGGTACACCTACTCTAGTACAGGGCCCACACCTTAAAGCTCTAGCCCATGTATTTTCAGACATGTAATCTCTTTTAAGGTGGAATTTATAAGCAATTCGTTTTTAACAGATTGTTTTTTGTAGACTGCATCAAACTTTTTGTTTCAAATCTTACTGGCAATTGTTTTGGTATTGGTAGCTGTTGGATTTTCTATTTGTATACAAATTTGTGTTTTGTGTAGTATAGTCTGTAGATGCAGGAAAGGTCATTTGAATTTAAAACAAAAATTTGGTACGTCTCAAAGTTCGGGGGGGGGGGTTGCTGTTAGGATACGGTTCTTGAAATTGCATTATTAACCCCTTCCAGTTAATATTTAAATGTGTCAGCATCTTTCATCACTAGCCAAAATAAACTGTTACTCTAATTTGGTAGTGGAAATAGAAAACAATTGTGAGTAGGATAAAGTATTTTCTCATTGGACAAAAAATAAAATGCAACGTGTTTATTTAAAAAAATAGAAAGGCATTGTCAAACCATAATCAAAGTAGTCTTGTATTGACATGTTTTCAATAAGGTCTCTTCGTTGTCAATGCAGTTTAAGTTTGAAGAACAACTTGGATATTGTGTTATATTAAGCAATAATATACAGACGTGCAGGATGTTGCGCGCCTGCCGCAACAAGCAGGTCCACCTTAAGAGAAGTGGGCGGGCTTACGTGCTTTGACCAATGAGCGGCCTTCTTGCCATTTAAATAGCTCTGTGTGTCAATCATTTTTGCCTCCCCCCTCCCTCCCCTCCCTCAGTCAAGCTCCACTCTCAATCCCAAGTACATCTCTCAATCGCCATATTGGGTACTGAGAAGGTTTGTCTGCTGTTTCTCTCACTACAAGACGAAATTGACAGAGCGGCTTCAGTTCCTGACCACTTTGTTTTGATGATCCGCGCAGACTACATTGGACTCCAAAACGCCGCGGCCGTTACCGTCTCCACCTCGACGTATGCATGGCATAAGTCGTTTTACGCTTGTTTTGGATCTTGCTCAGAGACGAGGAGATACCCGTTGTTTTTGAGCGGTGTGTTTTTCTCGTGAAAACTGGACGCTCCTGGCTGTTTGAAAAATATTGTCTTTCTTTTGGGGGGAAAATGTCGGATGTTCGACTATCAAACGGGAGCCCGACGCTGGAGCGGACGGACCCCCGGGTGTCTGATCACCCGAAACCGTCAGCCTGCAGAAACCTCTTCGGCTCGGTGGATCACGAAGAGTTAAAGAGGGATTTAAAGGGACATTTTCGGGAGATGGAAGAGGCTGCCTCCGCCAAGTGGGGCTTCGACTTCGCCAATCACACGCCGCGGGTCAACGGCAGGCTCGAGTGGGAATTAGTTGATTACAGAGACGTCCCGAGTTTCTACAGCAAACAGCCGAGGAGGGAGAAGGGCGTCTGCTCCGCTGGGAATAACAACGTGGATTTAAATGGGAATCATAATTGTGTTGTGGCTCCGAACGAAGATAACGTTACCGACAGATCTGACGGACAGATGGAGTGCACGGAGCAGTGCACCGGGCTGAGGAAAAGACCTGCATATCACGGTACTAACTTAACATCAACCATTATATTCTTTGTAACAGGTAGCCAGGCTGGAGTTTATTGAAACATTGTCGACCACGGTGGTAGTAGGCTGTGTTGCCCATCAGGCTGAAGTGCATCGATTATTATTTTTAATAAGCCTCATTTTGGAACAAAATGAAAATGTGCACCTTTTTTAAAACATGCAGCAAGACAGTTAAATTGGACCATAGTTTTCTATCTATTTCTCTAAAGTAGTTTTAACTGACGGCGGATTTTGCTTTTGCAGACCCTTCGGCCCAAAACAAGAGGTCACACACCAGCTCAGATGAGGTTAGTTGTCCAAGCCTGACCTATTCTGCAGAACACACACCCAGAAAGACTAGTCCCAAGAGGCAAACGTGAGGAAGAGAAAAGGTAAGAAACTGTTTTGACTTTTTTTTTTCTTATGGGCTTCTGCATAGTGTAACTAAAGTTGGTTGTTTACCATCGTCAGGGTAGACAATGCAGACTACGTCCCCACTGTTCCAGCTGTTTGCCTCGAAAGACAGATGCGAATAAAATTTAAACAAACATTTTTAATCGTTATTGTATTATTACAGTACTATCGGTGGGGTCCTTAACGCAACCCCTCTGCAGTTCGGATTAAATGCTGATTTTAAATTTGGATTTCAAACAAGTGTGCAGCGTTCGCAAGCAAAATACTCTTGTGCGTGCACTTCAAAGGTGTTGTCGAGCTGTCCCATTCATTTAGCCCTAGTAGTAATAGTAATTGTAAAAGCGGTTGCCGCAGCTGGTAGAGTTCACTTTTCAGTTGTATTTTTCCCCCTCACTGTTTCGATGCATGATTGGTGCAAGAGGAGTTTAGAGTAAAACCGTGTCTGCGCATTTACACCTTTTTTACTACAACCGCTGCCTGCCTCAGCGAGCCTGAACTGTAAACAAGTGTGCTGAACAACAGTGTAGTAACACGTCAGCAGCCACTGCCCTCAACACAGAGCAGGGACGGGAAGGGGCTGGTCTGTGTGTGTGTGTATCTGCTGCACACACACTTTGCACACTAATGTTAATACACACATATCTGTCTCTGCTGGTGTAGAGCCTGCAGAAGAGCCGTGCAGGTCTAAAATCAAGTGAGCCTGTTGGCCATGGAGGAGGGAACAATGTATGAAATCTATACTGTAGAGGCAGGATGTGAACTGTCACTGGTTGCAGTGAAGGATACACCTGCCTTTTAGTGTGTGTGTGTGTGTGTATATATATTTTATCTGTGGAAATGGGTGAAGTCTATATAGGAATGGCTAACATTTTTTTTTTTTTTTTTTTTTTAAGAACACTGAAATATAAAGAAAACAATGTGATTATTAGGAAGAATAAACACTAAGTTTATGGTTCTCTGAAAAATATTTTTTTGTATACATGTCTACTGTTTTTACCTTCATGGTTGCCCCAATTGTTTTAAAAATTCTACACATAAGTATAAAATTCAAAACAGTGAAAGTGCTAGGGCAAAATAAAATCTTCTGCTATTTTTACACCTATAATATTTTGTGCATTCATCAGAATGAGCTAACAAACACTTCTTGCATCAGTTCAATAACAGACACAAGAAAAACAACACTTGCTGGACAATTTTATTTGCACCATAGCTTGGTGACTGTCTAGTTGCTTTCCAATGAATCCTCCTTTTGCCAAAGTGCAAGAGGACAGGGAAACACACATTTTCCATGTTTTAACTGAAAACTATGCACACATGTTCTGTCCATTCTCACTCATTTGCAATGTTTTCTGTGAGTGATGCATGAAGCTTAGTGCTGTAAGTTAGTCTTAACCTTGCAACCTCTTATTTATATTTCTTTCATCTGATTTTTTTGTTTTGTTTGTTTGTTTGTCCCCCCCCCCCACCCCCCACCTCCCACAGAGTCGAAGATTTATTTCCCCTTTTTCACGGGGGAAACCTCAGTGTTGGCCGAGTTTGGAAGTGGAACTACACAGCATCAAACATATCAACTCTCCTGCAGACGGGGGAGGACGCTGTTGAAGCACTGAATAGAAACACTAAAGTTGTGGCACTCAATTAAAAAGTTACTGCCTCTAAAAGCAGTCAATGTAGCAGCGTGCAATTAGGTTTGATTTCCTTTTTTGCTCCTTTTTTTTTTTTTTTTAACTACCTGTGTGTAAATAAATATACATATATTATATTTCTCTCCATATGTAGCACATAAGAAAACATTATGATTTGAACACAAATCCTCGATGTAAAATGGTGTGAATTTTGATTTGACTTGAAGAATTGCAGTGTAGTTTGATACATGTTTCCAAAATGCTGTTTTGTTTGATATTTTATTATTTCATGAAAGGCAGTTTGACTTTGACATGGTCCCTAATTGCTACATTTAAAACACAATCATGGCTTCTTACAGTTTCTTAACAGTGTATCTTCACTCCGTCATCATCCTAACTCAGCAGTGAAGAATGGTACAAATGTAGCTCATCTGTTTTTTTATTTTTCCTCCCTCTGGTCATTTCTGTTACCACATGCATGTTCTCCTATAAGATCTATTTCCCTAGGAAATCAACACAGGGAAAGGAAAAAAAGTGTATTTCTGTTAAGACTTCCTTTACATCACCCGATATTTATTTTGTGATAGGTGCTCTTAGCATCAATTGAATCCTGGAATATGATCTATATATATATATTTTTTTTTTTTCTCAAGTTCTCCTGCACACCTCAGCCACATTGTAATGGTGTGTTTTGATTTCCTCTGGAGTTTTGAGGTACTCAGATATTGAAGGACAAAGACCATACAAACTGCACAGGTTGTGTTGTAAAGTCATCCTCTCTTTGACTACATTTGTTTTGTGTCATCAGCCGCTCTTCAGAGAGGAGGTTTTCTGAAAAGGCTTTGAATGTCCTACAATACCAAATACATGGTTGCTTCAGTATGGTTGCCAGCACCACCGGTGCTCCTTAATTGACTTCACATTGTATTACTTTGTGATAACCTAGCCGTAAGTTTCCGTTCATGTTTGTATTTTCTTTTTCACCAATGTTGTTAGCCTGCTGAGGATGCAAATGTGAGCATCTAAAAGCTTCCCTTTATTTGCCTAAAATGTGGGTTATATTCAAAGAGACCAGTGTACACCTGGATGGAGAGAGAAAACAGCTTGTCTCAGAAATGCAGTCACCATGCCTGTGTATTTGTGTAAATCTTTGCAATGTACCTATGTACATAATTTTGTAAAAACACTGAGAAATTATACTAACTTATTTATGTCAAGCTTTTTTTATGTAGAATAAAAAATGGGTTTTTGATTACGGTTATCCAAAGTGGCATTTACTTTATTATAATTGTCTTATTTTGTAAAAGCATATTTTTGGTAGTTTTTGTTGTTGGTTTTTTTTTGTTTGTTTGTTTTTTTTTGTTTTTTTTCTTATCAATAAGGTTGCAAACTGAGCCTGATAAAATAATTTGATGTGCATTATGTAATGTGTGGTTATAAAATGTGTTGCAATCAATTAAAAGAGAAAATTAAATCTATCTGACTTGTCATTGCTTTTTTTACACTGGTGTAAATTCACCATAATTCTCACACACAAATTTTGGAAGTGTTGAGCATTTTCAGCAGCAGCGGTGTGAGGGGATTTCTGTGGATGGATGCATGCTGGTATGTAGTGACACTCCCAATATGAATCCACCAGCGTTTTGGGGCTGATGATTGACACTTTGGTCATCCAATGAAAAAGAGAGCGGGGAAAGCAGACCACTTGTTGCAGCCAGTAACATTCAGTAACTTATCATTCGCATGGCTCTTGTGGGGGGGGGGGGGGAATGTAAGTGCTTTGAGCTCAGAATACAATTCTCAACTGCAAACTAAAATACTGCAACTTCATTATTTTGTAATATTGTAATGGCTTCAGTAACATCTATTTCTGTGACTGTGTAGGCAAGTAAGTGTGTGAGGGAAGAGGAAGAGAGACTGTTGTGGACTGATGTGTGTGAAATTATATTTTCAACTTAAATAGTTTCTTCCACTAATCAGGTTTTTACATTTATTTAAAATTATTGAAGAGAAAAAAATTTTTTACTTAGTGGTGAAATTTAAATCAAGTTGGTGTATTTTTGTACGTCTTATTTATATCTACAATAGAACTTTCATGATTTAAAAAATATATCTTTCAATCTATTTATCATATTTAAAATACGTTTATATAATTATTGACTTTGTTCTAATATTTACCGATGAAATCCAGTTATAACTATAAAATAAAACTGGGGAGGGGAGCACTTACAGAAACACAACCTAGTACAAAAAATCCATTGGTGCTCTTATGTAACTTAGTTGTAACTTATGTAACTTAATATTTTTTTATTTCTGATTTCTTTTACATAAAAATGTCTTGCCATTGTGAGTGATGTATGCCAACAGCAGAGCCCTAATCCGTGGCTATACACCCTTTGACCTGTGGTAACTTTACTACACATGTGTCTCGGTCTCTGTCATGGCACATCCTCTGCTGTAAAACCCAAAATTATTTCTTTCACTGCAGGCATCTCCCTGCTTCCTCCTTGTGCCACAGACACAGGAAGACACCTGCAGCCGCTCTTTAAAGCTGGATGGGTGGGGGCTGTGTGTGTGTGTCACAGGGTGTGGGGGTCCTGAAGTGTGCAGGTGGGTAACCTCAGCTCAGCCGTCCACCCCCACTCTGAGCCTGGCCCATTGTCCCAGTGTGTGGGCTTTTGTGGAGGGCCATTGTAAGGGGCCGGGGCCGACCACTGTTGTGTCTGGGGCTTCTCTGCTCAGACAAAGAGCCTGTCTACGAGCCTCCACCCTGCCCAAACAACAGACTGACTGACTGGATGTCTGACTGACTGCTTGACTATGTGGCTTGCTGTCTGACTAACTGACTGACTGAATAACTGATTTGGTGTCTGTTTGGTTGACCGATTGGTTGGATGGAGGCAGAAGAGGAGGAAGTGTGTGTTTCAACCAATACTACAGTAAAACAGTGTTAACTATTTTAAACCTTCAAAACTCTATGCAAATTATTTTTAAAATAATACAAACATACTTGCAACTTTGATTTTAAATGTAATATTTATTTATGTAATTATGAAAATTACAGGAATTTTCTTTTCAATTAAAAATGCTTTAGGGAATTTTAAGAAAAAAAAATTGCATTGAGGCACATTGTGGTTGCGGCAAGTAAGAACATGTAGGATGCACAGAGAATTGACAGGAAATTATACACAATATATATACTAAATATATGACAATAAAGCAAAGCTCATCAGAAAATTGTGTGCAATAGTGTAAGTGTAATAACCATAAATTCTGATGGTAATGAATGTGTGTGTGTGTGTGTGTGTGTGTGTGAGTGACTGAGTGAGAGCATTGCATGGCTGCAGAGGGCAATCCCATGCTATAGGGATTTATATATATATAGGGATATGGCATTTTATCATAGCATTATTTTTATCTATACAATGAGCACATGCACTGTAATGTAAGTGGTGTCAACGACCCTTTATTACTCAAGTGCAACATGAGCATTTTCTTATTTTCATCAGGCAATGGGAGGTATAATCTCACCACACTAATGTAATAAATACACACAGTGACCATAAAATGCTGTTTGTAGAAGTCTGACAAATGAATTATGAATTACACATCTTTTTTTGCCTTGTGTATCGGCTAGCACAATTCTATCCTGTTTTTGATGTGACTATAACCCAATGACAGATAATGACTTATCATTCCATGTTATTTCTCTTGAAGTGGCTGATCAGCAATGAGTAATTCCAGAACCACTACTTTACTACATTACACAGTTGTTTCACAATGTAGAGTAGGTCTGCTTAAATTATACTGTTTAGTGGTCAGTTGTTCTAGAGGCCATTGATGAGACTACACTGTGCAGCCACTATGATGCACCAGTATCTCTCCTTGAATAAGAAACACCTTTTCTGTAACAGCAGGAATGTCACTGAAAGCATTCCTGTAACACTCCATCACAGCCACCCAAACAAAACCACAGTGAACTCGAGGAAATTCCAGTGAGCCAGTCAATCAGAGACGTGGAAGGCATCGTTGGCCTGTTCCTCTCTGCAACATCTCGCATGTGCCAAAAATTCACGCTTCCTTGCTATATCAACAGAAACAGGTTATCTTTTCCTGTTAACCGCCCTGGCACTTAATATAAAGTCACAAGTTCCTCCCCATGTTTCCTGCCCAGACCACAACCCACGTCATGAAGCTACTCCCTTGGCACCTCAGGTTCTGAATGAGGGGAAAGCAAGTGCCCACAAACAAACACCTAACACCCCCTCTCTCTGTCTTTCTCCCTCTGTTTCTCTCTTTCTCCAATGTGCCTCTAACAGGATGTGAGCAGGCCAAATTGCATCTGAATAACTGTATTTCTTTTCCATTTCTCTGAGCGTTTGTTTTAGCCTGCCTGGAATGCCCAGTGTAGGTGGGGTTTGGATGTTTTATTGGACAGCTCAATTGGATTCAGCAAGCCAGGAAAGCTGTATCAATACAAGAAAACTATTTCATTGAATAGCGTGTGCTCTGACGTCGCTTTGGTTCCTCAAACGCTGCGGTGTGTGATGTGCGGAGCTTGTGAGATGTGTATGAGTCTGGGAGGATGAGTGACAGGCGGGGAGCAGGGGGAGGAGATGTTAGGGAGATGCTGCAGAGCATCGAATGACAGATGTGCAGATGTGTGTCTGTGGTATGTTTTTGCAGGGAAGAAATAGTGTGTGTGTGTGTGTGGGTGGGGGGGTTAATGGAGGGGTAATGCTCATTAAAGCAGAGCACCTGCAGCCTATCAAAGAGCCTTTATCTTTTATCAAGGCAAATCTGCTCAAGCACGCAGCGCGAGACATGAAAACAAGCAGGCTGTGCTGCACACTCACTCTGACTCATTCTCTATCTCTCTCTCTCCTGACCAGTGGATGGTACCTGGCCCAGTAATCCTGTCAGGAATGTCCAAGGATGCGTTTAGATACGTTTGGCTGAGAAATAGAGGCAGGCCTTCCAGCTGAAACATCTGTGCAGAGCAGATAGAATTTTTTTTCTTGGCGACATTTTTTTTCTTGACATTTTCTTATTGCTTGTTTTGTCAGACCAGACTCAAAGGTATACAATGTACAATGATGTAAAACTGAGAAATGCAGGAAATATCATATTTGTTTGCATAATAACTTACCTAATTAATCAAATAAGTTATCACTTCTAGCTATCTAATACCCCCTGACTAATTTGACCTGTCACAGACAGGCTCTGATATATACAATCATAGGAATAGTAAGGGTGGAAGAAGTCACTGGATAAATTATTTCAGCAGCAGGGGGGAATTTGTGTGTGTGTGTGTGTGTGTAACTTCAGTGATACATGGTAGTCCACAGTGGTGGAGACAGCGCTTCAATGAAAGTCAAATTGTGTGTGAGTATGTTGGAGTGTTGTGTTTAGGTCCTCTGGAGACTTAAGAACGAAGAGACCAAACGAAGGTTGTAGTTAACGGAGTTATGTGTGAAGTATAACTTTATGCATGATGTACTTAACTGTGTAAAATAGCAGAAGAGCTTTTCCACACAGATGATGACGACAGTATGGGCGTGTGTTTGGATGTGTTCAATATTGACATGATGCAAAATATTTCCATGTGATGCAACTTTTTGTAACATTTGCAGAAATGTATGTGGCAATAATTCCAGTCAGTTAAAATACATCTTACAGCAGTGACCACAGTATACATCAAATTACATCCC
This sequence comes from Micropterus salmoides, assembly GCF_014851395.1. Lineage (NCBI taxonomy): Eukaryota > Metazoa > Chordata > Actinopteri > Centrarchiformes > Centrarchidae > Micropterus > Micropterus salmoides. The sequence goes on from NW_024044570.1 coordinate 11,853,842, forward strand.
ATCCACCAAGCCGGCCTGCCATAATGTCTAAAGCAATGACAAGGGAACACTGTCGGTTAAAATGACACAAAATGGAAAACTGTCTTAAGCATCATTTTTGACCGGTGCCAGAAATGCATCAACTTTCCATTTTTCACAAGCAATAAAGCGGCCCACATTTCATATGAATATACCCACACTTTTTTTTAAGGTGTGTTTTTTTTTTTTCATCCTGCTTCTGCTGCCCTCATCAGGAGGCTTGTGGGGCCTCTGCGCTGCAGGGCCCTAAGTTCTGGTGTTGAAAGGATTCCTGCCATAAGAATGAGTGAACATGTTCTCCAACACAGGGCTCAATGAGAAAAGCAGAATTTTCACCATGCAAAACCTCCCTCTGCTTTTGGACAGCAGTGGATGTGGTCCATTGAATTCCCAATGTTCAATTGTTCACTCTGTTTTTTAATTTTCACCCACTGAAGATTATGGTGTTGCTGTTTTGGGGATTTAAGCTGCCTTGCTGTGTAAATCAAACGGAGAGGAGGCAGGGACAAAATCAAGAGATATACATATTTGGTTTACACACCATAATAATAGACTCAGTGGCAGTTGATTGGGATTTTGATAGCGGTTGATAGGTGGACAGAAATCTGCATCATCCTTATCTCCTCATCATCCTTGAAACCTCATTCTTCATACATCACTTCAGAGAATTTGTGTTGTGTGTAACAAGAAGCAAGAAGTGTATAATAATGAAACTATATTGCACAGAACTGTACAACAAGTTTTTCTAGTAATGCTTAGTTCTTTTTGTTCATGTCCTGTTTTCACTTCCCTTTTCTGATTAAAAATACGTTTACAATTTTACATAACATTGGACTGACAGTCAAAGCTTGTATAGTACTGTATACCCCCCCTCCGACCTCTCTGTCTTACAGTAGCTCCGTGGTGCAGCTGTCCCCCATGCCTAGCATTCTGCCTCGGCGGGCCAAACACCAGCACACCACTGAAGTCCTTCCAGTTTCTAGCTAGGAATCCTCTCCCCGTCTGGGGAAAAAGTCCCTAATAATATGACCCATATAGGCAGCCCCCCCACCAGTTTTCCTTTACCCCCTCTGCTCAAATCTGCAGCAGCCGTAACAACACATTAGCAGCAGTCACACTTAGCAGAGCCAGCCCAGGGTGGAGTTTCTATGGCTGGCTGGACCCAGGATGTGAAACTGAGAAGCTCAGACGGAGCTTTGGATCCTAATGGTGCCGGTTTGTGCTGTTGTTCTTGGCTGCTGAGCTTTTCTCTGGTCACGGAGAGAGGCAGGGCATGGTGAGCCACAGGCTTATGGCTGAGGGAAATCTTGTAAGGCCAAAGGTCACAAGGGGTCAATCTAACCTCCTGGCCTCTGGTTGATTTATTATCACATGGGGTTATGTCACCCTGCTCGGACCAAACAGAAAAGGGTTCAAAGGGCATACTGTATCTGTTGCTGTTGTGTAAAGCTGCACAGACACCAGTTTTCTGAGTTAGGGATAAGAGGATACGGAGGGTACTGTGGGACCATTTAAGATGAGGAACTTTACCACTGCATTTCCCACAAGGAAACCATAGAAAGCAATTCAATACTTAAGTAATAAGAGGGCTTAACAGTGATTTTGACATTGCTCCCAACTCCCTTTCAGTTCCTATATGAGCTGTTTTTTGGTAGCACATTAATGCTTGACTAATGGATTTACAGGTGTGTGTTTATTGGGTGTTTTATGGTGGTTTTGAGCCAGACTAAGGCCATCAGAACAAAGTGAAACAGTCTATTTTATACTGCAAGACCAAAAGTGGGAATGTCAAATATTCTTTGGTGAAGAGGTGTGGGGGAGAGCAAGGAGCTGCAACAACTGTCATCCTGGCAACTGCTGCCCTCAGCTATTTAGGGACAACTCCTGACAGAGTGGCCAGCATCAGCTGCTGCTGACATTGTTTGTCACAATCTTGGTTGACACAGTACAAACACACACACATGCACACACACCTGTTGAGTCATATCTGCTTTCATATAGCACCGCTGGGCCTCTATATGCCTGGGCCTCTCTAGACAGGTGGCCTCCAAGTGCACCAATGGTGGGCAGACACGACCGCACAGCCTGACAACTACCACTCGCTCAAGTTGTGGCCTGTAAACCCCACACAAAGAGTTAGGGGGACACATGATAATTATCTGTGGATTCATCACTATAAGTGACCCCTTTCACATTACACATGGACATTTGATCTGTGAAGTTATTTACTGGAGCAGCTTTAGCAGTGATTTTCACACGGACGATCGACAAAGCTCAGAGAGTCTAGCATTTCATGACTAGCCTGAGTTCCTCCTCTGTACAGACCCTTGCCAAATTTCCCTATCCAGCATCTGTGACAGTGTGTCCCTTATATTCTCCTTTTAACTGCTTCCTCAGATCCCCTTTTAGGTTGTGCTCCTGTGTACTTCTGAGATCAAACTGTCTTTTGAAGTGGGAGTCCCTCTCTTCTCGCTGTCTAGTCTTGAGATGAAAGAGGAGCACAGGGGTGACACAGAGCGGCCTCTACAGACGGAGGTAGCCACGGGGTCTCTCTTTTTTCCCTTTCTTGCTCTCTCTCTCTTTCTCCCTGCCAAAATCCCCCGGCAGTGATAGAAACCAGAGGAGGACAAAAGGCAGTGGAGCTCTGCAGCCCTCCAGCCCTCCAGCCCATGTAGTCTCTCTGGCTAATTGAAAATGGCTTTGCTCTCTTCTCATCTTTGCTCTCTTCCCCAGCTCACTTATACTCCTGCTGTCCTCCTCCTGTCTCTCCTCCTTTCTCTTTCTCCCCTGCCTGTTCACCCCTCCCACGGGACGACCCTGCCTCCTTCCTCCTCTCTCTCTCTCTCTCTCTTTCTCGGCGCTGGACCGTGCTGATCTTGGGACATCCCCAGTATTTTTTGGCCTTCGAAGGCAAATGTAATTGAGTGGTAATATGAGATGTATTCTCTTTTTCCTCTGCATGCTTCATTCAATGGGTTATGGAATATTGAAGTTCAAAGTAGGTGCGGTGAACGTGTTATTTTTCGTTCTTTTCCCCCTTCGTGGTGATTGCAATGTGACAGGAATTTGTGAAATGAGGAGTTGAGGAGCTTTTCTGTTGGATGGAAACTCCGGCCCATGGCTTACCTTGACCCAGCTCAGCTCAAGGTTTGAACAAACGGCCCCGAAAAACTATAAGGCAGGTTTCACCCTCCAATGAAAGCAAATTATGGAATAGACGAGCTGGTAATCAAATTCCTCCCAAGCCAAGAGAGGCCAGAGCATAATGAAATGGAGTTTTATTATTTACAGCAGAGCTACAGTGCAGAGGGTGTGTGTGAATATCATTTACAATCATTTCCATCCATCTGTACAACAGGAGCCTCACCCTCTGTGTTTCTCATCACTTCAACAAGCAGACATGTTCCAGGTTGATCTTTCCACATGATAATAAATACAGTACAATAAGGCAATGATTCTATTTACAACTCTTATAAAACTGTACAGGAGAACAGACAGGCAGATATGTATCAAGGTCTGTCACCAAAGTAGAGTACCTATAAAATAAAACCACTTTATTTAATGTAAGATAAATAATAGCTATTTTTTAACCACCACAAAAATATGAAAGAGAAAGCCTCTCCTCTTTCCCCTTCCCTTCTTTTTACCCTCTTTTGTGTATGCATTTGTCTTTTTAAGAATGTATGTGTTATAGTTAAATGAATCATTTCAGAAAGTACCTACATAGCTGAGTTTTCTATTTTCTACTTCCTACATGCCTCAGCGTCCTGTCAGGTAAATACTATGAGTATGGGAACAAAGTGAGAGCATTGTCTTTTTATGTTAAACGTGTGCTCACAGTGGCAGCCTGATATTTCCAAACCTTTCACACAGAATTAGTGTGCCTGCTCCTCAAAGCTTACTGTTTAAATTCTGCACATTTCCAGTGTTTCTTTTCATTAGTCACTCACAGTGAGTAATCTCCCCTTACCAGGAATTCAGCACTTAATTAGCTCGGGAGAGAAATAATAATCAGAGCTTTAATGGGGCAAATTTATTTCAAATTGCACACAGCAGTGTGAGCCCCCTGAAGAGGGTAATAGGGGATATTAAGCAGAGTCCTGATGGTGGTGTGAGTAGTGGTGCTGCTATAAGTGTTTTAGATTGATATACATATAAAAACTTGGAGCAAACTGAAAGACTATGCCTGAGGTCGGACTGTATTCCTGTTACACAGCACTCAGCTCTGTCATGGCAGTTTGGCTATTTTTATTAGCTTCAACATAGCAGTAAATCAGTATCATGTTAGCCACCCAACCCAGATATATTTCTTCAGTTCCATTTCTTTTACTCCAGCCTTCCGGTCCCTAAAGCAGGGCAAACTCAACAGATAATCTACCCTTCCCTTCTCGTGTTATTCGATCACTACTAACAAACACCCGCAGCAGCCTAAGTACAGTTAGGCAAGATGGATATGTGGCTATGGAAATAACCCTGTTGTGTACTAGGTCTGGATGGTGCCAAGATAATCAGAAGGATTTGAGGAATGCCTCTGCCATGGCTGTACTCTCAGTTTTTCTCTGTGTCTTTGGGGAACTTGAGTGCTTTGATTGCATTACGACTTCATTACTGGGTTAGTTAGCCTTGGAATAATATTTGGAGTAGAGGAATGCACCTCAGTGACAGGCCACACATAAATTAATAAGAATCATTTGAATTTGTGCTGCAGGGGAAGACTGAGGTCCCACAATGGTAGTGCAGAAGAGCAAGCTACATTTAGACAACATAAGAAGACCCCAACAGGGCCTACAGTCATTAGGAGGAAGCGGTGGCTCTCAGTGGCCCTCATGTCCCAGAGTATGTGCTATGTGAACAATTAAAAATTGTTCTCTTCTCAGTGGTCATAAGTCAATGAGAAAAATTGGGATTGCAGATGACAGAGAGGAGGGGTTTTTGGAAGACTGAGTCCTCTTATATTAAACAGTTTATGTGAAGTCCTGGTCCTTTAATCCTCCTTTGGTCATAACATCAGTCCAACCATTGCTACAACATCAGGGCCCCTCGTCAATGCTGACACCCATGCGCTTCTGGATGGTCACCCTGCGAATGGAGGGCTTGGACGTCAGCTCCGGCTTAGGTGGAAACTGCTCCATCAGTATCCGCAGGACTGAGTCCATTTTCTGATCCATCTGATGGACCTGGATTTAACACACAATGACATAAGACAAACAGGTTAGGTCAGCTGTAAGCCTCCAGGATAAACACTCTGAACATAAGTACAGTGCAGACCGGCATTATGAAACAAACAAGGAATGCCAGTGAGTTTGTGCTTTTGTTTTGTATCCATCTGCCTCTTTAATATAGTTGCCATCCCAATGACAGAGCAGTGCAGGGTATAATGACATGTTAGTCTGCCAGTCGCCGTCTACCTTCTAAAGCCACTCATTACTAAAGCTGTTGAGCTATATGATCCCTGAGTGGGCGGAAAGACACACACACACACACACATACAGGCTGCTGTTGTTTATATGCTTTCCCAACAGTAAACACAGGTGTGTCACCCAACAGAGACATCTCTGACAGCCAGCCTAACCACGGTGTGAATGCAGATGAATTGCTCGACTTGAGTGACAGAGGTAAACAGACAATAGACTCCCTGACATGCAAATAAAGAGAGGACATCTGCACATGTACGCAGCGAGACACACTCACGTACACACAACCACAAAAAAGTAGACGCACAGACTTCAAAGAGACTTTCTGTCTTCACAGCCTTGGCCTTGGTTTTACCTCTGTACTTTTATATTTTCTCCTGCTGAAGTACTTACAAAGCACACACAAAGCAATATCCTCTGATGGTTCCAATGGTTTCAAGAAACCAGGGAAAATGATAAAGATGGCGCTTCGTAAATCAAAGCCTAAAGAGCAAAGCACATCAAAGAGCCATAACATCTCACGCACCAGGCAGAACAGATAGATTCAGACTCCCGTCTCTACTAGACGCTGATAACGAACAACTCGGGCCCAACTGCTGAATTTCTGTCAGGGCACAGTCAGATAGTTAACATCAATGGCATTTTCATAGGCTTAAGGGTATGGCCCCTTTTCTCCCCATCTTTTAGTGTGTGTTCCTGATGGCCTGGACATTTTTATAGCAGAGTGGGACATTTAGCAGCTATTATTGTTGTTGAAATGTGAGGCCTAATAGGATGCATAAATCTGAAATATCAGAGTGTGTCATAGAAAGAATGAAATTGCATCTCAGCACGCAATTGATCATAATTTATAAATGACTGACCATTGTCAAAATGTCTGACAAACTTAGATTCCAGATAAATAAACTAGTTCTCTGATCTAATCTCTGTTGTAAGTTTTAGATGAGTCTAGTATCTAGATCTCATTACAACAAAATGTATGTTTAAGAGTTGTGTACATCTAGAGTTAAATATAGTGAACTTTAGGTCATGTGTAAGGTGATGTGCAAGAACACTGGCTGCTTTAAAGACTTGACTATGATATTTTTTGTCAATTTCTTGCAAACTTTACATAACTATTCGATCAGAAATATAGGCTACAAAACAACGGGGCAAGAATTGCTTTATTTTTACCCTTTTTGCTGATATTTCACCATTCGAGTGCTTTCCTCTACCATGACCTAAATAGTTGCGTTAAGTAGACAAAGCATGCGCTGGGCCCGGATGAAGCTTAGAGAATAATAGGCTATCATAAACATGTTGGACAGTAATCTACAGACTTATCAACATTCTCGTTGGAGCTTAAAATGGATCAGGAATTCCTCCTGCTGTGTGTCTAAAAGGGGTGGCCCAGGAGACCGACCCAGACACAAGAAAAACATAATTAGACAGGCATGTTGCAAACACACAAGACTTATTTATCGCCACTGATTATTGTGTATGGATGTGGGTGAGAGATGTAAAAGTGAGAGGTTGTGCAATTGCATGTGTATGAATGTGCCACTGGTGGTTATGAGCTTGTGTGTTGCAAGAATCTCCTTGTATGTGTTTCCAAGTCTGGATGTGTTATGAAAGAGATGGTGTGATTATAACTAAGAAAAGCAGGAGCAGGTGAGGGTGGATTAAGTTAAAAAGATAGTGTTTTTTATTTTTTTCTGAGGAGGTGGAGAACATAAGTAACAGGCAGGGGGATAAAATAACACTGTTAATAATTAATATTCGATAGTTGGTACCACTTTGGTGAAACTATCTGATGACTCAACTCACAGGTCATTTCTAAGGCTACAGTTTGTACTGTTTGTTGCAAATATCCTGTAATGAGTCCTACAGTCAGTGTTGGTGACAGTCTACTTGTGACCCCTGTTCCTCTTTGCTAATACACACATCTTGCGTTTGACATATTGTACTGTATGTTGTCATGATGTGAGACTTTTCCTTTTGCCACAATGTATAATTTTACATGTATTATTTTAACATATTCTTAAGCAATTCTTGCAGCATCTGGTCTTTTGGACCCGTATAAGGTGAAAATGACATATTAACAGCAATGAGCTAGTTTGTATTTTGTTAAATATGGTTCACTTGTGCAGATGTCTTTGGACTTTTACTATAATTTACATGAGGTTCTCTAACTTGACATTTGGTGTCACCACTGCTGTGTCATATATAAGCATTTGATCCAGTGACAGGTGACACTCCAGCTGCCCCCAACCCTCCCTCTGACCACAGGCAACACATGGGACAGTCACAAGCAGGACTGACATAGCTGACACTTCAGCAGCAGTGGTTTCCCTGAACTCCAATAGGTCCCTCTGACTACAGCCGAGTCAAGTCAGAGAGTGAGACGTGTCCAAATGTCCGGTGCTTTTACATGTAATTTATCCAAGGAGGGTTGAATCACGTGCAACTAGACTGGTTGAAGAGACTTGATGATGTTCCACCTCTCATCTAAGAGGGTTCTTCATTTCTCACTGACTGGCAGGGAGTCCCAGCTATTTATCCTCTGTGAGGTTGTTATCTACGACGGAGTAGTAGGGCCACATTGAGAAGTAAAAAAAATCAGAGATTATGAGAATAAAGTCGTAATATTATGAAAATAAAGTAGTAATATTATGAGAAAAGTCATAACATTACGAGAATAAAGTCATAATATTATGAGAATAAGTTGTATTGTTAAGCTACATGTTAGGGGAAATATCAGAAGAGCAGCCTGCTGCCTCCATGCATTAAAATCAGGAACGTGGAGAATCTTGTGAAGTTATACTTCAATATAGGTTTCACAAATAACGAGATACTAAATCTTTTGGCACATCAGCACCAAATTCATAAGTCATAAGTATCAGGACTTTGAAAAGACTATGCAAGAAACTATCTCTATTCTGAAGAAAGAATCACACGGACTTGGAGGAAATTGCGTCTTTTGTGGAAGAGGAAATGGCTAGTAGTGATCGACTACAAGGCTATCGTTAGTTACATCTAAGTGCTATTAAAAGGGGTTTATTCTCCTAATATTACTACTTTATTCTCGTAATACTACTACTTTATTCACGTAATACTACTTTATTCTCATAATATTACGACTTTATTCTCATAATCTCAAATTTTTTTTCCTACTCAATGTGGCCCTAATACTCGTAATACTAGTTATCAAGGTGATGGATACCATTTGGTTCAGTAGCGATCCTGGCTGTTATAACGACAGTCATTATGGTTGTTAGAGTCACCTGAGGCCAAGTGTGAACGACTGTCGTTAATTGTCATATTAGGCCAAATGTGAGTGTTTGTTAAATCTCCTGGGAAGGGATGATAAGGACAACATTGTGGGTAGGTGATAAGTGGTGTCGCAGACATCCTCTCCTGTTCAGAGATGATCCCTCTACTTTGGCTTACTTCCCTCCTCTTTTAAACCATCTGTCCTCCCTATCCAAAATATGAAAAATAATAAGTCTTTACCTGAGGAGTTGGCCTTTCTGTGTTGAGCCATGCATTGGTGTAGGGATTTTTTAGTTTCCTCACTGCCTTGGACAGAATACTAGATTGCTTATCGTGTGTTTAGAGGTGCGGTCAGGGGCGGTTTGTTCATTGGGGCGATCGGGTGACGCACCACCAAACCGGGAAAGGCAGGCGATTTTTCTCACACTGTTAGCTAGCTGTGAGTGTTTTTGTCAGACAGTTTGCCTCTGAATATCGTTGTCCAATCAGCGTCAAGTCGTGTTCCGCGGAATCCCGCCCATTTCGGGCGATTTCAGTCTGGTTGAAAATCGCCCAGATTGCTTTTATAGACTTTCACATTAAGGCAGTTTTTTGTGGGCTCTGCAATGCAATCTCTATGGCTTCTGGGAGGGCTCACACTTGTGATGTGTTTACGTCATGCGCCCAGCAGCTACGCTCAGCTGCTGTTTCAACAAAACGTACATTCAGGGTGAAAATTCAAACCTGGTGTTGTGTCAGGAGATGCAGTGACTTAACCAGCAGTGAGTAAGATATAGTGTAAATAAAACATGTAATTTGTTAAGCTATGAGTATGGGAAAAGTCCACTAGCCTCTAGGCTAACTGCTATAGACGCTAATAATCGTGAATTAAGCCAAATTTTATACTTATGTTAAATGTGATTGTCTTTTTAAACTTTTTATTAGTCTTGTATGTGTGTGTAAAGAATGAAAAGAAATACAAGGCTCCTCTGTACCTTATTAAACATTTAAGATTAGCTGTTTGATCCTCCTTCATATACAGTTAATGTGACATTATTATATTACTGTAGTACTTGAGACAAGTAAGCTTGTATTCTACTCCAGCCTGGCTCTGAGCTGCAGTGCAGAATTAACTGTAAATAGTTTTGTTAATTGCACATTATCAGCCCCAGTGCCACTGCGCTTTATTCTGGATTCGTTGTACCTAAATAAAGTGTATGTGACAGCTGAATCAGATGATTGTAAGAGTTTTTGTTTTCATTAATCCTAAAGCAGTTGCCTTTACGTCCAAAGGTGTTTGTATCTGCAGTCTTTTGGATTGCCTTTATCACCTGACAGAAAAAAAACAGATGTAGATAGAGCTTCAACTGATGATTTTATTCATCTGTGATTCATCAACAATAAATCACAAAAAGTCTTTTTTATCAATTGATTTATTGTTTAATCTATCAATTGTCCAAAATGGTGAAAATTGCCTGTCGCAATTTCTCAGTGCTGACTTCAAATTCTTGTTTTGTCCTACCAACTATCCAAAATTCAAAGATATTAAATTTACAAGCAGGAAATCCTCACATTTGGGAGTCTGAAACCAATTTTAAAAAATTTGTATTATTATCTAAAAGCATTAAAAGTTGAAATAGGTGAGATGGGCTATGGGAACAGAAAGGGATATTGAGTAAAAATTTAATTCACCATCAATTCACTTTAACAAACATTTGGATATATTAGATACTTGGACTCAAACCAACTTCATGATAAGATAAGGTGATATATGATCAACTTTATTTTACCTGCAGGGAATGTTTTTCTCAAACACTGGAGCTGCAACACAAAGGGCAATAAAAGCTGCCAGTATAAAACCAAGAACAGACAATTGCACATGTCGACATCCATAACCCCACACACACTGGAGTTTAGTACATCGGTGCCTTGGGTTTGAATATTCCACTTAGTGTAGAGCAAGCAACAAATAATAATAAAGGTGTTTCAGTGATACAGAATGTATACTAAATATATACTGTCATACAGCTTAAAAATACACTTAAAACTACTTTCATTTAAAGTAAGAAAAAAAGAAAAGAAAAAAAAAATTAAAATCAGTTCAAGAGGTCATTAACTTAACCTGTCTATTTGAGCAGAAGAGAAAAAAAGAGAAGACATGTCTGCATTACTATGAAAGTCATGTAGAACAGCAAACCTTAATTCCTCACAAGCTGGCCAGTGCCGATACAGCAATTCACACTGCCATCTGTTGGAGAGTTATAAAGCCTGGAAAAAAGCTCGGAGCTGCTATCGCTGCATTCTCTCATCTGTGCCAAATTCTACCATCGCATGATAACTGATAAATGGAGACACCGCATGTAAGAAGGATATGAGATACTGGATGAGGAAGACTGAAGGAGTGCGTGTTAGCCATGACATGTAATGAATGGAACTTAGGTGGTGTGAAATGGTCTGGCTTATTATTCAGCAGGGAGAACCAAGCTGGTATACACACTAAAAAGTGCAGTCCTGGCTGGATTATAGAGCAGATAGCCTTTCTTTAAACAGTCTAAACAGTCAACACACAGACACTGAACACATAGGCAAACAAAAACACAGTAACTCATAGAGACACATCTACCTCCCTTTCTTGTTCTCTCTCTTTGACAGTCACCTTGAGGAGGACTATGGAATGAAAAAGACAGAAGAGGGGTGAAAATAGAGAAAATACAGGAGTAGAATAGAGGAGACAGAGGTGCAGGGCTGCCAGAAGGAAAGACTACCAGCTCCAGGAATGTCTTGGCATCTGTGTCCGACCAGGCCGCGCTATTCAACAAAACAAGATTCCTGTCATTGAAATGCTCTCAATTGCAGACAATGGAGACAGAGCTGGGACAGCGAGAGAGATAAGACGAGAGCTAAACAATTGCGCAGATCATCGTCCTTGCATGGTATAATGAATGTGTAATAAGGTGTAAAAAAAGTTTTCCCCCCACTATGACCTCAAAAGGCACGGTGTTCCAATCTGCGTAACACCAGTGAATTTTACAGCATCATTATTTCTCACCTTTGTTATGTTATGACCACTTACATGGCACTAGCATGACTCACATGATGTTTATTCTAATTGGAAAGGAATTTCTTTAATATCCCACTGGGGCCTTTTGAATTACAAAGCAAGGTTTTAAAATGTTGTTATAGTTAAAACAGAAAATATCTTGAGTCCTTCTCTTTCATATTATGAGTTTTTTTCCCTACTTCTTGAAGTGCATTTTTCTTTCTGTTAAATTATCTTAAGTCAACAGAATAGTTCATTTTGTCATCATTTTATATCTGACGTGAAGACATCTAAACTCATACTGCCACATTTACTGAAGACAAGGCAAAAACTCCTTCAGAAGTACTTCTTGAGCAACAGGGACAGCAGCTCACTCTAAATATACCAGTACTTTAAGGCACCCTGTAGAGTTGTCTTGTAAACAAATAAAGTTATATTTACATTCAAAACATATTGTGTCCTTAAGGCCTATAGCAAACCTGTTTAATGCCTTTTCTCCCTAACTAAATATTTGCAAAGCCAGTTTTTTGGGATATTTTGGAGCCTGCATTGTTTACATCCTGGTTTAGCGGCTAGTTGTGTTCTTCAATGCCTTTTGGCATAGACTACTACTACTTTTCTAGGCATGTTACTTCCACCAACTGTCAAAACTTTTAGTCTTGTGTACCGTGAAATGCATGCGGGTGCGTGAGATGCAAACAGAACACACAATCTCTTTCATAATGCCCATCACTTTTTACACATACGTATAGTTAAAATTTCTCAAACTCTCGCACCGTTAGTTAAATAAATCCACTTTGATAACAGATATCCCACTGTGTTATACCTTTATATTGTCCTTCCCTGCATTATGTCTGTTAAAGCTGCAATAATCAATCTTTTTATATAACAATGGGCCAACTGACTATATGTAATGTGGAAGTGGTCTCTCATAGTAACAAACCCACAGAGAATCATCCTCTGACTCTGCAGTCCCCCTTAGCTTTGCAGAGCTTTTTAGCATCTTTCAACTCATTGTTTTTTCTTTTACAGCCCACAACTTTATTGTTTTGGTTCAATCTCACCACTTTCATCAACCCGTTTCTGGGCACAGCAGGCATCTGTTTTCAGCTAAAAGAGCTGTGATAAACCCATCGGACACACTAGGGACAGGTAGGTCAAGAAAACTGCCGCACACTGTCTAACTTGCAAATATTGTATATGTATTGACACAACGGTTCGGTGCTAGACCTTCATCAGGCAAACGGTGTTACATAGTGAGAAGCCATCTTTTGTAGGAGGTGACTTGATTGTCTACACCAATCACCTACTTCCTCATAAAATAAGGCAACCATTACAAACATTCATTCATATTCAGGTGACAATATGCCAATGTTGTGTTGAAAGCTTTCTCTGCTATACTAAATAAATGGCATTCCACTCAAGGCTCTCATTTCCTGTTCGCCAGCTACTGTCTTGAACAGCCTACAGGTTATAGTTACTGTTGTGTTGTATCAACTAGCCAAAATATAATTAATCTAAATCAAAAGGTAGTAAACAAATAAGTGGTTGTTTCCAGTGATTTTCCAATATAAAACCTACAGTAAACAGCAACAGCATATGGTCAGTTCAGGTGAATTTCTCTGCCTCTTCATAGATCTTCTCTGCAGCTCACCCAGACTGTCTCTTTGTGTTTCACCTACACATACACACATACAGACAGACAGACACACACACACACACACACACACACACAATCCAGTGTTTCACTCTTAACACAATGGTCAATGCAGAAAAAGCAACAGAGGGGGCACACACTGGCCTCGCTGGTGGGCCAATAACAAGCTAGCATTACACAGAGGTCATCATTATCATCGCTGTGACAGGGCTGCATGAATGGAGAATGGAGATCAGGGATGAGGGGAGGGAGAGAGAGAGAGGCCAGAAAGAAAGAGTAAAGGAGGAGGGAAATTAAAAAATCCAGAAGAAAATAAATAAAATAAAAATAAATTTGACAGCAGGAAAAAAATGGACCAACATGCACGCATGCATGCACGCACCACATTAAACCAAGAAAGTCAGCAGGTCACTGATGTGCTGATGTTGTCATAAGAATAAACGATGCTTTTTACTTTAACAGCTAAACAGCATCATCAAAACTAATACATTCAACACAGCTGCAGTATACTCACCCCCTGAGAAGTGACATTAAATTGTATGCCTTTATTGTCTATGGAAAGTTGTTTGTAGAAGTTTGGGCCATTACGCTGGATAGAGATTTGTTGATGTTTATTTCAAGATTTAGGATGGCTTTTATGAGCCTACATTTCCGATTCTCCTACAAACCTACAAAAAAATCTGCAAGACTTTGCTGCATGTCCTTATTTATTATTATTCTCAATTTAACTTAGAACTGCTAAAGGTTCTCAATTTGAAAATTCAGAGAAAATGTGCCTGTGCTCTTATCACTTTATAGTAACATTAACGAACAGACCATCTCAAATAATACTTAACTAAAACAGAGTCATATTGTGCTATAAAACATAGCCTATGTTACCATCCTTAGAAGAAGTGGGGAGTTTGCTTCAGAAACTTTCAGGTGGTTAACACACACATACAGATGTACTGACCAAAGTGATCCAAAATGTTTTTAAAAAAGCATTTAAAACCATATGTATAAAAACAAACTGCACAGAGAAACAATGCAAATGAGAAAGACAAACACAAGAAAAGACACATTTGATTGTTTTATGACAAACATGGGCCAGTAGTTAACAGAAGCCAGAAGAGGAAGTTGGTGGATGGAAGGATGAAAGATGGAGGACAGTCAGACCAACTTCAAAAGGCTCTGGTCGCCTTTATTAACGGTTTGTTTTTGCTGCCTCGTGAGTGTGTTGACTCATCTTCTCGGCTCTTTCATATTTGAAGAGAAGGGAGGAGGTTGTATTCAGTTTCGGGACCCAAACCATGATTATGAAATGTGATAGCATCTCATTACTGATGTGTTTGTGTCACTGTGTGTTTATAATGGCTTTCCTGAAAGAGTCTGCTACTTTGGTAATGTGTTTTGGGTTTATTTGTGTGTTTGCTTCGCTTTCATGTGAGACTGCACGAAAGTGAAGCGGTGTTGTAATTATCAGGAATTATTAGTCGTTGACCATGACCTTAAAATGTTCTTCCGCTCTGGATTTTTAACAGCTCTGAACAGTCTGGTTTTCATACAGATGGAGAGAAACAGCTGAAAACCACGAGCTAATGCAATTAATGTGTGAAAATGTCAGTCTGTTATATTCGTGTGACCCATTTGTAAAACCTCCCCAGATCATGTAATAATATCCTTGAATTTTCCTTTCTTGAGTGCACCTCTCAGAAGCTTGTGATAATATAGGAATTCCTGTATGAAGTAATCATTTGTTTGTGTGAATAAAGCTATAAACCAGCATCCTCAAAGTGCACATTTAAAAGTGCTTCCTATGAAGTGAACTGGGGTCATGCTTTGCAAGTTCAGTGAGAATGAGAAAGAAGGAGAGCAAGAGCGACAGATTGCGTGAATGAATCCTAAACCAACGTGTCAGCTGGACTCAAATTCACCAACCCAACGAGCAACCAACCCGCTCCACCAGCGGCCTCAGTGCCAGCTGGAAAACAGAGCTAGCCCGGCTCGGATTCACCATGGGCCCGGCCGCTGCCAAGGAGAATGGATTCACTTTAACGCTGGCAGATACAATATGTTCTTTGTATTTGTAAAAGCAGGAGAAAGAGATGGACAGAGAACGAGAGTAAGAAGAAATGAAGGGTAAGGCTGGATGGCAGCGGTGTGGATGGATTAGTTCTGGAGTGAGAGAAGGAGAAGAAGGAGGGAGTGAAAGAGGGAAATGGTGGTTATGTTTTAAAGAACAGGAAACCGAGCAAGAGCACCTGACGCACATGATAAGTATCAAGGGCTGTGACACGTGCCGCTAAACTGCAGCCAAAGCTCTTTTCTGCAGGGGTGGTGGTGGTGATGGTGGTGGTGTGTTGAGAGGGGTGTGTGCCGGCTAATCTCTCTTCTGAGTGGGCGCGCACTCAAAGCTGCTTTTGTTTCTGAGGGCTACTTTCACGAGGATGTACAATCCCCCATGTCCACTCCTTTCCTCCTGCTCTCCTTCTCTTTTTTTTTCTTTTTATCTCTCCGTTGTTCGGAGCACACTCCTTCCCTCTGAAACACTGTGGGTGATTTGTTTGATTTACTGATCATTCTGTTTGGACATGACTGTGGGGCTGTGAGAGAGAGAGAGAAAGTGTGTGTGCAGTGTGTATGTGTGCATCCCCATGCTCCAAAGTAGTGTGTGTCCATGCACATACATATGCGCGGGAAACACTGATGGTCTTTCATGTTGTAAAAGGTTTAAAAAAAAATTTAACAAAGAAGAAGCAATAAATCGAAACAGCCAGAGACAGTGTTGGTCAAGGGAGAGGCTTTGATGTTGTGTTGGAGGCGCATTAGCGTTTTTCACGTTGAGAGATGTGAGGGTCAGGGAAATGTTACCGCAAACAAAATAAATGTGCAGCATAAACAAGCCAAAAGAGATGAATTATGAGAAGGCTGCCAAGAGATGAAGCTGCTGTCAGGTCAGAGGAATATGGGTGCGGGCGAGGGAAAGCTTTTAGGTTTCACTCCGCCACATATGAGAAAAAATTGTTTGTACATGGTACTTCTATGACACGAGCATAAGAATATGTTATGAGCTGGATTGAAAACATGGGCAGACTAAAAACCCTATTTCTGTTTGTATTTGTTGAGAAATCTTGTGCTTAAAATGTTATATTTAAAATTAGATGGGGGAAAAAATCAAATATCATCATATATAACAAACAGTAATAATTTTACTTTGATGTATGATCATGTCCCATTATTCTGTAAATTCAGCTCTTCCGCAGTAAATGTTAAGTGATACCTGTAAAAAAAAAAGAAGGCAGAAGTGGGGCCAAAGTTTGAAGAAGTTGAGAAAATAAAAAACACACTCAAATGTCCATTACACTCCATGTGAAACCCATAAAACAAAACGCCATTTATCCATAAACACTTTTATTATTATATTCTACATTATAGACTATCCTAGTCCTGTCCGAATTGATAAAATGATAAAAGCACTCAAAATGTTTTTAGCATGTAAAGTCAAGTAAATACACTGGGGGATGAGGAGGCAGGGAGGGAGACAGGGTGGAGGGGTGAGAGGAGAGGGTGGGGGAATAAGCAGTTGCCTGATGGACCATTTGTCCTCAGAGACAGCTGGACATGGTCGGCACCTGACTGGTCCTCAGTGTGGTGGCCCTCATGAGGACCGAACACGGCAGTAAACTCATTTTAATACTTGAATTTATGTCACATAAAAAGTAGAACATAAACAGTAAAGGACACAAACAAATCTGTCTGACACTTGAGAATGCTGGCATGTTTCAACACATACATACCATAAATAAATAGATATAATACAGACATATATGCATACAAACAAAAAACTTGTGCTTGTGCACACACACGCAGAGTACTAGTTATTTAAGGCCTCTTCTCTTCTAGGAACTATTTCAACACATCCAGTGAAGCCAAACACTAATATTTCTTCATTGTGGGCTCTACTGTGGGAAGATGAATAGCCATCACATGACTCAATCACGACAGTTTGATTACATTCCCCTGTCTCCTTATAGCTAATAAACAGCTCAGCGACGTGACACCACTCTATGGCAAGGAAGCAATGACTCAACAGGACAAAACTGTAGACTGCTGTGCCTTTGGATCACCCACATTTATACATTGAAAAGAAAAAAACCCACTCGCACACAAATACTGATAAGTGCCTCCACAAATATAAAAGGGCAGTGACACAATCAACACCAGAGCAGGGTTTTTGTGCTTGTGTGTTTAACGGGTAATCTGTGCATATTTTTGTAGTACAGCATATGTGTGTGTGTGTGTTTATGAATGCGTGAGCATGTGTTCGTGCACCTCAGCAAGCAATTTTGAGTTTGCATCCAGGGTGTGGCCTCGCATGGGGTTCACACAGGGGAGTCTTTATAAAAGAGGAACCCCCCCCCCCCCCGTCTCACTGCCAGCTGCCACAACCACCAAATACCCCCCAACCCCTCGAACACACACACACACACACACACACACACACACACACACACACACACACACACACACACACAAACACACTCCCCTGCCTCCCCACTCCTGTGCCAGGCTGTGGTGGCAGCCAGCGTGGCATCGTCAGTCACCGGGGAGGTGCCATGTTACTACGGCCACTGCTGTAGGTCGGCCACACTGTGGCTTTGTTCTCGTCATCAATAGGCCAGTCAGCCTGATATTATAAATGACAAGGGGCGTGTCAGCATGTTGGTCTAGGTTCAGGGCGACTACTGAAATGGATACTAGTGGCATCGTGGCTTATTCACAGAAAATCATTTCTCTCAACAGCACAGATGGTGCTGTGTTCCGAGGAAATAAAATACTTACATATCATACACATAAACATAGTAGCACTATAGCCAATAAGTGTCACTATGGATTATCTTTCAATTATTATTTTGTCATTGGTGTAAAATGCCCATAAAAATTTATGTGAACTTAAATAGTCTTTAAATTGCTTGCTGTTTGTGACTGTTTGCTGCTGAGGATGATCAAATTATTGATTATTCAACTACTTGTTTCAACATTAAAACACAACAATCATTAGTTACTGTGGTTTCATTGCAATCAATGATCACTTATTTTACAAAGAGAGGTTCCCAATAGTAATAAAACTGTTTAATATCAGAAAATGTTTATAATTACAAATAAGGCAAACAAGGCTGAGAGAGAAATGATACAACACATGCAATGTAAACAAGAGTTGTCTGGGTACAGTGGAGGGAATTAAAGATAGTATGTGTATTCCAGACAGAGAGAATCCCCCATGCCCCACGCCCCGCCAGCTGTCTGTCCTGCCTAGACAGTGGCCCTGTGCCTGGTGCCACGGCCCCAATGGCATGCCAGCTGATCCTTGGGAGCAGGACTCAGCCTAACCCCAACCAACCCCCTTTCCCCTTTTAACTAGCATTAAAGCCATTATTTTGGATAGAGAGCCTTATTATACTATATGACCACAGCTGGCCTCACACTCAGACAGACAGACAGACAGACAGACAGACATAGAGAAGGAGACGGCATAGTAAAGTAGCAAGACAAGACAGATAACAGACATCTTGTCGCCCACTTGTCTGTTTCCAAATATAGCATGTTTCCCTGTCCCACTCAGCCTCTTGTTTTTGTTATGGTGCCGTTTCTCCTCATCAAAGATGTGGACATGAGAAGCCGAGTCGGTTGGGAGCCTCACTCGGTAGACGTTTGTTTGGCATTTTGAGGAGTGATGTTTTGATGCCGTCTGCAAATGTCGGAGGGAAGTAGAGGAGGATGATTACGCAGACCGGAGACGCCTGGTTGGCCGGTGACAGCATTCAGAGACACGCGATTGGTCAGAGTGTCCGGAGAAACTGCAGAGAGGTCACCGAGTCTAGGGAGCTCTCTGCAGTTTGCACAATTAATGATAAATTACAGCAGAATGTTAAAAAATCGGAATGAAAGAGCTTCCTTGTGGCATTACCAAATGCTTCTGGAATGAGTGCTGGACCGACTATTTCCAATTTACAGTGGACAGGGATGTTTGGTGTTATTCCAGAGCCAAACTTCATAATAACTCCACTAGCTCTGCTTGATGACCCTACATTCTTTTCTGTCAGGTTCGGCATACAAAACAAGACATGAAACTGATAAGGCTAGATGAAACTATTTCACTCATTTGGCCAGTCACTTTGGCCTGTCAATTATCATATATGTTCACTACCTCTGCCTAAAGGTGCTACTGAGTGTATCGGTTGTAGTGTTGTTGTACTGAAATTGATTAAAATAAGGATTAAATTCAGAGAATACAGTACAACATTGTAATTGGTTTTCACTAGGCTTGTGGTGTCAGTGACCAGTTAGCTTTGCCCTGTTTTTTAGCTTCTATTCCTTTACATTTTCAAGAGTCTGCATAGTCTGTATAAAAGAAGTGGATATAGCCACCGTGACATCACCGATTGGTTTGTGGACCACCGTGTTAAAGCTTTGGGTTTGGCATTTTGGCTAAGGCCATCTCTAATAGCTTGGTTATTAAGGTGCATCAGTTATTCACGTTAACCATTACATTAAATGGGATGCAAATTTTGGCCAGCAAAAAACAATAAAATGTGAATAAATAAACTGTTGACTTCTTAGAGTGTGTTTTAGTACAACCAAACACTGAACAAGACATTCTTACTCAACCAAAATGTTACAATTAACTTTCATGAACTGAAAACACACTGTGAAAGGGTCAATGTTCGAGTTCTGAGATGAAATACAGACAGTACCCCAAAACAAGATCACAGCAGTATATACGATTCACCTCTATCATGATTAACAGGTCGCCGTGGTAGCAACTTGTCGATCACGAGGCAGCCACATCCTAAAGCAAACTCTGCCTCTAAATTTACTAAATGAACATCATGCTGTATTGAAGAAGACTTGAAACTAGAGATTGAGAACAAAAACTCATTAGGAAAGTGTTTACTGAGGTAATAAATCAAGTGAGAAGTAGGGCCATTTTCTTAGTTTTCTTTTCGCAACCAGTGCGGTCACCCTCTTCTGGACATTAAAACGAATGCAGGTTAAAGGCACTTCATGCTGCATTTGCTAGTAGTGGTTCCTGTTTGATCGGGTGTACATACCAGGTACTTTTGACACTAAAGAAAACATGTAAAGATGACAATTATGAGGCATGATCTTGATAACTATGAGCCAAAATCTTTTTTTGATTTAGCAGATTAAAGGATGTTCATTTACAATGGACTGATTCCAGAAGGATGCGTATGAGATGTGTGATTAGATTAGATTGAGTCTCTGAGAAGAAGGGGTGCGGGGGGTTATAGGACTAGTTCATCATTTTGAGAATTATGCTTATTCACTTTCTTGTCAAGAGGGATTTGAGAAGATCTATACCAATTGCACATTTGTCCATTAAAAATGAAGCTGGCGTCAGCATATCAGGGTGAGTTACCACCACCTGTTGATCAATGGAATGTTGTTAAACCATTGTCTGGACTATTTATCGTGTCACCCGCGTCTTTGTGACTGTGCACAAGATAAACAAAACAGAGACCCATAGAAAAATGGCTACTTAGTGCTACAAGGGGTCAAAAAGTCCACAGGGAATCTTTAAGTATGATTAAAATACCATAAAAACAATAACATACTTTACTATTGCTCTCTTTTTGTCATCCACACGCAATTTCCTGCTTCAGTGCAGCCATCCGGTGTTATTTCAGCATCTCAGGTATGCCAATAATGACCCAGGGAAGTGTATTTTCCACCAGCTTTACCTTGTTTTTAGTCCGCGCATTCCCTACATGGTAAATTTTATCTGATCAACCCTGCACAAACAGGAAGGTATTTAATCACAGAATCAGTAACTAATTTTATTTTAGCCACATGGAGAGGGATTGAGGGAGAGAGAGAGAGAGAGAGAGAGAAAGAAAGAAAGAGAGAGAGATGCACAGCTGCCAGGGTACAATCACCCTCACAGTACCTAGTCACTGTCATTTGAGAAGGCCAATTGCCTCTTGTCATCAGGGAAAAAGTGGTGGGGAAAGACACACATGCTAGCTCCCTACACACATGCTCGTGTGTAAAAATAGAGGTCTAGTGAGTGAGCTACTGCTGTGAATGGCCAATACAGAACTCATACCAGAGCATTAACATCAGCATCAAAAACAGTCATTAATTTTGATTCATAGCAGATTATAGAGGATGAATAAGACAATTCAAGCTTGGGTTTAGCCAGAGACACAGGCTCTATGTGGCACTGGACTTTTTACAAGGGGTACTGGTGTGTAAATCTCGTGCACATGTATGCAATTGTGAGCACACACTTCTGCACACGCTTGCCCACAAGCCCAGTCATACACACACATACCCTTAAGCCAGAACACACACACTCAGACATATATACAGTACAAACACTGAACCATACGCCTTTTCGTCCACCTGTTGTTTCCCCCGCAGTGATGTAGAACCCTCTCTCAGCCTTCCAGCCTCCAGCTGTTGGGTTTGGGGTGACAGACGCACAAATGTACATAGCCACCCCCCACATCCAAACCCTTACGCCTGCTGCAAACCAGGCTGGATAGTATTTTTAGCTTGTAGTAAACAGAGAGCCAGGCTTTCATCAAACACAACCCCCAGCCCTTCTCTTTTTCTCTCCGTTTTCCCTGCTTCTCCATCTTGCACGTTCTACCCCGTCACTGTCTTTCCCCCTCAAAGGAAGCAGTCAGGAGAGATCACAGTCCTCATTTAGATGACTGTTGATCTAGAAGGGGGAAGGAAATGTGGCCCTGTTCAGGAAATGTCTGCAGGTAGCTAAATCTTTTCAAGTGCTCTGCTGAGTTAATGTTTTCTATTTTTAACAACCACACCACCTTGGCACACTGTGCCCACTGTCAGTCAGAGAGTGAAAGACATAATGAGACATGTTCTGCTACTGACACAATTACTACAGGACATGCTGGAAAAATTCAGATAGTGTGCCATGCTTTTTAGCTCTTTCCCCCCAACTGAGTCTATTTTTGGTACCATAAATACAGTGTTTGTGGGTAAATGCGAGGAAAAAAGGGAAAAATGAAACTTCCACGCTAAGAGTTCATAATTTATTGAGGAAAAAAGAAGACGGCTAATTTGATGTTATACTCCCAGGTGAGCACATGTCATTAGAAGGGAGGGGAAGCCACCCAAGTTGGGCAATGGTGGCTGAATGCCACTCCTCTTCACAAATTGTGGTTTATAATAGAGGGAATAGCTCAGTGTCACACATCACGCCACTTGAGGTCACATTATCATGTCGCCCCAGGCAACATGACTCAGACAGAGCAAGCAGTGCGAGGCCAATGTATTCCACTGTGATCTTTGCTATATCAGACCCATCTCATGCTTTTGTTGAGTCTGCATTGCTTTTCTGCAAACCTGAGAACACTAGGTACAGTAAAATGCTTTGTAAACTTGTATAACATGTTGGGTTATGCTGGTTCTTACAGAGTGCAGTGAGCATGTCAACTGCAGCTTTTCATCTTGTTGTGTACACCAAGCTAGAGTGAACAATGACAATCCTTTTAACCTTGGCGGCAAATACAATTCATTTTCTGTAGCTGCTTCGCAATAAAAGCATCCATATGATTTGCAGATGGACCGCTTTTAATGGGAAACAGGAGCAGGAGCATGAATCAGCAGTAAAAGACAGCAAAATATAATCCTTATAGCATTCAATTCACTATCACTACATGTGTATATGTGATATAGAACATTTCATGGGGAAATTCAATTGAGAAACATAATTGTATGTACATATAAAATATCCAGATGAGAACATCTGTTTTCATGAGTCCTGTAAATCCAATATTGCCATAAAGAAGCCATGCTCATTATTTGCCACATTGCCTTCAAAGCAGAGAGATTAAAGAAATTACAACCTTGGATTAAAGTGTATAGCAAAATCTCTGACAGGTGACAAATATATTTAATTGAGGAGAACAAAGGGCCAAAAGTCACAAGAGGGGAAGCAAGTGAACACATTTAGAGCACAATACTAAAAAAAGTCTGAGTAGGCCAGTTACATTTTGTCACTTCCAGGCATGAGTAAGCAGGTATCCACTGGCCCCTACTTCCTCAAAATACACCCTGTGTCAGGAGGTGGCTAATGAGACTTATCCCCATCCCAAACGCGTGTACGTGGTTGAATTCATGTGATTGAATATAATTACGTAGGTATGTGTGTGGAGGTTCCTGATTCCTGAAACTCATATCTCATTTTGCACACACACACACACATACTATCACACCCATATACAAGGCCTTGTCTGGTGACACAGCACTAATGGCAGCGAGGGTGTATTGTGAAAACAGAGAGCTGTATGCTTTGCTGGTTCTGAACAAGGCCGGAGGGTCTGAGCCCTGATCCTGATTAACCTCTCTGCAGAGAACCCCTAACATCCGGACCAGTCCTGCCAGTAAACTACTGAATCATCAACGAATTACCTCAGAGGATGGCCGTGGATATGCACACAGAAGACAGAAGAGTGCTTTTAGTCACTTTCTGAGTCAATGAAAGTATGAATCAGAATGGAAAACACTGACAAAGAACTAAATAACACTACAATCTGCATTTACATTTGGGGAGTTTTAAACCGATGGTCTGTCAATATTAAAAGATACGTATTATCATGTGATGTTTCTGTGTCCTTAAATGAACATCCCTAATGCTCTTTAATTAAAGAAGAAATGGGTTGATTTTCGACAGGAGCTTGATCACATGGAGTGGAGAATAAAAGAGAGAGGATTGTGTTACCAGCTAAGACTTTAGTCTGTGAGGAGCTCAACTGCATAGCTGCAGATTCAGGCAGAGATGAGTCATTCTAATTAGTAGGAAGTAATCTCCTCCATTTAACACAGAAGCCTCTCTTTCATTTGCATTTTCATTGTATGGATTTACACTGGCACTTAATCCAGGGGACTTTGAAGATCAAGATTGTAAAACTTCTTAAGGTATGGATAAGAAATACTGCATGCAAACAGTGCACAAGTAAAATAGCCATGACAGAATCCATGATCATGTGTTACAGTAGAGTGCTGAAAAAAATACTCCTATCATTGACTTATTAATTCAGTGATTTATTAAGCAAAAATGTTGCTCTTTATAGCATCTCAAATGGTAAGATTTACTGCTTTTCTCTGTTCTCATTGGGTTTAAACTGTTAGTCAGACAAAATTAGCTATTTGATGGTGTCTACTTGGGCACAGAGAACTTACAATGGTAATATTTCAGAACGGTTTCACATTTTTTCTTTTTCAAATGCTGCATCCTCTCTCTGGAACGCCCTCCCTCGCCACATCCGACTGGCTAACACCATGCCCTCTTTTAAACAGGCCCTCACAACCCACCTTTTGAAGACTGCATTCCCCAGTTAACTACCTTCCACTCTCTCCCCTCCTCTTCTTTTTAACCAATTACTCACATCTTACCCTCTGTAAAGCATCTTTGAGTACTTAGAAAAGCGCTATATAAATCTAAAAAAAAATTATAAATCCATTAATTGGAAAAATAATTAACAGATTATTAGTGGCAGTTGTATTACAGGAAAACAAACTGCAAAAATTAAAGCTAGGTACAGAGGTGGAAGAGATGTTTAATCGTTCAAGATGCAACAACTTGAATATAGAGGGATATTATGGCTATCCCACACTAGTTTTCTCAATTGTCTGAAAGCTCCAAAAATCTCCCCCACTTAAAGGAAGTAGTACAAGTAAGAAAGATTTATGTGTAGACGAATCTAATACATGGAAAGTTCAAGTTGCTCTAATATTTTTACACTTCTTCTGCCTAGTGAGGTCAGACATGAAACCACATCGATTAGCAAAAGAAACATGGCTATGATGCAAATAAAAATGGTTTCCTTTAACTAATTGGTTGACCTCCAATAATGGGAAGGATGTCTATCCGGCTGCTTGTCTAAAAATATTCATAGGTCAAGAAACAAACCAGCATTGTCCAAAGCAATTTTTTGGGGAAAATAAAATAGAAACGATTCAAACAAACACTGTAAACAAACGTGGTGCTGGTGGGGGCCCAAGTGCAAATAAACACCTCAGGAAGGAAAACTGATGGCTTTTCCGGAACAAATCCTTGTCCAAACAGAAAGACAGACAAGCGTTTGTTTGTCTCTCTGGCCTCTTGACCTGGACTTTGTGGTGAGATTTGTTGTGGGGTTAGTAAGATAGCTCAGCAGAGAGCAGTGATGGAGTGATAGCTGATGACATGCTTCAGCCCGGCTACCTGTTGTGTTTACTTATGGTCACTCTTTTCACTGTCTTCTACAACCTCTTCCTCTGCCTGCAATACTCCACTGTTTTGCAGAGAGTTGATTTTGAGGGCTTTTAGCTAAAACAGCAATCACACAGTTGTTACACAAGTGCGAGTCGGTTAAAGCAGCACTCTCTCAAACATGATAACACTGAACAATCGCTCATGCCTGTGATAAGACGTAAACTGTTTACTCAGGGTCATTACTAAAAGTATGTCACTTATCCAAAGCAATGAGATAATTCTGGCATGGCGAAGACCTTTTAAGGCTATCACTCCTAGTATTCAATTGTCAAGGTCAAAGTCATCTTTAACCTTTCAAGGGTAAGAATCTCTTCAGGGATGCCACAAATATTTTACATTACTGTGTAGCAAATCTAACCAATCAAACATATTTATCAGTCATACAGCTTGTTGAGGTAACATGGAGGTGAACACAACATGAAGTTTAGACCACTTGGTAGCCAAATGCCTAAACCCTAAGTATCAATCTTTAACCCAAGAAGGGTTAAACTCTGAGTACTCTTTCACTAACACAGTTAAAGTTGGTGTCACTTGTGCATGTAATTGACTGAGAAAGAATAGCAGTACATGTTGGCCTGAAGGCAAAGGAAAAGCAGGCTTGTCTGAATCCCTGATCTGGTCAAAGTCTCACCCCTGTTCAATTATACAGGGGCACAACAAGCTGCCATTCACTGTGAATTAAACCTCCGAATAACATCCACTGCCACGGAGATCCCAGAATCAAAAGAGAGAAGTTCAAGTTTAAGCAAATGTCTTCTGTCACGCAGGAGCGACAACCTGAAGACGACCAATCGTGCATCTTATTCCCTCTTGGAAACTGAAGCACATTGTTTTCTACTCAACTGCGTAAAAGTATTTAACACTAAATGTTTAAAAAACGGCCTCTCCATTAAATATTCAATAACATAACTTTAACACACTGACATGAATAGGCAAAATAATACATAGAACCATACTACTCAGGAACTTAGCTAAACCACTATGCACCAGTGCAGTGGCGAAGGGAGAAAATAACAATTAAATCAGAGCTTTGTGCTCAAAGCTAAACACAACCCAGCCCTCAGGCTCGAGAGACCAGAGTGTTACTTCAAGAGGTCATATTAAGCTTTTTGGCTTTTCCCCTCTCCTTTATTGAATTATATACATGTAATAGGTTTGAAAAAGCCTAAAATCCACCCTGAGTTCCCATGTCACACAGAAAACAGTGCTCTGAACTGCCTGAAAACAGCTCGTTTGTAGTCCAGCCTTTTCCTTTTGTTCTCTGTGACGTCACAGCAAAATGTGCATGTGTGTCATAATGCTCGCCTAGCGACTACTCCGACACGCCCTCAAAAACACCGGTGGAAAAACAGTCTGAGCTTCAGCACGCAGTAACAAGACGTCCGCCTGCTGCCTCTCCTCTCCCGTCCAAACATTAGCTACCCTCCAGGCAGTCAATGAACATAAAGTTGTTAGTGATGTAGAGACAGGGCTTAGTTATAACTTTATGGATGAAAGATACATTTCTTACAAATTAAAAACTCACCACTCTGAAACTCTTGCTCCAGTCTATGTTACTAAGCTGGTAAGGGGATACACAGCTGAACCGAAGCCGTGTTTACCAGCTTCTCATGACCTGTCGTACTCTGCTTCTGATTGGCTGATAGTCCTTAACTAAGAACTGCGCATATGCAAGTCCCAACAAAGATCTTGTAGAGGTAAGATGTATCACTCTATAGCTAAAACGAAGCATTCAACACACAGGGTGAAAAGAGGAGCTGCTGCAGTGTGCAGTATGACAAAAATATGGTGTTTTTTGAAAATGAAACCATGTAAACCTGTTCTGGTACAACCCCTAAATAAAGTGATGAAAATAAGCATAATATGACCTCTTTAAGTTTCTATGTGTGAACACAGGGTAAGATCATGTTAAAATTTACAATACTGGTGCATCAAAAATGCAGGTTCCTCATTCGTTTCAATGGGACGACTGCAGTGACGCAGTTCATGCCCCGCCAAAAAACCCACCTAAAAAACAAGGGGAAGTCTGGCAACAAAGTTTATACCAGTGTAATTTGGCAACACACTGCGTTTTTCAGTTCAAATATGTGCATACCAGGTAGCTGATAGTTCTACTGTTACAAGTGTTGAGACAAAGAAGCAAATTATTTCTGTTTTGATCCTATGGTTGTGATCCCTCGCCAGAGAGTAGCATAAAGCATTGTGGAATGTCTTGGCATCTATAAGAACTTCAAACTAAATGTTCTTATTTAGATTTCATGTTCTCACCAGTATCAGAAATCAGATCACATCAAGGTTTTTTTTGATATACTGCCATTGTTGGTATTGTTTGGACAGCCTAAATGGTTAAATTAAATGCACAGAACTTCACAGAATGCACAGAAAGTACTTCTGAGCAAGTCCTCCAGTACTGTTCAAAGTACTGGACTGGAGAGTGGGATAGCACTGAGAAGCTCTTTCTCACTGTACTTTACGTCATCGACTGTTTTTTGGTTACATCTGACTTGTTAAAATATTCTTCCCATTAGATGCATACTGTGAGTTACAGACTCAGGGATAGCTCCATCCAAATGGCACATAGATACAGTCACTATTGTTGTAAAGGTGAAGGAATATGAACTGTTTTCACCAGGAGGGATGTGCTGACTTTATGTGTGTGTTAAGGGACCCAGTTTCAGATTTAGGCCTGGTCCCTCTGGGCTATAAAGCATGGTGTTGGATCACCCCTCTGCTGGGGCCTGCAAAGGCTGAGTATAGAGGGGAGAGGGATACTCGGAGGGACTACAGCAGGAGTGTTTTCCCCACTACCTCCATCTTTCTTCTTTGTTTCTAGGTGACCTTTTGTTAATGCAATAAACACTTTTCTTCATCTCTTGAATCCCCTTACCTCCTGTTTAGTTAATTTTTTTATTACCTTCTGAACCCTTCATAATGACTCATGTTCCCATTTTCAAAATCTGCTTTTAAATCGACATGACTGTACTTGCAGTGTTGGTGGATTGCACAAGTTGACTGTTTTAAAATTTTTCAATTTCTCGTGTTTCTTTTGATTGATTATCTTACATCTTACATAACATATTTTATAAAGGTACATAATTATTACCATCTACAACACAAATCTGTTCCAAATTTGAGCACATTTAATTACACAAATCCCTCTAAAGCTTATAAGGGCATGCACGTCACAAATTCTCCACCATAAAAAAGTAATTTCTTTCTATTATGAGGCCCTGAAAGTCCTTTCTTATTGAAGCAGGGAAAAATCTGCCAATACAATAAAATTATTTCAACCAGTTTCCAATATAAATTTACTTTTTGCAAGATGTCTTTTAGGATGAGTGTCAGTATCAGTGTCAGGATAAGGATAAATTCCTGCACAATTGATTGCAGAAAATTCATAAAACAAAAATTTATTCGGATCAGAAACAGGTTGAAATGATCTCATTGCACTAGCAGATTCTGTTTTTGTTGTAAGAAAATTAGAACTTTGAAACTCAGTGGTAAACAAAGTCTCTCTCCCTCTCACTCTCTCTCTAGCTCTAAGTTACCTCGCTGTCCTCCAGCTTGGGAAGCCATCAGGGAGACTTTCTGGCTGGCCTGCGGTGAGGTAGAGGGTTATGGCTCTGGCTATTGAAATGCTTGCAGACAGACACACAGGTGGTGTTTCACTTTCACTCTGGGGAGAAAGTGACTGACTGACTGAATATGACTGGGCTCTCTCTGTCCTCACACATCTGGAGTGGGCTGACAGGAGGGAGGGGAGGGTGTGCAGAGTGTTGAATAGCAAAAACGCAAAGGCAGAGTGTGTAGAGGGGCGGCATGATGAGTGCGTTGCGGTTTTGATCTCTTCATTTTTGTGGATGAGAGGGTGCTTGTGTATGTGTGAAGGGTGAAGACAGAAAGACTACTACTATAGAAAATGTTTTCCATGAATTTTTTTGTGCAAGATTACTGATTCAAAAACATAAAAGTTTGCACAAAGTGCTTACAGAAAGACAAAATAATATATGCACAGACATACACACGTGCCTTATCTGTACACATACAAGTCCAGTCACTATATTGCACTACAGTCCTGCAGGAATGCAATTCCATGTCATCCAACCAACTATATGGATGCGAAAACTTCTTTGTCAATGCTGCCATTTCATTAATGAATGAACAATGAAGAAAAGTCAGAGTAGTAGAGAATCAACAGTGTGAGTACGGAGAGAAAATGGAAAGAAAAAGTGTCAGAGACATCAGAGGAAACAGATGAAGAAGCAGAGAAGGGAGAGAAAGGGCTGACAGTGTGAAGGAGAGAGAAACAGAAAGAAACAGAGACACAGATGTTCCAGTGCTGCTGCTCTGCCCAGTGAGTGGCAGTGAGGCATGCAACTGCAGCTCTCGATGACGAATCATTTCCCAGATCGTGATCTGTTTAAAAAAAAGGGCAGGAAATTTCCACTTACTTAATGTGTTGTGACTTGATTAACTGTTTGCCTCAATACCAACAGGATCGATCTTTTGTAGCAGTGATGCACACCTCGTAGGTACCATAAACATCAATAATAATATAGGAAAATTGTCACAGATGCAAACACGCACTGATCACCATAGAACTACACATAAGCACCTAAACCATGGAAGAGAAGGAAAACTAGCAAGACGGAAATGAACAAGATCTATCTGGAGACTCCTTTTTAGTGTAAGCAGAGTAAACACATAAAAGTAATTAATGTAATAAAAGAGCTAGCCAGGTCCTTTTGTTTTTCCTATGCAGCCTGGTGGGCAGTGTGCCGGTGAGGAGCTACCGCTCTTCATCTTTTTGTGCTAGAGTGCACATCATAGAGGGTTGCTGCTACATTTGGCGAGGGAGGAGGCCCCTTTATACAGCTGTGCAAATCTTCCGATGGATCATGTCTCTGTGTGTGCATTTGTGTATGTGCGCGCATTCATTTAGGCACCAGCACCTGTACAAATCTCATCATCTCATCTCGGAGGCCCCATGAAGAACTCAACACCGGGTCCAGCTCAATAGCAGGCCAGCACCACCACATCGTCCAAAAGCAACAGCAGGGCCGGGGGGGCCCTCCAGCAGTGCTGCGGCACGTGCCTGCCTCTCCCCTAGCTCATGACCCAAGATGGAGTTACGAGGAATAGGCAAGGAACGGCTGCTTGCTGCCTCCTAACCCCCAACCCCCGAGGCTCCACACTCACTGGCTACCCCTGGCCCCATCAAATGCTCCACCGGGTGGAGCGGGGAGCATGTTCAGACCTCCAGCTCATTGTTTTTCTCTAGCAGTAGTATCTGGGAGCATTAGTGTGTCCGACTGAGTGTGTGAGAGGCTGTGGTAAAAGTGGGTTTGAAAGGGGATGAAAAATGTGCCTTTCCTTTTGTAAACCGACAATAATGACATGGACAATGTCACATACAAATCTCTGGTATTGAGGAGCAAGGTTAACATGTAAACGGATGGGCTGAATCCTCTAATCGCTCCTCTTTTTAAACCATCCTAATGGATAGAGGATAAAAGATTTTGAGTCCATCTTGTGATTCCTTGTGTTTTTAATCTTTTCATTTTACCGAATTGAATAATGATACAAGGCAGTTACAAGAACCTCCGCTAATGTTTTTAAAACATCTGCATTTATATTAAGCTAAACATTTACATATCCCACACAAAAATGACTCAAGCACAAATCTGAAGTATGCATTGTTTCTCAGCCTAATAGGAATTCCATCTTGGCACTGCTCATTGTTTTTCACACAAGAATCTCATGGCCTTCAATACAAAACATCGTAGGTAGGATGAGCTGAGAAGAAGAGGATGATTTACTGAAACCGGTATTTGGTGGAATGCTTGAACAACTACATGGAGAGGCTACATGAGAATGTTCTATTTAAGTGTCAGTCCTATTCTGGGAATAGAAACAACTCTAGTCATAACAACGGCACGCTCACAAGATGGCTGATAAGATGCCGAGTAGATGAGCTTAGTCAGGGGAATGTGTGTGTGTGTGTGTGTGTGTTTATGTGATACAGAGGGAGAGAGGGAAGTAGAGAGAGAGACAAATAGGTAGAAAAGAGAAGTGGAACAAACAAATAGAGAACAAGCAGCAGTGACTGACATTAGGTGTCAGGCGGGATGTGTAATGTGTAGCTGACGTCAGAGGCCTGTTAATGTTTGGTGTGAGCTTCCTGTTGGAGGGGTTTCCACACTATGTTGAGGACAGAGGTGGAACCTAATTCGCACTTGTTTGTTAACAAAGTGGGGGCTCCAGCTCTCACACAAAAACATTGAAGGTCACCAAAGAGACAATAAATATTTTTAATAAAAAAACTTTTACTAAAAATGAAATGTGGAAATGCTTTGAGATGGCAGGCAGATGGTAATTTTGGGATTTGATTCACTTTTTAGTTTTAATCTCTGTGGTTCATGTGCAGTTCAAATATTGCTTTTATCACATTAATAAGCTAAAGCCCACTAAAATATAACAGCCCTGGTACCATTCCACTGCAAATCTCCACAGGTCTCCATAACCTGTTTTATTTCCCCCTCTCTATCTTTCTCCTCTCCTTCCTCTCTTCTCCTTCGCTGGAGATTTAACAATGTCCCTCTTATTGTGAGCCATTCATCTGTTTTATGCAGCTCTGAGGTATAAATCAGAAGCCTAACGTGCCCTCTAAAGTCTGGGAACCCCTCCTCTCCAAAACTGGCCCAGTGAGCTGGAGATGAGGTGATTTAATATCAGAGGGTGCTTTGTCTTAGCATGCTGTGCCACTGACATCTCCCTCCACCACTAAAAGCAAATGCTAAGTCCTACATGCAGCAGTAAGAGGGAGGAAAAGAAGAAAGGGAAGAAAATTGTAAAAGTAAAATTTATGATCTGTGTGTCACTGTGGGCAAACCTACTTTACATATTGTAATTTTACTGTTCTTGATCTTATTTAGTATTTTACTTCACTTCTAATCTCAGGGGGTCTCAATGCATCAATGAGACATCCACAGGCGCCTGACATTAAGAGCATAACAAGGGGGGAAAACTCTACTCTGTGAGTTAGGTCAGTGTTTATGGATGATGTGAAGTCACCACATCATCAGGCATCAGGCTGTAAACTTACAGAATGGAGGGAATGACGTGGCCTAATGGAGTGACCACCCACCTGACATCACGCTGTATTGTCATGGGCTGGCAAATGACAAGTCCTTTTCTGTTGAATCCGACACGTAACCTTGGCACTCACCAGCAGCTGTGCCCCCACACCTCATGCCAAGGAGGTGTCCGAACACTCAAAGCCACAAAAGAGCAAAGACAGGCCTTCATCAGCCCTATTTACACCTGCCAACCGGAGGGAGGGATGTACCAGCGAGTGCCAAGCAATAGACTTGTATGTTTCTAAAGAAGCAACTCTTTAGTATCTACATGCCACAAGGTTTGATGTTCCCATGTTATGACAAGGTGGCCTACAGTTTGAAAAGGTTATATACTAAATGAAATAGTGTTACTATTAGCGAAAATATATGTATAGAAACATATCACCTAAGATGTCATATGCACATATAGACATTTCTTTTACTGGTAAGGTTAGCCTTGCACAAAGACGCATACACCCACATAATACAAAAAGAAAGACAAACAGACTTACTGATACACAAAGAACGCACATACTATGCTCCAACTCTTCAGGACTTCAGGGAATACTAAAATAATAGCAGTCCTAATTCAGCTCATTCTCTTCCTATTATGCAACATCTCTAGGAACACCATTTCAACTCTTTTGTCTCATTGCCTCTTTATCCTCCATCACGCACAATTATGATAAAGACATTACCAGTTACCATAACATAGTTTGAGGAGTGAAACATGTGTAGGAGCATTGTCCCTCTGCTACCTCGAAAGTTAGCCTGTGGTGAACTAGAGAAGAGTGCTGCTCATTTATAGTGGGGGGCCTTCTTCTGCTGCTGCAATTTTCATGCTTTCAGTTCTCATTAAAACCACAAAAAGAGAACTGCAAAGGCCCCTCAGAGCCCGGGCCTTGGAAATTTCGCTATGCTAAACCACCATAATATGCGCCTCGGTCACACAAACATACTGAAGGGGGGCTCTTTGGATGCCGTGTAATAAGTCCTGGCGTGCTAGCCTTG
This sequence comes from Micropterus salmoides, assembly GCF_014851395.1. NCBI lineage: Eukaryota > Metazoa > Chordata > Actinopteri > Centrarchiformes > Centrarchidae > Micropterus > Micropterus salmoides. The sequence goes on from NW_024044570.1 coordinate 11,887,623, forward strand.
TAATTGGCCATAATTAAAAGGAGGCAGAAGGAGACAAGGATCTTCCTCTCAGCTTCAGCTGCCAGGCAGCAGGAAGTAGTAAAGACACGCTGTCTCTTCCTTTACTAGGTGCCACTCTGTCTTTCTCTTTGAGCCTCTTTTCTCTCTTTCTTCCCGTCACTCAGCATCTTTGTGAGGGCTATGTTTCAGGTCTCTGTTTGGAACCGCCATAGAGTAGAGGGGGGTGAGCTTGAGTGTGTAAAGTCTATCCCTCTTTATCCTTAAAACGCCTGCTGTCCTCACTGTATAACGTCTGTGTGTATGTTTGTGTGTGCACATGCTTCTTTACCATCTTTGTTTCTGTTGAGCCTGTAATTATTCAGTCTGCAGATGCTCAGACTGTGTTTGTTGTCATCTGTTTCCTGCTTGCAACCTCGTCAATATCATGTCTGCGCAACTTTCACGACACTACACCACATCTATACAGCTTGTCTTCACTCAGCAGGCCCATTACATTTATTAGATGGGGAATTCACTTGCTCCATTTTCCATGCAACTTGTTAATTTGGGATCAGGACCTCCTCTTGGATGACGCTCTTTATAAAACACATAACGTATGTCTTCTTCTGCACGCTTCCATTGAATTATTGAAGTTGCTCTAAAGCAAATCCAACATAGAGCCATTTACAAATGGGTTTCCTTTTCAACTTATCCTTTAACTTTGCTTTCTCTTCAGTATATGTTGTCAAGTCCAAGCAATTCAGCTGGACATAAGAACATTGAAACATGTGCAACAACAACAACAATTTCTCCTTTTTTCTGTAGATTCAGATTTCACCTTTACACTTTTACTCACAGATTAATTTCAATGTGGATTCATTTTAATGTGTTTGTGGGGAAAGAATAACCTGGATGGAAAACTTCATCCAGAAATGTTGGGACATTAATGATTACAGAACAAAAAACTTCATTTGTAATACAAACGTAATGCTAGTTTATCTTTCCCCAGTAAACATTTCTATTGTATGGCCATTATAATGTTCACAAAGTGATCATTTCTAATTTATGAAGCCCTCAATGCTGTCTGTTCCAAGTATCGCGGTGGCATTTCAGCCTCAGCTAGCATCTGCCTCTGCACACTGCTGACAGAAGGGAGAGTGCTGATGGGGCAGCGTTGAGCTATTGTTACCTGAGCGTCACTCACCGTGACCCAAAACAGGACAGCTGCTTGACTTAGCATCAAGTTGAAACACTGCCGAGGCAGGGTGGGAGGAAGGGGAAAAGGGAAGGAGAGGTGGGGGAGGAGAACAAGTTCATTTGCGTGCCAAGTTCATATGCGTGATTCGGAATGTGGGAGGCCTTATCTTGAAAAGTGTATTTAGAGATAGGGTGGAAAGAAATGTAAACATGAAAGAAATGTTGACAGGTATAGTCAGTGACATGAGGTACATGAGGTACATTTAAACCCACAAACCAGCAAGACTATAGTACTAATTCATCCAAACACAATGAAATTAGCACATATCTCAGAATTTATAGGTTTACTGGAGCTTCTATAAGCTCTTTTTCTGCTCACATTAAAATATTAACTCCATTTTGACTGCTTCTTTCAGCCCTACATACACATTTCCACCTAAACTTCTCAACCCAACTGAATTCTGCAGACTTCAGTTTCTCCTTTCTCCTAGTCTTCTCTGTTGTCAAAAGATGAAAAAATGACAAGAGGTCAGGCAGGGCCCAGTGGCTGACATATTTCCTGAGGCTGCGCCTGTGGTCTTCACAGCCAAAAACACACACGGACAGACAGTGGGAGGATTCTGCCATGACCTCTCACCCCAGCTGGGCTCCCTTGGGGTCAACAGAGGCCATGTTGCCATCTCTGCCGAGGCCAGCACCTGGATGACTAGACTCATCCACAAGGGAAAGGGTGGGAGTGTGTGTGTCTGTGCATGTGTCTGTGTGTGCACGGGCTTGGGTGAAGGGGGTCTCTGGGGAAATGAATCAGCCACTTAGTTCAGCCACCCGCCCCTTCACTTACAGAGCTTGCTTCAGCAAGACCCAAAGGTCAACTCTCACCCTTTCTCGCATTTCTCTGTCTCTTTTTGCCATTTCTCACTACCTCCCCCACTTCTCTCATCAGAGGTGAACAAGGAGCTATTTCAGAGTAATGTGAGAAACAGAGGTGGTTGCTCTGTGTGTATGTATATGTGTGTGAGAAATAGAAGGTGTAGGTCACTTTTGTCACATCAGAACACTATGTCACCTCCCACATCTGTCCTCTCTGCTAGCTGTTAAATTTATATAAAGAATTTAAATTATGGCAACATAAAGAAGACATAGTTAATTTCAGAGCACTGGTGCTCATATTTCAATTTGTTCCTTGGCTTGCATTCAAGTTGAAACAAACCAAACCAAAAGCACAATTCTATAATTGTACATATGAGAGAAAGCTGTAGTGAAGTATTTTACATCTTATGAAGGTGTAGGGGGGGAGCGAGCCTGCAGCAGGTAATCAAAAAATCTGCAAGATCACCATCTAAAAGCTAAGTACTCTGTAAGACTGCAGAAAAAAAGTCATGCAGGTAGCATATATGCACCTGGATAATGTGGATTTACACTGGAGATGGCAAATTGCTAACTTCACAAGGAATGCTTTGTCAAAATTATGGCTCTAAGCGATTATGGTTAAATATGCTGAGCAGCATGATACCCATTCAACAACTACTCTTTCATCAAGGCTCATACCCCTTACACTCAAAATGCTGTCCCCATTGAAAGCTTGGAATGGTATATATTGCAAAGTATAAAACCATGTAAAATGAGCAGGTCTCAGTGTGTGTGTGTGTGTGTGGCAGTGTGTGCAATCATGTTCTTTTGGTGCATTTATCTTGTGCATGTGCTTTTTTCCCCTGATGGTTGTGTGTGCTGTAAATGTGTGAACAGAAGAGTGTGTTTTTGCGTGCGTAGAGCCCAAAGCGTAACAGTTGGGGCTATCTCTTACCTCGTCACCCTATACGAGAGCAGTGTGTGCCAAAGGTAAGAGAGAGGAGTCAGATTTGTTCACTGTATGACACTCATGCCGTCGTATCCCACCGCATCACGCCCACTGACGGAAAGTCGGCATCTGCCCAACATGCTTCCACTGGGCATATTAACATGGGCCGATACACAAGCCCACACATACACAATCACAGGGACACACACATGCAATATACACAAAGAGAAACTGGAGAAACTGGAGGCACACACCCATACCAACACACCTAAGGGCAGAGAGGAGAGGGAGGATACTGTTATGAGTGAGAGAAACACGGAGAAGTTGATTTGTGAGTGAGAGTGTGTGGTGCTGTTATGGCTGACATCTGGCTGTAAGAGAATATGTGGCTACTTAGATGCCCGGGGGCCTGGGGCTGTTGACAGCCTCCCCCCATGCGCCTCCTCCTGCCTGATGGCAAAGACAGATAGCAACGGGGCAATGTGGCCTTCCTCCAACTGTGACTTAACCACTGTTGGAGAGAAAATGTCCTTATCAAATTATTCACTCTAAAACAGGCATAACATTTTCAAACTGATGAAAAAAATGGAACCACTAAGATGATATAAGCTTAACTGTTGCTCCAAAATGCAAATTCACATTCCCCAACAAATGGGAATATCTTGCAATGCTTTAGAAAAAGGCACATCACTCCAAGTGCATCAAGACACTTATACCTGCCTCAAATAAGTGGGTGGTAGGTCATTTTCAAAAGGAACATCCCCTTGTTAAGACCAGGGGCTGAATCCTCATGTCTGGTAAGTAAATAACTTCAACCGTTTGGTAAATAATTGCCTTTAACACATGAAAACTGAATAAATTTTTCAGTATATTCTGGGGACATAAAGACATAAAATTAAGGAGACATTAAAAAGTATATTAATGCTTAAAACTAAATCTCTGTCCTTGATCTTTTTAATGTGAAAATCAATATACTATTAATGCAATAAATTACCAGCACAAATGCTTACTGTATTACACAATTGACCCCTTATGTCCCACACCTATAAATCAACGGCTTCAGAAAATAAAGAAAAACAATGAATTTAAACTGACTATGTACAGTATATAGACTTATTAAGCTAGATATGTTTTGCAGTGCACACATCCGGAGGGAAGGGGGAGTCGCATTCACAACACTCCATCATACAGCAGAACTGGAGATATCATTGTGTGGCTCTGCGGCATCTAGTTTCCAAACTCTTCCATTGCCTCAGAGCAGCAGGCCAGTGCAATTGGATCTGTCAACCGCGTCCATCAGATAGCCAGCATGGCTGTGTCTACCTCTGTCTACCTGTCAAAGCTGTGTGGCTGTCATCCAACCAGTCAGACAGCCATTGCCCGGCCACCGCCCCTGCCTTATCAGGATAATGAGCTGCATTTAGGTCCATTATGAGTTGACCCCGAGGACTTTCTCTGCTGCTAAGCGGGGGCCTTGTGCCAGTGATGGACAGCGGGAATGTGATATGGGGCTGGGTTGTGCTGAAAGAGCAGGACTGCAGGGGATAGAAAAGAATAAACAGTGCATGTGTTGGCCGGCTGCCTCAGGACAGTGATAATTTAAGATAGGAAGGGAAAGTCTGCAGTAGGTTCACACCATTTCATACATATTACAAGACATACTGTAAACAAACAAGAACACTGTTGAGGAGACTGGCAGCTTTTTCACTTTACTTCCATACCACCTTACTGTACAGGGGGAAAATATTAAATCATCTCTGTCATGCTGCTGTTTGTTTACAGGACTTACACCAAAGTATTACTGAACCAACCAGACAAGCAATACTAAGACAGCAGTGTTTAACAAGACTCCAAGCCTGGAACCCCAGTAGCAGTCCCTAGAGGATGCAATGTTCATTACATCCCAAAAGCAACCCCATGTTTTGGATAAAACAAAACAACATACTAAAAAGGTTGCTATTCTGGCTGAAAGTTCCGAAGTTTATCCTGTGGGTACTTGTATGGCTTGTGGCACAAGATGAAAAGTCAGGGGGTCATCAAAAACAAACACATCCATCCTCTGAAGATTATAACCATGCTCAGCAAATTACACAGAAATCCAGCCATTGTCACTAGTTTTTCAGCAGTCTTGTCATGACCTGTCAAGTCCAAAATATACTGGCTCAAGACTGCGGCTTTTTTATCTTTAGTATAAACATCCACCAGGAGCAGCTGGCCACATGTCAGCACAGGTAGACACAGTTTATACCACCGTACTATTTTCCAGCATCAATACCCCACAAAAGCAGACTTTTTTTCACTCCCTCTTGCACACATCCTTGCTACTGTACCTTAATTTCATCTCTTATCAGGTTATTGTTCTGTGGCTTGTAGCTGTCACAATGGATTTTTTTTTTTTTACAACCCACAATCCTTGTATAATATTTAAAAAGTCATTCCCTAGTGAGCCATAGGTAGAGAGACTGTCTTTTTGGGTGTTGACCCTCTGGAAACTACATGAATACTATACCAAATTGAACGGCAATCTAGTAGTACTCAAGATATCTTGCTCTGGAAAAACTGTGACTAAAAAACTGATCAACCAACGTTACCGTTTGTACGTGCCCCTTCTGTCTTGCAACTAGGGCAGACAAAATGATTCATGTAGGATCTTAAGAAAATACATGTACAAGTTCTTGTGTTTGTACATATGGTCCTAAACTATGGTACTTCCATATGTACAGTCTGGAAAAACAGATAACCATTTCCTAAATGTTGCTGAAACAGTTAGTCCATTAATCACTCCTCAGAAAATTAAACAGCAAACAGTTTGATAATCAATTCATCATTTGAGTTACTTTCAAGTAAAAATGTCCAACATTTCCTGGTACCCTGCGATGGACTGGTGACCTGTCCTGGGTGTACACCGCCTTTCACCCGATGTCAGCTGGGATTGGCTCCCCGCAACCCTGTAAGCAGGATAAGCGGTTGACGATGGATGGATGGATGGATGGATGGTACCAGGTTTTTAAATGTAAAGCATTTTCTGCTTTTTTTTAAAGTCTAGATGGGCCATGATTACATGAATGAATAAATGAAACAAAATAAAATAATTTTGTCAATTAAATAAATAAATGATGAGATATATTAAACAGAAATGACATATTAATATCAAATGAAAAATATAAATACTTCCACCTAAATTATTTTTTTTTTTTTAAACCTGTCCTGCCCAGCAACCTGGTATAGAGTATAATGACCTGGATACCATATTGTGCCAGACAGATTTTACTTTAACAAGAGAGTATTTAAATACTCCTTTGTCTGTTTTATTATTTATTTGTATTGTATTGTATTTATATGTATTGATTTGTCACCGGGCCGGACAGGGGGGCAGACACGGGGATGGGGGGGCACAAACAGACAGCACAGAGAAAGGACAACACCTGTAAGAGAAGGGGGAAAGGGGGATGGAAGGTGGGGACAACAGGGAAAAGCTGTGGGAAACACCAATTGCAGAAAGCAACGAAACCTGCAATAGAACAGAGAGGGGGGCTTGGGGAGGAGAAAAACAACAACAACAAACAAACACAAACAAAAACAAAAATAAAAATAATAATAATAGTAAAAGACAACCAGCCGAACAGCAGCAATAAACAGCTGACATATTAAGACATATTAAGACAACTAAGAGAACAATGAAAACAAGAAACAGTCACACACACTAAATAAGCAACACAACACAGCCACGAGAGCTGGATAATAATTAATTTAAATAAGTAACTGAAAGAAAAGCATCAGGAATAATTCTACCAGGGACAACCTAAATTTGTTTGTGTCTGTGTGTGTCTGTGTGCGTGTGGGTGAATGTGTCTGTGATGTGTGTGTGTACATGTGTGTGCGCATAAGCCTGTTAAAGAATGTAGTTGTTGGTGAGAGTGAGACGCCACGACTGTAACAGGCAGGCAAGAACCCCAGTAGCCAATAGGGGTGGGAGAAAGAAAAAGAATAAATCAAATAAAAAAAAAAACAAAGATGCACATCCCAGATGCACCGCGATGCAAACGCAGAAGACCCCGACCCAAATGCCAGTTGACAACGTAACGCAAAAAGCGTAACCCGCGGAAGAGCAGCGCCCGGACCGACCGCGGCGCAGACACAACATAGACCAGTGCTCCCCCCACCCAGCACCCCACCGCCGCGCAGCAAACAACCAAAATGCCCAAATGCCACGCAATCATCAACACCAATGCACAAGTGACGAGCCAACGCGCACACTGCGCGAGCACGGCGACACCCAATGCCCAGCAGCCCCCCGTGAATCCCGCGTGCGAGGTCGGGCAAACGAGAGAGAGCAAACGGAACAACACGAAAGCGAAAGCCAGCAGAGAGAAACACCAGCAGCAAGTCCCAGCCCGGTAGCAAACGCGCCGCATAGGTCACCGTGCACCCGCCAATAAAAGTCCACTGTCCCCCCAACCACCGGAAAAAACTAAGGCCGCCGGCGCCAGCCGACATCCCCCAACACCAGCCAAACCAGCAACGAGGCAAAATCAACTAGCTCAGCTGCATGCCACCAACAACCCACCCACCCGTCAAGGGCACAAACCCAGAACAAACCGGAGCACAGCCCTGCCCCGCACCCACACTGCACATACCTCAGTATCCAGAGGTGTCCAACAACTGGCCGACAGAGAAATGGGGAAGCACGGATCCGAGGCCAACGAAGCAAAACAGGGACGCAAACAGGTCCCTCCAAGCCAACGAGGAAATGCCTCCCCCGGACTCCAATGCACAAACTAAACGCCCAGCAGCCATCCAGAGACCCTGCCCAGGGAAAAAGCATAATGCATCAAGATGCATCAACAATCGCCCCACAATCCCACCGCAGCCCACCAAACCGCAATCGGATCAACCCACGCAGAGACCCCCACCCCCAGAAGCCAGGACACCCTGCGACCCCCCAAAGCGCAAAGGACCCCAGACCGCATGTCCCGGGGGAAGCTGTACACCGCCCCAAGGAAGAACAGCAGAAAGCCGTGCCGGGAGCGATAACGCGGGAGAACCAGGCCAACGGTCCCCCAGCCCAGCCAGAGGCATCCCTCCCTACAGTGCAGGCAGTGACAGGAGAGGAGAGGAGAAAACGGGCCCCCAGGCCCAGGGACACACCACCCGCCCAGAAATGAGCAAAGGCCACAAGCCCGAGTCCCCAGAACCCTAGGTCAAGGGCGGGCCCCCACGCCAGGGGAGCCCCGACCCCCCCCAGCCCACCCCAGATCAGGCAAGGCTGTCACCAACCCCACAGCACCCCCGACGCCCGGGGCTCCAGGGGTAGAACACGAGGCCAATGAGAATCTCCCCAACTCCTTCAACCCCTCTGCCTGCCTCTTACTACTTCCACCTAAATTAAATAAATAAGTAAGCACATTTACACCTTGTACAAAAATTTAGACAGGCCTACATAGCCTACTGCACACACAACACAAATACCCATTCATGCACAAAAATAAACGAGAGATGAAACCACACAGATATATAATTTTACTTTCCCCTAGCTCTCTTATTATATCAAACTTTCTCTCCTCCACTTTCTTTCTTGCTCCTAACAAGCTCCTCTTTGTTTTTTGCACCAACAAATTGCTTTGAGGACAAACCACAATAAAAAAAAAAAAGAAAAAAAAAACACCAGAGAGAGTGGGAAAACCTACAAATCTTTGCCCGAAGTGACGCACACTCATTAAAATCATCACAGGGGATAATTAGTACAAGGGGGTAAAATTAATGTTAGGTACTGAGGGGAGGACATGACCGATGAAAGGAATAAGGGGCAAAAGTGGTGGGAAGACGAGTCAGCAGAATGAAACATATGGGAACTGTGAGTCAGGGACAGCTGTGAGTATGCTTCAAAAATGGGTGGGAATGGCCGAGCACACACAGAGAAATATAAACAGACACACAATTGCAATGACCAAATTTTACCATATTTAAACCACATTTAAACACACCTGTGCACATGCCAAAGCTGGATGCACACACACACACACACACACACACAGACGCACAAACACGTTTACAGCAGCCCAAAAAATAACTGCTACATAAAGGCACTCTAAATAGAGCAACTGGCCATATTTTCCATGTTCTGGTCTATTTAGCTTGATGTGATTCATACAGACATCTCTGCAAACTTATCCAGTTTTATTGACATTGCTTAGGTTTACTATTCAACAAACAAGGATGGTGAAAGTTCACTGAAAATAGGCCTGCAGCTGTTTTGGGTCTGTCGTGACTTCATCACTAATTTAATTCAGCAGTGACATTGGATATTTCTCAAGATGGCGACCATTGCACCAGAACAACGCTGCAGAGATCCTGTACATTAATGATTTATTGGCCATCAGATGGTTAATGGCTTGCAGTGTGTGTCAGTGCAACCTTATCTGCTATTATTGCTGCACACTAGTTTGATTGCTTTGCATCAGTTTGACAAAATACCCATAGGCTCAGGCTTTCTCTTTCCCTCTCTGTGCCTTCGTGGTCTTCATGACTTACAGCTGGATTGATATTTTTATGGGTACAAACAAGCATTCTAATGCAAGACTATTAATAATGCAACCCTTAGTCTATCTTCATGTCAAAGAGATTTATAGTTATGAACAATTCTTTCTTTTGTGGTGGCTTTTAAAAATTAATTTTAACACAATGGAGAATAGTTTCACTTTAAAGAGGCAGTGAATGCAAACAGTAGTCTGGATTGATTGCAGCTTGTTTGTTGGTCATAAGTCTGATGATTTGAAGAGCGCCCTGCATGGTGTGTTTTCTTGGCTTTGTTTGCTGGAAAGAGTAATTGTACCAGTCTTAAGTGTCCTGTTTTTTACGAGCTGCATTAGTGTTTTCCATCCAGCTGCAATTACGGGCTATTCATACACAGGGCAGGCCCTCCTCGGCCAGTGCTGCTTGGTACTTTCTGGGAACATCTAGCAGACAAGCTATCTATTGTTATGCAAAGCATACAGTAAATACGTTGGTCTGCAAACATACACTGAACAAACACTTTTGTTTTTGCCCCGATTCATCATGAGCTGAACTCAAAGATCCAAGACTTTCTCTGTGTACACAAAAAGCCTATTTCTCTCATTAAATCTGTGTTAGTGAGCACTTCTTTGCCAAGAGAATCCATCCACCTCACAGGTGTGGCATATCAAGATGCTAATCAGACAGCATGGGCATTGCACAGTTGTGCGTTAGGCTGACCACAATAAAGGGCCACTCGAAAATGTGCAACTCCGTCACACAGCACAATGCCACAGATGTCACAAGTTTTGAGGGAGCATGCAATTAGCATGCTGACTGTAGGAATGTCCACCAGAGCTGTTGCCTGTGAACTGAATGTTCATTTCTCTACCATAAGCTGTCTCCAAAGGCGTTTCAGAGAATTTGGCAGTACATCCAACTGGCCTCACAACTGCAGACCACATGTAACCACACCAGTCCATGACCTCCACATCCAGTATCTTCACCTCCAAGATCTTCTGAGACCAGCCACCCGGACAGCTGCTGCAACAATTGGTTTGCATAACCAAAGAATTTCTGCACATACTGTCAGGAACCATCTCAGGGAAGCTCATCTGCGTGCTCATCGTCCTCATCGGGGTCTCGACCTGACTGCAACTTTGCATAGCCATTGAAGAGGAGTGGACCACATTTCCACAGGCCACAATCAACAACCTGATCACCTCTATGCGAAGGAGATGTGAAAATGCACATTTTATAGTGACCTTTTATTGTGGCCAGCCTAAGGCACACCTGTGTAATACCCATGCTGTCTGATCAGCATCTTGATATGCCTCACCTGTGAGGGGGATGGATTATCTCGGCAAAGGAGAAGTGCTCACTAACACAGATTTTGACAGATTAATGAACAATATTTGAGATAAATAGGCCTTTAGTGTGCATAGAGAAAGTATTAGATCTTTGAGTTCAGCCCATGATGAATGGGGGCAAAAACAAAAGTTTTGCGTTTATAATTTTGTTCAGTGTACATAAAGTGTAGAACTGGCAAAACACTGCAGATCCCATGCAAATATCGCCTTTGACTGTTGAACATGAGCAAACCACGTCAAGCTCCATGCAAATGTATGTTTGTGGCTTACTAAGTCAATATTAAGTCAAGCAATATTCTCAGGTGAAGCAGTGAAAAAAGAGAAGTCCCAGATGTCCCAGGACATATTTTAATACCTGCTGGACATTTGTCTCAAATAACATCACTCCTATACCTCCTCCTTCCTTCAAAAACCACCCCTAATACCAAATAGGTTACACCACTGACAAAATATGCCAATGATTTACCCATATATACTACAGACTTTGAGCAGCAACCACAGTCATGTGCTTATAAACCACTCCCTGGTGCTACGTAATGCTTACATATCGGAAAAGCATTCCATCTGGTACATCCCAGTGGCCCAGACTCTTCCCCCCTCACAACCACAGTGGGACTGGGAATTTCAACCATTCCTAAAAGGCCCAAATGAGTTTCCATCCTGGGAAAAGAGCTGATGGCTGGTTAGGTTAAGGTTAGTCAAATCAAATAAAGTGTTTAAGTTTTTAGAGCTTTAGGCCCAAGGCTTTTCAGGGTTCTCTCACATCGTTCTGTTTTTTACCGCCTGCTCCAGATGTACATGGTATTTTCCAATAATTCCAATTTGGACAATAGGGATAATTAAAGGATAATTAAATAAGAGTTGGTAAACCATTTTAGGTGATCAAGTATGTGATCACACTGTTAGCATTGTGTTTCTCAAGGAGTAAGTCATTAATTATACTTTACTAATATATGTTTCTTTAAAGTAGTATTTTTTAAATAATTAGCCCACACAATATTTTCTTTAGGCTGCTGTTGTGTGCTTTATGAACTGAAAAATGCCAGGTTGGAACACCTAGCCCCAGTCAATGAATAACAATTGTTTTAATACAATAAAAGCCCTACTTTGTCACTCATCCAACCTGAAAGCCATATAACCATAGACAATAGATACAATTAGAGTTTTATTTCTGCTCTAAAGAGCCAAATTTGATGTGCCTTTGTTTCAGTTAAGTGTTGAGCTTTTCCTAAATTCTTTTTATGCTTAGAGAAATTACTACCTATTTTCAATGATTAGATTAATTACTATATATAATTTGCAGCTCTACTGAACTGTTTCAGTGCCCAATTCTGTTTAATATGTTACCTGAGGCACTAAACTTGAATGATATTTTAAACGTTCCTCCACTACCGTCCCACACTGAAGTGAGCTTTTATGCTGCAATAAAGTTTGCTCACGACAGCAGAAGAACAGGAGCATTCGCGTGGCTGGTTAATGTGTAACTTGTTCGACTAGTGCTGGAGGGACAGAAGATAAGCTGTGTTAGTTACTCTCCTTTCGTGGCCCTGATGCACCAAGACGACCTCAAAAAACTAGCACCAAAAAAAGCTGACTGATCAAAGGCTTTGTGTCAAAGCACATCCTATGCAAATAAGATGCACTTGAACACACAGTTATGAGTAGAGCTGATGACCAGTTGACCACCAACGCGAACATTTGTTCTATGCTGAGGAAAATTACTGGTCACTTGGCTTTGCACTGGCATTGTCAGCTAGTCTTTGGTTGCGGAAGAAAAAGAAAAAAAGAAACAAACAGACTGATAGGAAGACACCAAAGTAAGTAATGAAATCAGGTGTCTGATGGCTTATGTCCTAGATGCGTAACATGTAAAGGCAACGTCCCTGATTTGAATCCCCAGCAGGGGATCAATGCAGCACGTTACTCTCTCTTACCCTCTCCCTCCCCACATCTCCTCTAGCGGGCATTTAGACCAAAATAAACAGGCAAGGTGTTCCTTCACACACAGGTGGGACAATAAATGGACGTCACAACACAGCACACCAATGTATTATATTATGAGGAAAGATTTTATTGCTCTGGAAAGTTATCACAGCGACAATCATCTTTGTGTTTTTGCTGGAGCCCTCTCCATTGGAAGCACACCGCGTGCACCAAAGGACAAGTCTCAATGGAGGGGGCTGATTTTTTAGGCAGGACTAAAGTTGGTCTGAATGAGGCCTTGGTCCATGCTAGCTGTTTTCACATAAAGCCAAAAATGCCCAGAAAGTATGTAAGCAAAATGGCAGTAAACAGTGCAAAACACATTGCCAAAACTACGGCCAGTGATCAGCCACCAATGCTCAACTGGACTGCTAGATGTCCATTTGATGTGTCAGCCACCATAGTAACCATACAGACCTGAGGCGCAAGCTTTTCCTTTCACACTAGATTTGGGACATTTTGGGAGAGGGTCGGCTGAACTATGGGAAAATCCTAACATATAACTACTAAAGCATGGGAAAATGCAATCCTATGTTACCACACTATTCACCCTCAATTTCATGGCAGTGCTTTAAAGTGACACATAGTGTGATAAAGCTTCACTGATAGCTTAAGTTCTATCATTAAAGACTTAATACTGAAATAAAGAAAGTAGTTTTATTTTATTGTCTAAACTTCTCAGTGCAGTTTCTTCAGTTAGCTACTCATTGAAGCAACCTGTTTAAAACACTTGAATATTTTTTTAAGCAGTAGGACACTAGTCATGCACTAGTCATGCAAAGTGCTTCTAATAATTGTTTTGGTATTAGTCATTTCGTCTTATGAAAGTCTTTGGTTCACAGTAAGAGAGATGCATCTCCTTCACATGTTCTGTTTTACTTCCCCAAATGATTCTGTTTCCAGACAATTGTGACGTCAAGCGCATCTGAGTGAGTGTGTGTATTAGTGTGAGAGAGCTGATATTTGTGTACATGTTTGTCAGCTTTTCTCCACAAGGCCTGTCACTCTGCATCTTGTGATACAGCAACCACACATGCGTGATTGTACGCTCAGTACAGGCATGAGTCATTCACCTTTTGACAGAGATTTAGCAAATCTGCTTGAACTTAGCTGCATGTGGTTTCACTTTAAGGCTCCTAACATGGCGTGCATCAAACACAATACTGTGAACTGAATGAGTGGATTTACGTTAAGGTGTGTGTGGTAAATCTCCATGTTTAAAGACGGTGGTGAGTGTTTGTATATGTGTGTGTATGTGTGTGTGTGTGTGTGTGTGTGTGTGTGTATGTGTACCAGCATGCATGCGCGCGTGTGTGTCCTCCAGTAGAGGTGACCACTAATGAGCATCTATAGCAGAGTGACCCTGTGGTCTGTGGAGAGAGCCAATGTGCTGTGGGTGAAAGAACGCACACACACACACATGCATAATGAATATTCACTTATAGGTCAGTCTGTGTGTGTGCGTGCATGCGTGTGTATTTCTGTGTTTGTGTGTATCATGATGACCACCACCCCCTCATTACCTCCATCATGGCTGGAAACAATCAGCCACTCTGCCCCAGTTGTAGGCCAGAGTCAGGCGTTGCAGACCTACAGACCTAGCATTAGAGAAGCCTCGATCACCACAGCCTGACTGGCCTCAGATTGGATCCAGCTTTCCAAACTATGGGCAGCTCAAATCGAAATGCCCCCCACCCCCTTTTCAACGATGCATGTTAAATGGCTACACATAAAATGTATTAATTGCCATATATTATCAACATATTACTTTTGAGTTGATATATTTGGAAAAAGTGAGTTCAACCACTATTAACATATTACTATTAATATGAATTGTGAATGTTATTAAAGCATTAAGTGCACACTAATGCTTAAACAGTTATGGATACATGTATTTATTATATCATGCATTTTTATACAAGGTTTACATTGTTATTTTCTAACTTCATTAATATACACTTGAGTCTAAATTAACTCTATTTAAGCAAATGGAAGCAAAATCTAGTAACTTTTTTCAAATCTATTGCTGTGTCACAGAAGACAGGTAGAGGTGCATGTGTTGGCAAGTGACTACATGGCACATATAATATCATGACTGTTGCTTTCCCTAGTAAAGGAAACTGGCTATCATTGGTTATGAGAACATATTAGTAATCAGCTTTAGATTTTAACCCATTATCTATAACACTGGTTGTTGAGTGATTTACTGTGATCTCACAATCAAATTAAATTATTAATGTACTAAGATGCATACATTGTGTGTATAGGTTAAACTACAACGCCAATGTAAGATACATATATAACATGACATGACTGTCTGCTTTCAACATCTAGGTTACAAAACAAAGAACTCACATGTTGCTCCCCTTATGATGTGGCAACAAAACTGCTTATATACAGTGCTAAAAAAAATAATTGTGTACTACTATGACTTGAGAAATTACCTACTATACTTGCAGTAGTTATGCACACATGCAGTTATTTTAATGTGGTACATAGGTCACTGTTAATAATCTAGATATTGATAGTCTAGTGCATAATCACATTTAGTAGATCTTGTATTTTTCACATTTGCTTACAATGATGTTTTGATCATTGTAAAAGACACTGCTGAGTGACTTGATTGTTGTTGGCAGGTGTGAAATAGTATCAAGTGTAGATGTGTCAATACATTACAATTCTACATTTATATACATTTTTACAACAACACATTCCTGTCCAACAGCTTTTGAGGGATGGCACGTCTTTGAAATTCCAAGTTAAAGGTATTTGTGCATTGTGTGCATATGCAAATACACAAACCTATTCAACTGCAAAGAAAATTTTCTGTAAAGGTATGCTTACATTTACAAAATGTTAGGACAGCACATGTCTCAACACATGTTGAGACAGTAGCAGAGAGGGTAAGGTACTTGGGGATGCCTGCGCACACATAAAGACACACACATACTCATACTGGGCAGGGGACAGTGAGAGCAAGCCAGGCTGTTATTCTAGTCCAGGCTGGCTGAGTTGACCATATAATCTCCAGGGTGGAGTCCATATTGGGTTTCTAGGCAATTCACTGTTTTTGGCCTGCTTGTTTTGTGATTTAGCTAAAGAGGGAGAGAGAGAGGAAAACAAGTGTGGGTTGTTTTTCTTTCTGTCCGGCATACTGTTGATGAGTTGTAATGTAGTGTAATACAAGTGGTGGTTAACCTCAATGGCCAAGAGAAGAGAAGGAGCGGAAGGCAAGAAGAAAAAGACAAAACAAAAGAAGCAATGGAAAAAAAGAAGGAAAAAGTGAAAGAAAAAAAGAGAGGAGGCAAAACATATGAGGAGACATATACATACACGTAAGGTGGTGGGTGGGTTGGTCTCGAGAAACTTGGAAACGTGGAAAACAAAGTTGTCTGGCAGTATGAACACGCCTGCTGTGCATTTTGTTTACAGCTATAGTGGGAACGTGGTATGGGGACGGAGGACTTATTGTGCACAATGACACGACAGCTTGCAACTAGCAACAGATACCATCTGTCATTGTTGTGCTGGGGAGATAAGGCTACAAAAGTTGTCAAGGCTGTCATTGTCAAATGCCTTTACTGGAAAATAGCTCCTTAATCACACTGAGATGAAGGAACAGTACACTCATTAAAACATTGTGTTCATATTTTGCTGTTTTTCAAAGGTTTCAAGGTTTCAAAGGTATTTGTCACATACTTATACAAGATGCGCAGTGAAATGTTTTTGTGACATGTACTGTACTTCTGTGTTCAATTGAAAGTAAAATAAAAGAATACAATAAATACAAAACAATAAAGAAAAGTTGTAATTAAATTATAAGTTATAATTAAGTTATGGTTATGGCTACTTTACATGTGCAATAGTAATTAAATCAATGTGCAATAGTTATGAATGAAGAATATTATTATATATATAAGTTAAACCTAGATTGACAGCCAGATGTACAAATGTTAAAGTTCAATGGCTGGTATAAAAATGTTAAAAGTGTATTAAAAGTTAAAAAGTGTTCAGAGTGCAGAGTTCAGGGCTCTGATTGCCACAGGGAAAAAACTGTTCCTCATCCTCTCTGCGCGTGTTTTATGACAGCGCAGGCGTCTACCTGAGCTGAGGGTTACGTTTTTTTACAAAAGTTTATTGCAAGGGTGATGGGGATCCTTGATAATAATTTTGGCCCTGTTTGTACAGCGTGTGATGTATAAGTCATGCAGAGGGGGATGTGTGTGCCTATGGTCCGCTCCGCGCTCCTCACCACCCTCTGCAGGGCTCGCTGGTCCCCACAGGACCTGTTACCATACCAGACAGATATGGTTCCAGTCAGTATGCTCTGTACAGCAGCATAGTAGAAGGAAATCATGATCCGATTGCCTTTCTCACCATGGTGTCCGTGTGTACAGACCATGATAAATCCTTGTAAATATGCACTCCGAGGTATTTAAAACTGCTCACCCTCTCCACTGGTGTCCCGTCTATCAGGAGAGGGGTGTAGGTCTTGCGACGTTGTGGGCAGAAATCCACCACCATCTCCTTGGTCTTCTCCCCATTAAGCAGTAGGCTGTTGTCCTTGCACCACGTTGTCAGGTCTGACACCCCCTGTAGATAGGCCAGTTCGTTGTTGTTAGTGATCGGGCCCACCACAACCATGTCACCCGCAAATTTCATGATGGTGTTGGAATTGTGCCTGGCGGCGCAATTGTGGGTATACAGGGAGTACAGCAAAGGACTCAGCACACAGCCCTGAGGGACACCAGTGTTGAGGACGAGGGAGTGTGATTTGTGCCCTCCCGCTCTGACAACCTGAGGCCTGGCAGTCAGGAAGTCCAGGATCCAGGCACACATTAATGGGTTCAGGCCCAGGTCATACAACCCTAGTAGCCAGCCTGCTGGGGACTACAGTGTTGAAAGCTGAACTGTAGTCTATGAACAGCAGTCTGACATCCTCCTCTTACGATGTCAAGGTGGCATGCATGACCTGGGAAATGGCGTTGTCTGTGGATCTGTTGGAGCGGTAGGCGAACTGCAGTGCAGGTCTAAGGTGCTTTGAAGAGAGGAGCAGATGTGGTCCTTTACCAACATCTCAAAGCACTTCATAACCACTGAGGTCAGTGCTACGTGACGGTAGTCGTTCATACCGGCTGGGGAGGCATTGTTCGGCACAATGATGATGGTGGACATTTTGAAGCATGTGAAGACTGTGGATTGTGCAAGAGAGAGATTGAATATGAAGGTGAACACTGGAGCCAGAAGGTCAGCACAGGTCCTGATGACACGTCCTGAGATCCTATCCAGGCCTGCCGCCTTTCTGGTGTTCACCCTTTTCAGCTCCCTTCTCACGTCATGCTCAGAGAGAACGGGGCTGAGTGCTGCCCCACTGGTAGAACTCCTTCTATCTGCATTAGTCAGGCCCGTGTTAGCATGGCCAGCGTTAGCATTGCTAGCTTCAAAACGTGCATACAAGGAGTTTAGTTCATTCGCCAACGTCGCGTCCGCACTCCCCATGCAGGGGTGAACCCTTTTATAGTCCGTGATCTCATGTAATCCCTGCCATATGCTTCGTGTGTTTGGCCAGCAAGCCCAGGGAGGGGCTACAAACACACACACACAGCACCTGCATTCCCACAGTAGTCCAAGTCAACAATCACAGCCCACCGCACCCTCCCCCCACAACACTATCAGAAAGGGAGGAACGAGTGTGTGTAGGGGGGAAGGAAACCCTTGGAGAGACAGAGAAAAGGGAGTGATTTAATCTCTTCTCCCCTGGATGAGAGAAGCTGGAAGGGCCTGGAGTGGAGGTGGGAGTAGAGCAAGAGCGGGGGAGTGAGTGATGGAGGGGAGAAGGGTCAGAGGAAAAGGGAGGAAAGCGATCCAGCTGAGACTGCAGATCTACACAGAGGCCCTGTGCCAATGTCAAGGTGCTGAGTGAGCTGTGCTGGGAGCTCCAGACACACACAGAGGCTTACTCTCAATTTGAGGTCAAAAATAGCCACATTGCTTAGAGCACAAACACACTCCTCACTTGCTTTCCTGCTAAATTCAGTAGTGAACACACACACAAACATATGCACACTCCGCAGACAGTCAGATGTATGCGAACAACACTTACTCTAATGCACACAATCTCTTTGCTCTCAAGTGCCCTCTCGCCCTCTTCACTTCAGAGGAAACTCTTTTTGCTTCTGTCTTCCTCGAGCCGTAAACACACTCCTGTCAGATGAGACAAACTGACCTGACAAGACACACATACAGCCAGAATGGGCTCCATTGAGCTCTAATTACCAGGCCTGCTGAGATGTTCTTTGACCCCCAGAGACAGGCTGTTTGGCCAGTGGTGGAATGGTGAGAATGACACTCATGGCCAACACTGACCATGCTTGATGTGTCCATGTGAGTTTTAGTCTGTGTGTGTGTATGTATGTGTGTGTGCAAACCTGCTGAGCTTCACAAATGCGTGAGTGACTTTGCATGCAGATATTACTAGGCAAGACAAAAACAAAACCCTCTGTGTAGTCTGTGGTTAGTTTGGTTAATACAACTACTTGATCACATTCCTCCTGTATAGTATCTGTGAGAACATAAGGCACCGCAGAATATCTTATCTATTCCTTATCACACTGACTTTGGTTTAGTCGCGCCAGTCTTTTCTGGTCTTTTCTATAGACTCCTCTCTGTGAAGGAAGAGACATATCCCTTTCAGCTTGCCCTTCTGGTTCTCTGCAACCCTCTATCTGCTCTGCTTATCAGGCCGACTTCAGCTCAGACACTCCTGGCCTCCCCTTGTCCTCAGCAGTATGACATTGACGAGACGTACAGTATTGAGATCTCCAGACTAATGTCTGTCTCTCGCTCTATCTCTGTGTCTGTCTAAGTACCAAATGAAATGAGAGTGAACTGATGTATGAAGCTGTCTGCTGTGAATACAGAGTTTCACAAAATATTTCTCACCTTGTTTATATGTTGAGTAAAGTATTTGTGAATACTTACATATAGTTGTAGGTCTCTCACTAATCATTTTTCTGACTTGACATGACATGATACCTGCAGCATTCTGAGCTCAGTTGATAGAGTAATGTTATCAATAACCATAGCACAGAATCAACAAAAAAGTTGTAATCTGTAGTTAAAATGTTGTCAGTCAAATCAGTTGGTATTGGGACACTCCAATGCAGGTGTTTTTTGTCTTTAATATTATTTGCTCCCACAAGACAATTCTGCTTATATTAAGAAATGCTTGCACAAGACCTCTCTTGTGACTACCACACAGTGATGATGTACCATCATAATGTTTTTGTCTTTTTAACTGTGAATGTTGTTTTGTTCCCACTTCACACATGTCGAAAGATTGCTGGAAGGAGTGTCCCCAGCAAGCAAATGGGAAGAGTGTCATACACGTAAAATCAACTATGGCCCAACAAAGGGGCTGTCTCACTATGAACAAATCAAGGCCAGAAGAAACACGCTGCGAACCACAGCAGACAACGGAAATGATCTCCTTATTACTTGAGCTTCTAGTACTTTTTACCAGTGAGATCACTACCTCCACTTATTTTATGGTTGTACAGAGCCAGCAATGACAATAAATATACATTTCAGGTAAAACGTGAGACTAGAGGGGTGGGGGAGCTATGGGATTTATGATATGGCCATTTAACTCTATCTACAACATTTAAGACTGGATAAGCTGCACCGTGTGTAGCTGTACAATTGGACGATAGCTGTATAACAGACACAGGGTGGGGGACCTGTATTTCATGGTCAACATTAAAAGGGGTAGAAATATGCAGTTCACATTCACGGCCTCATACACTGATTCAGCGTCAAATAATAGCTTCCTGATTTTATCCATTGTACCGTATGTGACTAGGCGAGGCCTGTATCCTGTGTGGACTACAAAGTTAATTGCACACAATTGAAAGGTGTGTCACTAATTGTTCTACAGGGAAACACAGGGCCCAGAGGTATAGATAAATACCCACCATTATACTCCCATAAAATCATTAGTCATTTATTGAAGGAAAAAAACTCACTATGGAATACAGACAAGCTTGTTAATTGTTTTGCAAAAACCTGACGCCATTACAGCAAATGGGAGCCGACAGGAGACTGGGCACAGAGTGGATGGACAAACACATACAGTAGGTGTGCATAAACACACATACATACCATGATTTACTATGGGCACTAGCAACCCGGCTGTTGCCTGGGGGATGTGTCTGGGCACCAAGTACCATAGGGCCAATGTCTGAACCACAAGTGGCCCAGTCAACTCTTTACACAGTCATAAACACGCCTGCATTAGCAACAGCTAGTTAAAATCATTCCATGAACTAAGGTGCTAGCCTGCTATGGCACAACACCTTGCTACAATAATAAAATCGACCTTATTTTACTTTTTAATCTGCTCCTATGTAACGGCATGGCAGATCCCAACAACTACTGGGTGCATTATAATGAAATTTGTATATATTCACGGGGCCAAGTTAGTTAATCCTAATAACTTTGGTGATCCCCAAACTTTCCATCTAACTCCATCACCAGGTCACAATTTTAATTTGTCAAACACAGACCAAATGCCTGCAAAACTAATGACATTCTAAAAAGCCTCAACTGCACTTTGTGTTCAGTGCTGTTTACCTAATGTTATCATGCTAAAACACTAAAGTAATGTTGACATTCATATTTACAGTAGCTCAAAGGATTCAAGAGTTTGTAGACTCTATCTACAACCATATTATCCATTATGTATGTATGTATCCATTAGTTATACCCACTTATCCTTTAGAGGGTCATGGGGGGCTGGAACGGATCCTCGGTTGTCTTGTGCAAGTAATTATTTTGAAAATTGCCTTAAAAATTACGACTTCTGTCAGGAGTTGTTTGTAGGTAATGCTAGGTTTCATTTAATGTGTTTGATAGAAGCGACAATATATAACAAAATTTAATTTTTCTATTTCTTACTTTGGGGAATATAGGAAAATAACAAAAATAATGTTTTTCTACAAACCCCTTTATACAAACGTCTCAGTGCATCAGTGTTTAATGCTGTCTTAACACAAGAAGCTGAAGAAATTTGCTTAAATAAAACACACAACAATCTAAACTTAGCAGTTATGATTTCAATCAGGAAATATTTGGTCAGAAAATAGGAATTTGACTAAGCATTTCTACAGACACATTTTATTAGTTCTAAGTATTGGGGTTCATTAGCCAGCCCCAGGTTTAGCTGAGTCATCAGCACCCACCCCCTGAGAGGTAGATATGCCAGAGTCAAGTTTTGGCAGGATGGGGAACTAGCCAAACAACAGGCGCAATTGCAAGCTTCACAGGAACGAATCCCAGTATGATAATCTAAATCAATGTTTCACTTACTATAACTTTAATTTACAGTTTTATGTGTGCATTTTGGTTAAATACCAGAGATACACATCTGCATAAGACACATACATACAGGTATATATACAGTATTAAACAAATGCACAGATTCCCCATTACATGTTCCCCAGGTACCAGCTTGACTTAATAGCGGTGACATTTACACTCCGGAGTAATTTCAGCAGCTTGGCATTATTAGCAGCTGGTTTACTGTTCCATGTAGTATAGACTGATTTAATAGCACTCAAAAGTAGGGTGGCACCAGGGCTACTTAGCACTGTGCATTAGTAAGACTACAGGTCCCAATAAAACACAGACCTCTGTTTCATGAACTGTATATTGACCCCTTCATAACCTTCTTAAATAAGCTCACACCTCCCTGCTGATAATGCACTGGTCCATGTAGGAGTATATTAGTGGTCAGGTCCAACCGAAAGTAGCGGGGGCATTTGGCCAAAACAATAAAATATATGTGCAAAAAATATATCCCTGGGCCCTGAGAAACTCGGGCAATTAAAATGGAAATGTAGCATGGGTATTTACAGCCAACGAGCAAGCCCACAGTGGATGCTAGAGAGATGGAGAGAGAGGGGGAGAGAGCTGACGAGAGACAGTGGCAGTGTACAGCATGATTTAGATGCTGTGAGTGAGACTGCAGACCTATAATCCTGAAGGCACAGAACCAGACAGAGACGGAGGAAAGAAGAAGGGGCAAGCTCAGCAGGCAAAAAACAGGGAGTAAAAGAGAGATAGAAAGACACAAAGGCAGAGAGAGATAGAAAGCAAGAGAGACAGTGAGATGGAGAGCAAGCAGCCAGACATGCAGGCAGACTGTCCGTCTCTGGTTTGTGGGAATGCGGTAAAGACACAGTAGTAGGCAGGGTCCCGGCTCTGAAATTAGAGAGTGGCGCTAAGAGAAGGGAGCCAGAGCCAAAGGCCGTCTGGGAGCTGCCAGGGGCTGCATCCCCAGCGCACTGCCGAAACATGATTTACTGCTGGACTGCACTACAAACAGCACACCGCTCCTGGTGTGCTATCTAACTCACAGCAGCACACCACTTGTTGCATGCTATCGAGTTCACAATGCCATAAAAGATACCACATCAACGGTGGGAAGTGTTGAAGTGAGAAAGACCAGTTCAGCCTGGTGAAGTAAAGGGGTGGTGTGGTCAGTCAAAGGAAAGGCTACTGGATCAAGAGTAAGGCAGGAAATAGCAAGAAATACACAAATGCACAACACTGCACAGTAATTTATAATTTTATGATAAAGCATTTTACAGCTCTGGAAAGTTATGATCATTTATGCATTTGCCTTGCAAGATAAACAAGTTAAACTGTTAAAAGGCATTCTACCTGGATATGTGCTTACACTTAAATGGCCAACAAAGAGTGTCACAATTGTACCTGTATTGTGCTCATTCATGTCCAAACATGAAGTAATGCATTCAGTCCCCAGTAAAATGTCTGTGAGCAAAACACTGAAAGCCTAGCAGGTCCAGGGGCTATTGTTCTGTAGAGTACAACACCCTCTGCTCTCCCTGTGGCACGGGGACAGTGGAAAGA
The DNA here is from genome assembly GCF_014851395.1 of Micropterus salmoides. Classification (NCBI taxonomy): domain Eukaryota; kingdom Metazoa; phylum Chordata; class Actinopteri; order Centrarchiformes; family Centrarchidae; genus Micropterus; species Micropterus salmoides. The sequence goes on from NW_024044570.1 coordinate 11,911,374, forward strand.
AAAAAATACTTTAAGGATGAATATAATTTCTACCCAAGTGCCAACCTTGCACTGAGAACACAAAATAGCACACGAATATCTGCACAGATCTACATCTTTTATCCAGAGACTTCTTAATAAACTGGCAGCACAAAGAAGCCTGTGTGGGACAGGATTTAGAGAACTAGATTTAATCAGAACAGAAGAAACAGGGGGAACTGGTAGGTTGTTGTGTGCTGTAACTGTCAGAAATGCAGGAAGATTCTGTGTGTGCTTGTCTGCAACACGGGGCAATGAGAGCAGGGCCGCTGCAGTGAAGCTGCGTGTTTCCAGGATTTGTGTGTGTGTGTGTGTGTGTGTGTGTGTGCATGCGCTTCCTTTGCCAAGTTTCCTCTCTTTGTTTAGACCGGCCTGGTCAGTCTGGCTCCCCGCTGAGCACGCTGCGGCCAAATACACACATATATCAAAACACAGCACAACAACAGACAGGGTGCTCTCAGGGCAGAGAGGTGCTGGGAATAGGAGCAAAGGGGATTTGGAGAAAGACAGAGCGGTGTCCACACAGGAAAACAGAAAAAGAGGGGGAACAGAGGACTAGAAAGATAGACTGTTAGACAAGGGGCAAGGGGGACAAGATGGCAGCAGACTCAACCTTTCTGGCAGAAGGGTCGGAAAATGACAGACAGTGGGTCACTGTGACCATCACTCTAATTACAGAGGGAAAGGGTTCGGGAATATACAGTAAAGTGGCAGATGAATAGAGTAAGACCAATGACCCAGAGGAAGGGAAGGATGAGGGAGTAGGGCAAAAGTACTGTGTGACCACTCACTCACGAGTTGCAACTTTAAAGGGCACAATTTTTTCTAATTTTAATATTTTTGCACTGTAGACAAGCATTTGATGTCAAATACACTGGTTTTATTACTATAACTAACAAAACAGGGCTTCAGTTTCATCCTGAAACCCTCTGTACCTAAATAAAACAGTTGTAGGGTGACCAATTGACACTCAAACACAAAAAAGAGCCCTTCCTAATGTTGTTTTTTTTGTCTTCCTTTTTATGCAGCAATTACAAACCAGTCACTTTAGGCAGCCTTAATTGTGCTGTGCAGAATTGTATTTACAGACAAGCTTTTATTTTATTTTATTATCCAAAAAAGCTTAAAGATACCAACTGTAGCTTCAAATCCTCTGAATATTTCCAGTGAACTTAAAACTCCCTAAAATTCAGTTGAGCATGACATAAGAACATTGGAAACCCCATTGAACTTGGAAGCATCTTTCAAGTTACAATAATTTTAGAAATCTCTTTAAAAAACTTTTATATCTTTGTATGTGGTCTGTAACATTCTGTTCAGCTTATTACAGTATTACTTGGTTTGAGTCAAGTACAAATATTTCTCTAGTCTTTCATTCCTATGCATTACTTCAGCCTCAGAGAATACCCTATGCACTAAAAAGGATTACAGTCTTAGTCCCTGTTGATGTGGGATTAACTGGTTCTCAGTGCCAATATTCAAAATTGAGGAAAACATGATTGGATGCAATAGATTTATTGATGCACACACTGCAAATCATTAATGGATTTAAGGCTGCTCCTCCTCTGAACTCTCCTCCAGCCGTTCAGTCTCAGTACCCTCCTGCACCAGCTGAAGAGATAATGAAGCTGTCCCTGTTTGCTGTTGCCCTGCTGAGTGCTGAGCTGAGACACTGCTGGTTGGACAACAGTGTGTGTGTGTGTGTGTGTGTCTGCATTTGTATATTCATGTGTGTGCCTGGATATCCACTTGTATTTTTGTATATGGTCAAACGTATAAATATGTATATACAGTACGTGCGTATGTGTTTACCAAACCCTCATCTCTAAAGCCCTCCACTGGGTCTGGATCGGACCAGTCTAAACACACACACACACACACACGCCCCCCTCAAAGCCATGCTTTTAAAGACGAGGGGCCCTAAATGCCTTACAGATGGACTCCTAACAAACACAACACTCTGTCTTGGCCCTCCAGTATTCCCAGTATTTGGCCTTGCTGTAATTTACAGCATACCTACCTAATTGAGATGCTATTACGGTCAGGGTATGCATTCTTGTGCGTACGCCTAGTGCTAATGCACATGATATAAGCGTGACATATGTGGCACAGTATATTTGCCCTAATACAGCAGAGTGAAGTTAACCATAGAGTGAATGTGATCTATGGTCCATGTAGTGCACTTAGAGTAACACAAATAATGATGTGTTGAGCAGAGACATGTCTTTGCAGGTCTGGAGGGTACATTAGAGGGTATTTTCTTCACTAGACACACCTGATGATTTTACACACACCAACGACCAATGCAGTTTCTGCTGATTGGTATGCTTTTTCTTTAACTGACTAAAATATTTTTAAAGTGAACTCATATCTCACAACATACTTATTTTTAACTCTCTCTCTCTCTCTCCATATATATATATATATATATATATATATATATATATATATATATATATATATATATACTTTTTAATATTTTATATAATGTTAAGTCTAGATTAGTAAAATTATAATGCCAGCATCAGCAAATTAAAGATTTTGACATTGAGTGATTTAGGGAAAAAACTGTGAAACCAATCCTTAATTTGAAGTTAGAGATTCTGTTACTTTATAAATTTGAGTAAATAACTGATTTTTTTTTTTTTTAAGTATGTATTTGCAGTCTTGATATCAGGTATTTGCAAAATTCCTTCCATTTTCAAAAACATATTTTGGTGTGGACTAATATTTTTTCAGCCTTGTGATAAACTTTCAACCTTGAACAAAACTAATTTTTCTTCCTACATAATTAAAGGCTGCTGCCTTCAGCTCTACACACTAATTTCAGATTTAAGTTGCAGGGTTGCTCTGGCCTCCACAACACTTCACAATATTGTTAAATTTCTGAAACAAAATAGGATCAGACAAAAAAAGCACACGATTGTTTTTCAGACAGACATTTACAGGCTATGTGAAAGCATATTGTTGTAATTTCCCTGCCCTTTATGTCTATTGCTATGAGAAAAAATCCTGTTCCTATAAAACTAGGAGAGATTTACCACAAGCAGTGGGCTGAGTTTATCCTTAAGCATGCAGTGAGGTCCTTTCTGAAAGGCCATGCTGAAGCCCAGAGACACTGGCCACTATTTGAGCTTGTCGTTTGGGTATTTTTCATCGAGTGTGTCTGACAGAAAGATAACACACTGTCACAGAGTGCCATCCATCTTCGTTTCCAAGTGGCTCCCGGAGAATTCAATCTTGAGAGTGTGGGGTTAGACACATTGGTGATTAATCAACTCATGCTCATGTGTGTGTGAGTGTATTTGTGTGTAGACCTATGTGTGTCTTTGTCTGTGTGCGATAAATCACTGTCCAACCCTGTACAGCACACACAATGCCTGAGCACCCTTCAGCCCACTGAAGATAAATTCATCTACAAGCGATGTGCTGACAAAAGTTGGACAAGAAAATTATTCTATCTTACTTACTCAGCTGCAGCATAACACGCAGTCAGAGTGGTTGATGTCTGGTGTTTTACAGGGGAAAGGGGAGTAGAAAGTGGGAATTTGTCAAAAAAAAAAAAGATATAGCTGGAGGCCGACCAAGAGTGAGTATTGAGAAAGGCATGGGAACACACTCTTATGCACATACAAACCCACACACACAAACATTAGGGCACAGAGCTGATGAATAATACCTCTGGGCTGTTGGGAAAGATCCTATTCAGAGGTGACACCAGGGTTTTGCTTTGCGTGTGATTAGGTTTACTATTATGAGAAACATGCAAGGGGTGACACAATTCAGAAATTACACAACATTATAAAATACATGCAGTGATTGGAGACAAACAAAATAGCGCTGGAGATTCTGTTGCAAACAAATTGCAACTTATAACTGAAAGCAAGGGCACCCTAGTCATTGGAACAGACTTGATTCATTGCCTTTTTTCATCATACATCTCCTGTAAACTACACACATTGTGGCACACTTTTATTTAGCTTGGAAGTTATGTTTGGATGAGGTGTTATTAATACAGGTCTCATGATATAATGTTGTTTCCAGAATGAATGCATTTTGTTACATGTCGAAAAATCTGAATCTAACTTTCAACAATGTAAAGATTTGAGTCAAAATGGATCCGGAGCACAAAGGAAATTATGTGTTCAATAACATCCAAGATAATGTTATTCAATTTTGGGAATTACATTGTAAGTATAATTATACAATCACCACATACCACAAACATAAAGTTAACATATTTAGTTTATTTAGAGTGGAGAACAATATCTGTGTAGTGCTACTGGTGCGTAACAGCATAGGCCTATCTGGAGGAGGACCAGGGAATGTACCAAGTAACAGAGGTCGACGGGTTCATCCACCTGCTGCCTGAGGGAAAAAGGAGGTCCCCTTTTCCATACAACAGGTGTGTTGCCCATTGAAACCATCAAAACAAGAAATTCACACGGCCAGAGATTTGACGGGGAACGTGGGAGGAGGTTGAGGCAAGGAAAATAGTAATTATGAAGTATGGGCGGCTCTGTGTATCACAAACTGCTGTTGCTTCTCTTTTGTTCCACTTTGAGAGGACGCTTGTTGCAGCAATGCATGTGAGTTCTGATTAGAGGAACGGTGATTGGTTCCACATTGTTAAGGAGGGAAAGCAGCCTGCATCAGTAGGGCTCCACTGTCCAGCACTTTTATTTTGCCTTTATGTTAAGGCGTTAAGTTATGTTAAGTTATTGGTGAGAGAGAAGAAGTGAAAGAGGAAAAAGAGAGACACTGAAAGAGAAAAAGGGGACAGTGAGAGAGTCCCAGGTAGGGGAGGCACTTCTGAACGCAGGTTTATGTTTCCAATCAGGAGATTGTGATCACAACATGTAGCCCACAGCAAATGGGCCGTAACTCAATCACTGAGGGAGGTCTTCAGGCTCGGAGCGTATATTGGTTCAAGATCATTACTCCTCTCTTCGTAACAAAGAGGTCTGACAAGAGCAAATGCATGCAAACACAGAGAACATCAGTGCTGATGAGGGCACAGAGATGGGATGGTAAATGTGAAGGCAAAGTGGGGGAAGTCCTGAGCTGGCTGACTTAAATAGAAGAAGAAGTGGCAACAGAATGCATTGTTCTATTGTATAGGAGCTGTTTTCATTTACTGTAAGACATTTTGAGAAGGTTAATATTCAATTTAAAACACCAGTTTCATGAAGAAAAAAAATAAAACACATTTCCAAACCTTTCCATCCCCACACACATAATTTCACTTTCTAGTAATGCCACCAGTCAGACAAACAGACAACAGATGTAGCCACACACAAAAACAAACAAACACATTTCACAACCTATGATTTGCACATGGAAAGATGTGGAGGCAGATAGACCAGAAACACACATTTACTCATCAGTCCAACTGGCACAACCATTCGCAGAGGGGAAACTTCTATCTTGGCTGGCACTGGCATCAGTGTCAGCATCAACTTGTGCCCGTTCCTCTATGAGAGAGGACACGCCTAGTTACACCCGTGGGCTTCATAACACAGCTGTTGCCTATATGCTATGCTTCACTGCATAAACACTTTTCTCTTTAGCGCCCCTAATGCTTCCAGTACACTAAAATTCCCTTATGGAAACATAAACATCCAAGAATTGTCACCAACCTAGGATGACAGGAAAAAATAAGGGCTGGAATGGAAAATCATCAAAATTACCCAGCCCAGAATAGGGCCGAGCGCTGAATAGATGCTGATAAGGTGGACAGCAGATAATGCAGGTATATGTTTGACATTGTCACAGATTGACCGAGCCCAGCCACAACATGGTTATATCAAAAGATTCCACCACAAGCATTCATCTGAGACACAAGCAGGCAGTCACACTCAGACACACAAACACACAGTTGTGCAGTCACACACACATACTAGGGTAATCTAATCAGTTTATCTCTTACTTAAAGACAAAACAAACACACGCATAGCAGTACAAGTGTGCCTACCTTATCTTCTAGCCTGATCAGTCGTGCTCCAATAGTTGGGTATTCTTTATCTTCCCCTTTTCCTGTGGTGAAAAAAAGGAGAAAATCAAACATATATCCACTAATTCAAACATGCAATGCTAAAATAAATACATTTGCCTGATCAACAAGAATTTACAACCGAAATTGGTGGTAACCACAAGACAAAAACATGCACTTTGTCACACTCTAATCAATATTGTATGCATATGCACACATTGCAAAAAACACATTATCTTTTATGGTAAGCGCCCTATAGGCTCATGATTATTAGTGAAAGTCATTCCATTTCTGCTGCTTTTGTGGGTATGGGTCACAGTTTACAGTCCCCTACTGTAATGTGTACAATAAAATGCATGTCAGAAGGAGTTCTATAACCTTACAAACATGAGTATATTCGCTTCTTCAGACAGATCAAAAGTTGTGTTAACTAAGTTTAGGCAGATTTCCCCTCTACTATATCCTTGGATCTGCATTAGCAATTAGCATACCCCTTCAGAGGTGTAAAACCTCTACAATGGTGATTGCACAGATGTGCATGCTTTTATTCATACTGGTTACGTATATGTGTGTATGTATAAAATTAGTCTGGCATGGCTTTGGAGAGTATGCAAAATTTGAGAGTACAGGGCTCCAGAGCTGTTTTCTTAATTCAGTCCCTTGTCAAACTGGCCAACTGTTAACCATGTTAGTGGTCAAGGTCAGCCGAGACATGTTTACTACGCACCTGGGAATTGGGCCAAAGGAGAAGGGGAGGGAGGAAAGAAAAGAAGGTTGGTAATGGTGGGGGAAGCTGGCAATGCAATCTAGTGTAGAGAATGTTTAGAATCATATGTATACATACTGCGGTACACTTTATTCTAGCCACCATGAAATAATAATGTGAATTCAATTTTTTTAAATCATCTAGGCGCTAATTAACTTTTTACGGATCCTGATAATTGTACTGAATTGTTTTTCTTCTCTTTAGTCATTCAGCATGACATGTTCATGTTAACCAATTTCCATAGCACGCCAACGTCATTTCCGGTTGCCACAGTAGCTATGACAGCGGCCAGGAGCAGTTAACTTTTTAAACCATTTTTCACACAGATCAAAGAAATATGTTACTAAGTTGGTATATTCGTAACTTGACTTGTACAGGCACGTTGATTTCATTTCATTAATATAATCTAATACAAATTAGGAAATGATGACAGTTAGCTAGATATTTGGAAGTTAAATGCTGTAAATGATTGATTCCTAATTTATGACTGATTTTCACTACAAATTCAAAACCAATGTACATTATAAATATATGTGCACCCACATGTTCATGCAAATACACATGAACCTGCTAATACATGCCTACATGCACAGTGAAACCAAGCAGGGTGCACAATTTCACATATTTACAAATATGAAAACGCACACATAAACATACCCACATACAAACAGAGATATATACACACAAACATGTCTTTTTCTCTCATATTTAGTCTGGCACAGCCTGAAGATGTGTGAGGTATAAACACAGTGATGGGGTGAGGAGTGACAGCTGTCTATCAGATGTAGACTGCTGTGTGTGCTGTGTATTTACCTGGAAGGAACATTCCTGGCTTCCCCAGTGTGCCATCCAGCCTGGGGAACAGACAGAAGAAATTAGACCTGAGAAAGGTAAATACACTGGACAGGTAGAGAAGGGATTCAGTTGAGTAAATAGCACTTTGTTTCAACTCAGGATCAAAACAGTAAAATAATATAAGCCAATTTATAGATCCAATAAAATTAAACAGATGGCATCAGTGCAAAAGTCTTATATTAGTGCATTTGGGGGAAAAAACAACACAAGCAAGAGTTAAAGGGATGGATAAATTATTGCTATGCTCTTATTGAAATATAAAGCTTTGAAAAACAATCAGACTTGCAAGAGGTTTCACTTGCTTGTGTGGACTGTTAGTCATTTATAAATGAATTGAAGTAAAGGAAACAGTTCAATATGCACTGTAAGCATTCTCTTTTCATCTCTTCGAATTAAGGGTGAGATTTTATCATAAAAATCACATGTCTTTAATTATCTTTCATTTATGTTTGTGACCCATTTTCTGCAAAGTGGTTATTGCATTATTGTGGTGCTTTGCAAAAGTTACATGTGGCCAGTGCTGTGATGTCTTTTTCTTTGGATTTTGTGTTGAATGTTAAGTTTTGGTATTAGTCTATTTTAGAGTTACAAAAAAAAAGAATCAGCAGCTTAGATTTTTATGAGAAACTGTGCAGAATTTATAGGAATTGGCTATGATTTGTATTGCAGCTTTACATCACTTTAGTTAGCTGTAAATTATATTAAATAATCAAATAACCGGTCTTTTCTTGATTTACTGATACATTATAATGCCCTGCTGGTTTCAAAATTTCACAGTGCATTACCAGGGTTCAGCTGAATTACTGCAAAAGGTGTTAAGAGGTGACGCACTTACGTAAGTTTGACCCACTTTCTTACCTAACTGACCTTCATGGGAGAGTGTTGGGTGGTTTGAAGAAAGTAAGTTGCTTCAAAAAGCAATTTGTGGGAAGAGAATGAAAGGTTTTACTTTAGTGGGTACTGGACTTTATAACAGCTCAACAAAGCACAACATAGTGTAACAAATTAGAGCCCTACTGTGTCAGATGAACAGTCACAACAGTAACAACAACAGAAACTGTTAAGAGTTGCAAAATTACTGAAAGCTGAATAGATGTAGAGTAAATGGGTCATTTCTCTTCCTGTTGTCTTCCTGACCAAGCTCAGCTGACCATGATGTCAGTACAGCTTAGTTAAGGGCAAGATGAACAGAAACACAAATGTTTATGATACAACGTTACACTTCATAGCTTATGTGTATTATACTGTGCAAATGGAAAAATGATATGAAGACAAAGGATTTAAGTTGATCAATTTTGTTATAAAATGAGATTGCATGTTTTGTTTTCTGACTTCTTGTCAGAAAGAGCATGAAACAAAGACGCCACCTTCTCTGCAGCTCCTTGATGCGGACCATCATGTTGAGGTGACCCTGGGAATACTGCTCGATCACGTCTCGCACATCATAGGGCTTCCGAGCTTGCTGTGGATCAATGCATGTGCACGCACACGCACACACACACACACATACACACAGGGACACAAAAGCCATTGTCAACCGTAGCCGCTGTTGCTTAGTCCCCGAAAACATCCCCAACCCCCCTGGGTGCAAAAGGTTCATTGTTAACTCATTGTGTGTGTTTTGTGTGTGTGTGCGTTTGTGCACACAGACAAGTGCATGGTCATGTAGAAAGCAATCGTGTTAAGGTCCTTTCACAGCTTTGTTTAGTGTGACGTGGATACAAGCAGCATCAGAAAGAACCCAGTGAACTCTTTAGGGTATCCTTGGTACCCTACAGTATAGCCTCTGCAGCTGAGATCAATTATTATAATTGAAAACATGTAGAACACTTGGAAACGGTAAGGAATCATTCTACAATAACATGTAGCATGAAAATGATGGCCAAAGTATCTCAAACATGATATTGTTTTGCACAAAATTTGCCACCATAACTCTGCTGACTTTAGTGCTAAGTGAGGCCCTATCCTGCTGTTTGTAAGTGTATCTTTGCATGTGTGTGTTTTTGTGAGCGCAGTACAGTAAGTGAATTCCTACTGTAGCCCCAGAGACAGGTTAGGAGATTTCCCATGATACTACGCTTGAACTGAAGTGAGCACAAAGAAGACATGCAGGTGCAAGTTCCAGGCATTTACACACAAACAGACACGTACACACACCTAACACGCGCACAGCGGCGATGCAGCTGATATATGCCCTTGGCGCTCCCCCTCCACATCCTGCATAACCACACGCACACACACACACAAACACACACCCACACACACACACACACACACACACACACACACACACACACACACCACACTTGTCTCACTCCCTCGCTCACCCTCAATCTTTTTCTTTCTTTATCTTTGTACACCCTCCGTAGAATGTCTTTCCTCCTCAGGATTTCCTTCTGCTTACCTGAAATTTCCTCCTGGCAACAAAGTACTGCATTCTGCGGAGGACTTTTACAGCTGACCTCTGGGCATGGGACAACCTGTGACAGAAAGAAAAACTGGTTTAGTCTAAAAGAAAAGCACTGATCATTAAGTCTACAGATGTCACCATGCTGTAAAATGTGAAATAGCTTGTTTTGGACAAGCTGAGTTGGAAAAAAACAAAAGACAAGGAGGACTGTGTGCTCAGAGCCCAGTCTAATTGGCTCTTGCTGCATTCAAGGATGGATGGACAATGTGCGTCCCTGACAAGAGAGAAAACACACACATTGACAGGTTTGCATTCATGTACACAAACATACACATTTAACCTATAACTGTATGTGTCAACATAGATTAACCCGCACACTCTACAGAAGGAAACCAGACTCAGTTTGCATTAAGAGGAGTCCCAAAACACATGTCCCTCAGCTCAAAGCAGCACATCTGTGTCAACACAAAAGAAAACCCACTGGTATGGAGCTAAACACTGAAACAGAAACCACCGGAGGCAAACAACACACACAAACTCATACTTGCATACCATATTGACTATATTTTTTCAGAGAGGCATTTGTGTGCTGTGCACTGGTGCTTATGTGATTTGTCAGAAAATGCTGAAACATGTCCTTGGATATTCCTTGTGTGACGTCTGCACATTTGGATAATCTGTGTTCTATGAGTGAAAATAGATGAGAAAAAGCAGACTGAAAATGTAGACTGGATTTCAGTGGCTCGAGTGATTGAAAACACACAAATGCTATGTGCAGGCACAGATGGACACAGTCACACACAGACCCCAGCAGTTAAAGAGTTGTCAAACAGTCATGTGAATTAGAGAAAGTCATACTGTTGCATGGAGGTCCATAGCCATAGTAAGCTCCATAAACATCATATATTAATGAGACCATATTATAGTATTTTAAGGTAAGTATTTATAAAGTTCTTTGTGACCCCATCTGCATGTCAGATGACCCCACTTGACCCCTCAAAGTTGTAAAGCGCTGACCTGAGGTGTGTACAAGGAGCTGACTTCCCTTTATAAATTAATTACTTCAAAGCTCTTATTACTTTCCAGATCACTCAGAAAGGATTTAAAGCCTCCAATCTACAAATATAAACATCACCAATGCATGGTGGATAGGTCAGTTTCACAGGTCAGAAGATCAGAGGTGATTCTATAAGTGCTAAAAGGATAGAATGATCCAATACACAGCTCCCTTTAATACTGCCAGGCATTAGTTCGCTATAAGAGTTTCAATGTATTACAATGTTGAAAAATGTTTTTATGCTTATTGGTATATTATTACAGACTTGATTCGTAAACAAAGTGAGATAAAACACAAAAGACAAGTAGTTTTATTTAAATGAAAATATACAGTAAAACAGCTCCTGTCGGCTGGGTGAGCAGGACCTGCTCCTCTTTTCTGTGCCTATTCTCTACCTGTTTTCTATTTCATGTAAAGTATGTCTCAGATAGAGGTGACCTTTCAGTCATCTATTGGTATCAGAGACATCAAAGTTAAGCTGGTAAGCCACAGGATGGTGTGTGTGTGTGTGTGTGCCAGCCATCTGCTGAGATGGTGGATTAACATCAAACTGACGTCACTAGATTCTTGCTGGGGAGATCCAGAGGAATGGCAGAAATGAAAAGGGGATGTGAAAAACAATCAGGTGCAACGCTGAATGTGAAAACAAGAACAAATTATTAATATTAAAATTATTGTTAGCATTGTATTCCCACTTTTAAACACTTGCCTAAAACATGTGTACCAAATGCAATAGTATGCACAAATGTAGTTTGAGAATGCACTGGATGTTTGTGTGTGTGTATTACGTGCTCTTTACTGTTACTATGAGTGTAACTGCAGCTGAAGATAAGTTCTTCTCTACTAAAATGGCCTTCAAAATGAAAATAAATGACTTAATTCTTATGTCAAAACCTATGCTTTTGTATAAGAGGGTAATGCATTTGAGTCTGTGTGCTGCTTTGAACATTTCTCTCAAACTACGCCCCAATCAAAGCAGCCGCACCCACATGCATGCACGCACACACACTTGACACACAAAAACTCCCCAAACAAGGGTCTTTGTGGAGTCAACAAGTCGCTCTGAGGTCTTAATTAGGCAGGGAGACAACAAAAGGACTTAACAGACAATGCGTTGACATGGGACCATAAAACGTGAACATCAAAGGATTCTGTCTTTTTCCCTGGCCTCCATGCAAGGCCTGCCCAAGCTATAGGAGGAAATGCACACAGACAATACCAAACATAAAGAGCATGAGGCCCTATTTTGGAAAAAAAAGTCAACACCCCACCTCCTTGCTCTCCATCTTCAATGACGAGAAGGATGTGTTCTTTTTTTCATCTACTCTTTTCTGTGTGACTCGGAGGTTCAGGCATAATTGGGAAAGAAAACACATGTAGGAAACAAAAAACATGTGCAGTTCTGATCATTGTATAACTGTACCCCGCTCCCTCCTTGCCCTCCTCCCGTTTCCTGCATTTGACACAAATGTGCACACATGTTCATTGGGTAAAAGCGATAAAAGAATAACATGGTACAACACCACTCCATTAAACATTTGGCACACAGAAACTGAAGGAATGTAATTTCCACATCTCTCTGCTGATGCTGCCCTTCAAACACTTGTCAACTCTGACTCTGCTTCCTAATCATCTCCTTCTGCCTCCCTCTCTCTTTTCTCTTCTTCATGTTTATTTTACGTCTATAGAGAAGATTTGACACACAGTGTATCCTGGGGACTCTTGAGTCAGCAAAGCTCAGATCTCACCCACAACGACTTCAATAAATGTTCCATTGTCCTGCACTGTATGATTAATTTTGTATTGGGAAGGATGGTTGTGTGTGTGTTTATTGTCTTCTACGGATTAAACCCCAACTCCTAGCTCTTCTCAACAGACTCGCTATTCTTCATTAGGTCAACTTTAGAAGTCATGTAGAAGCTGTAATTGCTGGAGTCATGAATTGGCCTTGGCCCACTCTTGAAAAGCTGTGACAGATTTAGCCCCATGGCCTCCCCTGGACCCTTCTCTCTTAATAGGTTTTCTCCTTTTACATTTTCAGATGGTCACTTTGGAGATCTCCGAGTTGTCAATGGCAACTCTCCCTCATCCCCCACCCCCTTGGCTCTTTCTTTGGCAGGGAACCGTCAAATATCCTGTGCTTCCATGGTGTGCTGCAATAACCTCAGAGTCAGTCAGGAGAAAGCAGCCTTAGACATCAATGTGCTACGGTCAGGGCCCAGCAAGACTGCTGGCCTGTGTGTGTGTGTGTGTGTGTGTGCGCGCGTGCATCTGTGTGTGTGAGATAAGCTTTATGACTGGTGCTTTGGTCCATCAAAGAGATGTGCTCTTCTTCTGTTCTCCTCAAAAACAGACTTCCTTTTATCATATCTTGGAAGGATAAGATGACTACATTATTTCAAGTACGTTTGATCTAAAAGCGATGGCATGCCAGAGGGTGCTGTGGTAAGAATTATAAGGGCGCATTGCTAAGATGCTATATCATGACAGCCAAGTTTCCCCATTCAATGAGGGTTTTAAATGACTGGGCCTCAATTCATTTCAAACAAAATAAATGCTCCCATGTGGATTTTCCTATAAGGGTTTGTCTACTGGGAAATTAAACCAGCTCTGACAGTTGTTTGCATGCAAGAAGAACAACTTTAACCCAACTTGGTCTTTCTCAGGCTATCATCACTACTCTTTGATTGCAAAATTGTCACTCTCACTGTCTTTCTCTTTCCCATGCTTGCATTTTCTTTCACTCCTTTAATTTTCCTCTGTCCTTCTGCTTGTTACTGTGCAGCTATCTGACTTTTTCTCAAACATGACACATTCAGAACCTGAGAGACTCAACTGCACTCTCTGCTGCATGACACAGCTGGATAAATAAGGCTTCTGATACAATAGTTTCCCTCCTCCCTGTTTGTCTGCTCTGGTTGTTTCCATGTCCCCCTCAGATCAACACTGATCAAGACATGTTGTTGACAATAGCAGCAACCAAGCCACATCAAAGTGCAGTGCCCATTAAGAGCTGATGACAAAGAGAGAACAGAGTGAGCGCAAGCACATGTTTGATGTGTATGGCACATCAAACAGAGAGAAAACGAGAGGCCAGAGATACTGTAGATTCACAATCACCCTAACCTCCTGCATTTCTATCAAAAACACGCTGTGAAACTACTGTATACTGTGGGAGAAGGACATGTTTATGTATATACTGTACATGTAGGAATGTATGAAGCAAATGCAGACAAATACAGTGCTTCAATCTCTCACGCAGTATTTTCCACACAGTGTAGCCCACAACATCTGTTTAATTCTTTTTTCTCAGCTTTAACAAAAAAGGAAACAAAACTAGGAGCCAATGATGTGGTGATACTTGTGATTCCCATCATTAAATAATATGTAGCTTGTGCAAAGTATCCTTGCATAGTCTGATCTCACATATATGCACAGTCACCACATACCTCTAACAGTACATGTGAATGAAAGTCCCCAGTGTTTAAGCTTGTGAAAAAATCCCACCAATGAAAATAATTCCGAGAGAGATGGTCGACATCCTGGTGACCTCAGAGAAGTCCCACCCTTATTTAATGTTAATGACGCCAAGTCTCACAACCTGTTATTACTTAAGGAGAACAGAGACAGACATAGCTCTTTCCCACCACCGGAGAGAAGATTGGAGAGGAGCGCACTTCTAACAAGTATACTAATGACTGGTGAACTCTTCTTGACATGACTCTAACTGCCAAATTAACTGAAGATTTGGGAGAGGAGGCTTCCAGTTAGGCAGCCGAGAAAATGAAAAACTATAGCCGTGAGAAAAAAGCTTTTTACTAGGGTGTGAAGACCACAAGGAGCAAAGATTGTAATTTGTATAGACAAAAATCTAATTGCAGTTATTTTAGATACATTCTTACATAAAATATGGATACCGTTATATTTTAATACATTTCGAATTTTAATTACAATGATGAATCCTACAATTGATTAAGATATGTTCTTGCAGTTCCTGCATCGACACACTAGGAGCAGTAACAAAAAAGGTTCAGACCAATTCAGGTTCTGAGGGTTAATGTTCCAGGCCTAAGGTGTAGCCTTAAGAGGAGGACATGGCTGTAACTATTCTTCAAAGTGAGCCTAATTAGAGAGTTGGATAGATTTGGGGTTAATGACCCCCTCTTTGGTGCCAGACCTTCTTTTAGTCTAAATGTTTAGCCTAAGGTGTGTCAGTGATATGGGCATGCATGTTGGTGAGTGTATCACAGTAAGTGTTTTCTTTTCAGGTGGTGTTTTTACCCATAAATCTGTTTTTTAAAGAAGGTTTTGTGTCTATTCAGGTGCACTTTTATAGCCATGCTACCGATGTGGCTCTATGGAAATGCTATCAGTCAGTTTGGTGGTTAGTCAGCCACTTTTTTAGGCCAGACTAAAATGTCTCAACAACTTTTGTCTAGCAACATCATCAAGTCAATTTCAAGCAATACAGCCTCCCAGAGGTTATATAGACTCTTTGCCTATGTTAAGGGAAGCATATGACACATGCCAAAACATCCACACCCATTGTTTTCACTGTAAACCTGTAAATCCTTTAACACACATCATCATTGGCTGACGCGTGTCAACACGTTGGGATATGTCACTAACCTATTTCCCAACTATCCCTGGATCTGCATATTCCAGCTACTGTACCTTTACTTCTTCCTTTATGATACGTCCAGTGAGTGCCATGGGCATCAACTAACGTGTGACATATGATGTGATTCACCATCTTCTCCGTCACTTTTGAGTTTGTTTTTAATCATTTTGTTTGGGGTTTATTTTGCACACACACAAATCCACATACACCAGCATCTAGTACAAATGAAAGCAAGCAGGTACATAAATAGTGTCACATCCCGGCTGATTGAATGTGACAATAAGGGGGAGACCAAGCAGGTTAAAGTGCCAAAAAAGAATGTTTTATTAAATAAACTATAAACAACATAACTATTTACAACAGAGATAACGTGATTATCAGTGGCATCAGTGGTGAATGGAATGCATGGATGAGTGAAAATGTATGAACAAAGGTTGACGGGAACTCAGGAAACAAACCCAAACCAGGAGATGTGGAGCCTAGGAGAGAGAGACAGACAATGAGACAGGGTGATATATGTAGCCTCGGCTGAGGCCTACACAGGTGTCAGCCATTACTGAACGACCTCCCAAACTGCCAGCTCCTGCAGGAAGCAACCAATGAAGCTACAGCAGGCAGAAAGGGAGGGGTCATAACAATAGACATACACCAACATTCTTCAGGTCTATTGCGATTGTATGCAAGGTGTGGGTGTGCGCGTGCATGTTACGAAGAAGGAGGGCGATTGGGTTTCTCCCGATGGGAGACGAGGGGGTGAGGTGGTGAAGAAGGATTTATAATTCATGGCCTAATAGGATTTGTTGCTGTTTAGCAGGATTAGGCATGTTAGAGAAAGAATCTATTTATTGCTGCCAGTCGGGGGGTCCCTTTGCCTGGGTGGGGAGGTTTTTGGGGGTGGGTAGTGGCGAGCTGAGGTTGGGGGTGCGGGGCACCACACTGGACCCTTAAGATTTTGTTCTGGGATTTTCTGGGATAACCCCTGGCACAGAGGTCCCTGAGCACCCAACCCTACCCACTCGTCTCAGCTCTTAGTCCCACTACAGCAACCATTTTGGGATTAAATTGGCTGTTTCTCTTTCATGGAACTCTGATAATCCAAGCACATGAGCCCAGTGGTTGGTCATGCCAACACACATGGCTGTTCATCTGTGTTTGTGTGTGTGTGCAGGGACAATTAGCACCACCATGCACTCAGGAGAGCAGGGGCCCGCTGGAGGTGGCAGTCATAGACCTGTCCACGTTCAGCCTGGCTTAACCCTGGCTATGGACCCAGCAGGAGGACAGAGGAGAAGAAGAAGAGAAAAGAGAGGGATGAAGAAGAGAGGGGGAGAAAGATAGAGAAAGGAGGAGATGGAGTGTGAACTGTGGAACTTCTTAGCTAAGGGGCTTTCCCTTCATAAACCATCGGTTTAGATTATGAAACCATGTTCGTTTTCAAAAGAGCATTATTCTTTCATTCATGTGTGGTTGGGGCTACAGTGGGGGGCTGACATTAAAAACTGCTGTTTAATTAGGCATTTCTAGAGTTGTCAGCCTTTCTGTTCCTGCTTTCAGTTTTGGGAGGCCCTCCATAATGGCCAATAGCAAGTGCTGTGTGTGTGTTTGTGTATGAGAGGAAGAAAAAGGTGGAGAGGCAGCAGTTTTGTTCCTCCATTAATTTGTGCAGCCACTTAATCAATACTCTGAGAAAGCATATATCCTTGTTAACGCTTTCCTTAGTGTGTTCAGTGTTTTTTGTAAGTAAAGTCATTAGCGAAAGTACTGTACATGTTGTACAAAGATACAGAGATATTCATTTCATTTCATTTATTGTAAACTTACGGATTTCAATTTGCACGAGATGTAGAACACTTCTTCATTGCAACCTGAAGCTTAAGAGGCCACCTCTCCAAACCCAGTAGAGGTCATGAGTCTCCTCGACTAAACAAACATTCACCATGAACACCAGGCTCACATATTAAAGTATGAAAATAGAGAACTATATCATGATGGGATTGACACTTTTTTGAGTCCCTTTGTCAGGAGAGGAGAGGATTTTAGAGGAGGTATATGGCTATTGGTCTGGCCAAACACAACGCTGCAAGCTTCTTTCAAAACCTGGAGAGGAAATCAGTGGGAACAGGCCAGCTAATGAACAACCCATCAGTCTCTGTTTATCCCTGCTTTTGTTTGGTTTTCGTTTATTTGCACAGTGATAAAAGATAGGAGGCAAGCTAATAAAAACAGACAAACAAAATAATAAGGTGGCCAGTAAGTACATTCCCCTGCAACTCCCACACATTTCTTTCCATTCTTAAACTTGCTAGATCTTTCCAGTTTAGGAGCTGCTACAGCAAAAGCACGGTCCCCTTTAAGCTTGCGCTTTGTTTTGGGCACACTTACGAACAGTTGATCGGCTGACCTGAGAGAACGAGAAGAGATGTAGGGTGGGGCAAGACCATTGAGACATTTAAAAGCAAATAAAAGAATCTTAAAATGGATCCTTTGATGTATAGGCAGCCAGTGGAGTGAGGATAAAATGGGGGAAATGGGCTCGTATTTACGTGTTCCAGTTAAAAGACGTGCAGTAGCGTTTTAAACCATCTGGAGACGAGCAATAGAGGATCCACTGACTCCCACGTACAGTGCATTACAGTAATCCAACCGAGTGGTGACAAAGGTGTGGATTACTGTCTCAAAGTGCTGCCTAGAAAGAAATGGCTTATTTTGGCCAGTTGCCTTAATTGAAAAAAGCTTGTTTTAACCACTGACCTTATCTGTCTGTCAAACTTGAGGTCAGAGTTTTAACCCCTAGGTTAGTGATTGTTGGCTTGATATACTGACTCAAGGAACCCAGATCGGCACGGGGGTCCTAGGGGTGCCACCAAAAAACATCACTTCTGTCTTACTTTCATTAAGACTTAAAAAGTTAAGAGTCATCCAGGCCTTTATGTCATCAAGACACTTAAGTAATGGTCCAACAGTTTCATTCTTTTTAAGAGGCACATAGATCTGACTATTGTCTGCATAACAGTGGAATGACATACCATGCTTCCTAAGTATGGAACCAAGTGGGAGCAAATACGGAGAGAAGAGAAGAGGGCCTAATATTGAGCCCTGTGGGACCCCACAAGAGAGTGGAGCATAGGAGTACACAGAATCTCCACAGCTGACACAGAAGGTTCTACCTTCCAAGTAGGACCTGAACCATTTCAGTGCAATGCCCTTGATGCCAACCCACCGCACCAAACGAGAGATCAGGATTTCAGTAGTAATATAATGCTGAGAGTGATAGTAACAATAGGATAGAGTGATAGAAAGAATGAGAGCGACAGAGAGGGATGAAGTGGTAGTCATCCCTCTCTGGTAGTGGTGACACTAGTAAGTCGTAGTGGAGAGAAGGGATTTATGGCAGCAGATGAGACTGAGAATGCCTTTGCAGACTTGCTTTAATAGCTTCCGTTCCTGGTCCACTGTACAATTAGCACACTGCCTCTGTCTCCAGGTCTGTAACTGCCTGGAAGGTAATTACACCAGCAGTCCAAATACAAAAGCAGACAGACAGAAAGACAGGAAAGCGGAGAAAGGCTGAATGGGTACTTATCACTGGCGCTGCTACTTCTTATATAGATATTATAGATAGGAAATTATTATAATGAATATATTTTAAAGACCTCTTTCACATGCCTGTCTTTGAACAGTAATTTGTCTGTATGTTTTTTCTACAGGTAAGTTCAATTCAGCAGTTAATTTTATTTATTACATCTTCTTCTATTCATTGAAAAATACAAAAGTTATGAATATACAAAGATTGTACATTTTAAAAGTTTAACTGGACACAAGATGTCTCCTACTGTAAAGTCCATTCTAGAGTGTCCACATCACACATGTTCTGTAAGTTGCATATTGGAGCATGGCTGGCTTCCAAAGTCATTGTGTCGGTGTGTCTGGGGATACATCTGCAGGCAGCCTTGTCAGTGAGGCTGCTGCTGCGAGCTTTGGCCAGGTGGTGTAAAAGTTAGTTTCTTTTTTTATTAACACGTCTCTTCCATCCTAAGTGACAGCAAATCTAATCTAAAAGTATTACTGGCTAACATTACATATTCAGTATCTTGTTATACTGTAGAGAATAATGCAGTTGAATGACGTCAGTTCTGAGAAACTGTACCCCACTCTCCCTTAAACACCAGTCACGTTCTGAAATCTACAGAAATCTACCCAATGTGTTTTTCTATTTCATTGATTAATAAACATTCCACCTAAAACAACACGTTACTGGCTAAGATACCATGTATATTATATCGTACTCTGCATGGAATAATGGATTTATACATGACTTTTATTTGTTTTGATATCTAATCTCAGCCATCGGCCCCCTGCTCTCTAAATATCGGCACTGGCTATTGAAAAACCCATATTGGTTGACCACTAGTACCAATAAACTTTCCCCCTTCAGCAGATGATACATGGTCTGTTCTTGTATAGCCTTTCTAGTCTTCGACCAATCAAAACATTTTACACTATGTGAAATTCACCCTTTCACACACTGTAATTTGGGTTTCAGTATCTTGCCCAGGACATGCAGACTGGTGGAGCTGGGGGATCGAACAGTTGATCTTTTGATTAGCGGGGTAACCTGCTCTACCTTGACCACAGCTGCCCCAGATGAATGCGAAAACAGCCTTCTTGTGTTTAACTCTGCACATCTTTCATTCTGCACAATGAAGGTCAAATATCACAGTGAGGGAGCACAAAGTGTCATTAACCAGTGAGCCACCACACCTTACACAGATATAACATATACTTCATATAACATATAATTCATGTTTTTAGTATATTCTCATGCATCAAAATGTTTGCCATTTCTTTGATTCAATCAGCAATCCAAAGTAGAGGCTGACATATTTTCAGGAATCCTGTGGGTCACTGGATTCCTGAGTCAATTTCACTATTCATCACATGAGTGGAACAGAACAAGAAATAACTGGAGCAGACGGGAGGGGAATCATAGGTCAGTTTTTATATCAAAATATGCAGTTGTAATATGAATAATTGCTATTTTCTGAATGAGTTGGGAATAGGATTTTCTTTTTTCGTCCTGAGATAAGACAGAAGTATTTATTGTGGGAGTGGGATGAGACAGGGGTGAAAATCCACTCCCGTATCACCCTCTAATCCAAATCCACTTCAGCTGCTTTTTGTTATAATCCATAAATTTTAATAGTTCCTTTCTGTACTGTACTGTCAAATGTACTATTGTATTTTTTTGCTGTTGAAAACAAAGTTTATGTTTGTGTTAGTGTTATTTTAATTTGTAGGCATCTTTAGTGTTTACTTTCACCATTTGCTTATACAGTTGCCCGCAAGGATAGTTGAAGTTTAATTTTATCTAACCAAAAGAGAGAGAAGTTAGTCTTTTCCCTTATTTTCTTCTTCCAAATAGTAACATTAACCTAATCTGGTCAAACAGTCAAGGGTGAATTTAAAGTTTTGGTGGGATAAGCTGAACACAGTGTGACTGGAACAAATGAGATCCTGTTTATGTGCAAAGAGAACAAGTGAACAAAATTAGAAACACTGTTACATTTAAAAGGCTGACTACAGGCTATGATCCCCCTCTCTGAGTGTGTAAGTAGTCCGGGTCCGGAATTGCTTCTCGCTTGCTGCTATAGTGGGATCAGATGACTGTACACTGAGAGTTCACGGGCCCAGGAGGAGGTGAAAGATGATCAGAGGGCTTGGTGTGTGCAGCAGGGTCTATGATTGGTCAAATTGACCCTCCTAATGTTCTCTGGTGAGATGAGATGTGAGAGGGTAGTGTGTCAGGGTGTATTATGGACCTGTATTACTGCTCTTAAGCTCCTCTAAAAATTATACGCTTTTTTGCTTCAGTTATTCAAATGCTGTTGGACCGCTGTTTCAACAACATTTGAATACTTTTTAAGGCCACGGAGCAGTATTGATAACTAAAATGCTATATTACAATAAAACCTGTCCCTATTGTGTGAATATGATCTAAATGGTTATTCACCACTGTGGACATAAAATTAAAAACATATTACCTGCATAAGCTGTCTGTATTTTTCAACCCCACTTTCCAACGCTTGACCATGTTTGAATATGGTTCCAGCATGGCTTAAAATCAATTTGGTAGATATTTGTGTTATTCTGCAACAGTGAGCAGCCAGATCTGCTGATCTTGAGATTGTGCTCCAAAAGACATGAAATCTAATTTGAGTGTGAGAACAAACAATAGCCAGAACATTTGGGCCAATGTTGAAAACAGGACAGCTGCCAACCTTCAAAACTGAACACAGTGAACTGAGTGTCCGATTTATAAGCACAGAAGATAAAACTAAACTCCAAATCCAAACAAAACACTGAAGAATATATATGTTGTATTGGAATAATAACTTAACGTAATAATATGTCAAACAATCCTGCAGATTTATGAAATTATCTAAACTCTGGGCTAAATATTGGCACACAAATATAAGACAGATAGAGGGAATCATGCAAGGACATGCATAATTTGTTGTAATTGATGTAATCCTACCATGATATAACAAAACTGACCTAAAACAATTACACAGTCTGCAAGTCAGGGTAATGAATATGATGAAAAATGACTTCCAACACTACTCCACACTGACAGACAGGAAAAACAGACATGCTGGCTCAGCGCCCAGAGCATTAAATGACAGGCTGAAGTTCAGAGGCATTTATTTGTCATAATACTAAACTAACTTCATATCAGCTGATATCTGTCAACATGCTTCACCTAACATTGGCGTGATACAGCACTGAGTGACTGCGTCAGCAATGTTGACATCAAACAGACAAAACTAGGAGACAACGAGGGATGAGGAAGCAAAATTAAAAAATGCAGCCCAAATAAGAAAACAAAGAAAGAGAAGATAACGAAGTGTACGATTCATCTTGTTTTCAAAGAGCTCGGTTATGAGAGCGGTTATCTGAAACGAGGCGCTGGGAACAGGGTGCAAAGCCATAATTGGATGCTTGCCCCCGGCCAGATTTTCAGGGCAAATTATCAACGCATGGGTTGGATAGCTGGAGCCACATTGTGGAGGTGGGAACAGTGGGAGCTTTGAGGGCCCAGCGTGACATGCTAATAGAATCATTTAGCACACTGGGATAACGACAGCATGTGATGGATGGAGCAAGGGCCCTGCATCATCTGCTGCTGCGCTAGACCTGCTGACTCACTGAAGAAGTAGAAAGCACTGCAAAAGTTGCGGCCATCAGCATCTGTGTGTGGCTGTGTGTATATTTCTGTCTCTGAATGTAGGTTTTTGCATGTGTGTGTTCTGACACTGAAGTGTATATGCATGGCAAAGACCCCCTCTGCAAAATGCACAGAGCCTTGTGTATCTGTAGGTAAAATGATGACTGGGCATGTTGCTTTATGAAAGCCCACTGCACTGTGCCATCTTGGCTAATGACCACCTTGCGTGCCCTCCCCTTCTCCCAAAAACAAACTGTCACTCACAGCTTGCCACAGACCTCCATATTTCCATATGCAAACAGGCAAAAGAAATATAATCTGGATAAGAATAACCTGAGAAATGTAATCATTTCAAGTTCTTCATTTGTTAACACAGAAAGCTATTATGGATCACCACTTTAAAGTTAGAGATTGTGGAGAAAATTGGAATAATTAAAATGTTGCATACTGCATTTGTCATTACTGCAGTACAGTAAGTGCCTACAGTTTATATTGTACAAGTGTGTGTGTGCCCACACCTATGCAGAGAAATGGGAGGAGTTATGTCAGGCAGCCATGGTTCTGAAATAACCAGTTTATTGTTTGCACAGAATGGAAGTTGAGTCATTTTTCAGTCAGTTTTAAGTAAGTAAGTATTTAAATTTACTACAGCTATGATTTGTGCATTTCGCTGGCATCTTCACCAAACTAAATGCTAGTGAGGCCAGTGGTTCTGCAGCATTTACAGCCATTTGCATGGCAAAGTGACAGTTTTTGACAAATTTCTAAATGACGAACACAACATAACTAAATTATCCAGAAGCCATCCATGTTGCTATTTTTGAGAAACACTGATGGAAAATACTTTGATAACCTGGAGCACATCCAACTTCACTACTCTATATGTTTGAAAAGTATAAATGTATTACAACATACTTATCAAATTAATAATCTATTCTGATTATTTAAATTAATGAACTAGAAGTTGCCTCAACCTAAGCCTGCTGTAATATTACTCCACTTTAACTTAGTCTGAATTCATTTGTTGTAAAAACGAATCCTGTTTTTTAGGTATAAGCTCAGTAAATGGCTGGAAGGGGGGGTGTAGGATTTTAAAGTAGAGGGCTGTATGTGCTATAGTTGGCCTGAAGCCAGTCCAGGAGAAAAAGAAATTTCATACATGAAATCGTCTCCATGCAGGAGGTGAGGAAGCCTGGAGCTGTCAAGAAAGGTTCATGTCCACCCCTGCGTGGTGCACTATGGGGAACAGAACCTCACAAACAGCACACACAAAAGTTCATATGTGTATTCAAAATATTCCTCTCACAGATAAGGATACACATACTCACAAAAAGGTGGCCTTGAACACATGCACATTGAAACAACAGAGAAAGAAAGGGGTGGAGGGGGCAGGGTGCAAGAAAAGGGAAAGAGCGAGAGAAAGGGCAGTGGGAGAAAGAGTGAAAGATAAAGAGAGTGAAAGAAGGGCTTCACAAACAAAAGAGAAGTCAGTTACACACAGGGAGGAGGAAAAAGAACTGAAAAACGAAAATCAGCACAAAAAAAGGCAGAGAAGGAAAAAAACCTGCCTTCAGCCTCAGAGTGGGAGGAGTAAGAAGGAGGACAGAGAGAAAGAAAGAAAAAGAGATATGGAGAGAAAATGAGAGAGAGAAAGGCGAGGAGGAGGAGGAGAGTGTCAGGGCTATGGGTGATTAAGCCTGGGGTCTCCTCTCTGCAGAGACACGTGCGCAGACTTAATCAAGTCGACGCCAGCCAGCCACATTTCCACATTACTCCTTGGCCGCCTGCCTGACAGGTCCGAACGAGCGAAGGGAAGAGCAGCTAAAGGAGTCTGCTATGCCCCATACACCTCCCACCTATCCTCTACTCCTCCTCCTCCTTCTCCTCTTCCTCCTCCCCGTCTTCCACCAGGCCTCAAAGCGATGCCAGAAAACATGTGAGCAGCATTGGAAGGACTGGATGGGTCTAAGTTAGGGAGCAAAGAGCAGAAATACTACTGACTCCATTAAATGAAATGGTATTAGCTGGGAGTACCCACTACTCCCCCTGAAATCTCTGCTTTTCTCCTGCTCCTGGTGCAAAGGAAGCTAACATGATAAAATCAATTTACTTTTGCAAAACTTGAGTAAGAACATAAAGAGTAAATACACAAATATATGTATTTATACAGTATTTCCCACAGATTGACAGCATAACTGTGGCAGGGTGAAGAGGGTGGTGCCAGTCGACCGTCATAGGTGAATTTTGCATGCCTGCCGAGAATTGTATGAAAATGCATTAAAGTTCTCCTTTTAAACGCTATACTATTCTTTTTTGGGTTTCATCAATAGTGATAAATGATCATTATATATTTTATGAACGTTAAGAATCGTTAATATATTATTACACTTAGTAAAAGTACCATTTCTTGAGATTCAGCAAAAGCATGTGGCGTTAACCGCGTTCAAACAGCAAAGTGTCCTAAAAGGACCTTAAGAAGTGAATTGCATAATTCGGAAAACAGATATTGTAGGCTACCTACCGAAATTTCTATCAAGTCGGCGAAAGTCAACCAGTTATCTCGAACGCACTTGTAGACTACCAGTTGTACGATTTATTCGACAGTTGTTTTCCAAAGTTAACATAGCTATCCTTATTAGCTAGGCTCCTTACATGCTTGCTAATAACTGTTTTGAAGATGGGTCTCCGACATTGACAGCGTTGTGTTGGACAGATTTCTGCAGCGGTGTTGGTGATACTAACCATTCAATTCACAGACGTGTCTGTTGTCCGTGTTTGCGAGAAAGAGAGAGAGAGAGAAAGAGAGCGACCGAGTGAGAGGATGTGCAGAGCCAATATGCGCTGCAATCATGAACGACTTTGAAATTGGTTGGCAAAACTTGGGCGGCTGTTAATCTACCTGGGCTGCCCGCCCAAGTAAAGCCTATGTATGGGAAACACTGGTATATATTATGACACCAATTGTATCTTCAAAACCTACTGCTGTAAAGACATGTTTTAAAAAAGAGTATTATTTTCTTGAAGAATTTATAGGACCATATCTATTGAATTAGTAATTAATTCAGTGAATCTCATCATCAATCGTACTGCAGTTTTTGGAAGTGTGATCATTTTTGAGTTGTGGTCTGAATATATAAAAATCATTTCAGAGAAGAATTTTTAGTTGTCATATTTAAGCTTGACGTGAATGAGGGTGATCATGTTTCTCTGTTAGTCACCTTACACACACACACGCTCATACTGAAAATACACAGTACACACCCTCAACCACACTCTCCATTTCATAGTCAGTTTTTTATTTTTTGACATCTCCCTCTAAAACATACTGTGCACCTTGCCTTCCATCTCTTTTCTCCTCCACTGCTCATATTTCACGTTTACGCTCTTTTTTTCTCTCCTCGCTGGAGGCCAAGTGGGTCGGGGCCCAAGGTGGGGTATAGCGATGTCATTTAATAAGCAGCTTAACTCTAGCACACACGCCACAGAGAACGACCTGCACAGGAATCTACACTACAAAAAATGTCCAACAAAGACTTTTTCTCGTTACGTAAGTAAGTAGTGAATCAGAATTGGTGCATATGAATCTACCTCTACACTGACGCAACAACATTAACAACAAATATGGAAGAACACACGCAGACTACACTATCTAAACCTTTAAGTAAGGGGGGGCGGGGGGGGGTTAAGCACACAAGTATTAGTGGGTGAAAAATATATTCCTCTTTGCGCACAGTGCATATTCAGCCTTTTCTGCATTTTTTGCAGTGTAGCTCAATGTTATTTCACAACAATGAGGCCTACTTACAGCATTTCCAGTAATGGGTCAACTTCTAATCTCTTTGAGTGAAAGTCCCTGATAGAGATGGAAACAGAGAGACATTTGGTTCCACGCTACTGAGGTGTAATTTCAATGTATTAATGAAACAAGGGCCAGCCTGTGCCACTCTAATCTGTCCTAAAATTATGCACAGGTGGTTTGGTGATAAGGTTAGGAGGTGTAGATACAGTGTGGGTCTGAGCATGTGTGTGTGTGCATGCACGTTTGTGAATCCCCTGGCACCATATCAAGCACAAAGCTCAATCCCAAACATATGCATGTGTGTGTGCGCACACAAACACACAAGGGGGCCTTCAGTGGTCTCCTCTGACCTGTGAGTGAGGGCTAATTAACTGAAGGGAGATGACAATGAACAAGGGCCTCCCATAGGCCAAGCCATCACTCAGGCCAGCTGTAATGAACACTCACCTACAGGTGTTCTGATCCCTAGACAACTCGTCACACACACACACACACACATACACACACACACCTCCTTTAATGCATAAAGGTGCATACTCAAACATGCTTCCATTTGTAAAGTGCTTTTTATTAATGAATGCACACATACGTTAGCAGTAGAACAGTTTGCAGGCCGATATACTGTACTTATGTACTATACTTAATGATACACAACAACACACTGACACATGCACACACTGACATTTCAGTGTGGTGCAGCAGCTCTTTAAGCCCTCTTGTCTTGTTTGGCTGAGGGCTGTCACAACTGCAGCACTTACAGTTCATTAGAGAAGAGGCCGCCATCAGAGACAGGCAGAAACTCACTAACACCTGTCACCTGGTCCGTCAGGCTCCATCAAACAATAATCAGATATGAGTGGCAAGTGTTATGTAAACTTAAAAACTAGAAAAGCCACACAGCCTTATTGGATATTTTCCGTTTACTTATGTGACACCTAATGCCCAAATAAAGTGTTTTCTCTCTGGGTGGAATTATGTGATATTTTTGACTTGATGAATCTCTCGGGAATAGGTAACAAAATGTAGTTTAGTTTAGTTTAGTTTAAAAAATAAAAAATAAAACCTGATACAAAATTATGTCATGGGGAGGTTAGAAGCCAAGAAAATGCTAATAAAGACACCACCCCTCTAAGTGACACAAGTTCCAATAAGCAGCAATGAAAATCTTAAAAGAATTACAAAACTAGATGAATTATAATAAGATCTTACAAATCATTGTTGATTTGTGACCTTTTAAAATGTTTTTAAATGATGATAATGTAGATAATAATTGTAGTAATGCAGAAATGGTCCTCTGTATTTCAGTGTAAATTGGTTAAGGGTCATCCGATAAAATAGGAGATAAAAGTCCTAAGAGTGTCTTGTATTATATGAAGTGTATAAAATATTAATGAATATATGAAAGGTCTGGTATCTGTTCACATTAATAATTGCTAAATGTTTGTGTTTTCTGGGAAGAGGAGCAGATGAATAGTATATTTTAGCGAAACTAATCATTCTCACAATTTTTGGGGGGATGTGCAGAATCTTATTTAGATAGGTAGGACAAGTGGTGGCCCAGACAGTATTGCAATATATGATACATGGGTACATTAATAAAAAATTAAAATACAAGAATGATTTATCAACCCTATACACCTTGATGTTTTCATTTCACATTTGAATTTAGAATAATCTGAATGAATTATGTTACCAAAGCAGCCATAAAGGATTATGGGAAAAACAATTTAAACGTATGTCCTTTACAGATTCAGACCATGTCTCCCCTGCTGACTCGCCTTTTCCATTTCCAATGAATGATTAAACTTTTCTTTTACATACCACATTGAGTGCCAAGGCTATGCCTGGAGCACAACTTCTGCCTACATTTTATGGGCTTAATTAACGGGCCCTAATTGCTTCTGAAAAGAAATAAATAAGGCAGCCAGCGGAGCGCATCCTACTGTTAACGGATTATTTCCTCTCTGGAAACAATAACAGAATGTTCTGGTTTGTTCCCTAGGGGCCGCTTAAAGATTCTCTGCCTCAATATTTGTTACAGACGGGTTATAAATGTAGAAGTTGTTCCTCCAGAGCTGTGTGTCTAACAAATGACACTGAAAAGAGATTGAGTGGAATGAGCATTCATTTGTTCTGAAATGTAATATTTTCCCATGTCACAGTAGTCATCCGTAAAATTAACCTTGGAAAAACATTACTGAAATATGGAAGTCTCTCCAACTTTGATGAGTTTGAAGCTCACACAATCCCTGCTGGCGCAATCACTATTCTGCATGTAATGAGAAAGGCCTCTAGCCAAAACAAAGGCAGTCCGTTCAAAAGAAAAGGGTTTTTTCCCCCTTTCCCGGGTCTTTCTAGTACTGTGACCAGAGGAAATGAGTCTCAACATCAAAGTATGTGGAGGAAGTGACTCTCTTCCCCTCCTCTATGTGGAGAAGCCCACTACACCTGACACACGATGGTAACACACACGTACATGTTGAAATACATCGCCTAGCCATTTTGTTTCAGCCCTCTCACATAAACCCCAAGCATGATTTCACCCCCCAATGGTGTAATGACATCTCAAGATTTCTCTGACGCCAGGGAGAAAAGCCATTGGAAGTTTTATATGGTGGGAGAGTTCGCATTTTGTGGGGGAGGCTCATCCTGTAGTGGAATGCAAATATTTAGCTAGCCCCCGGTATAAAATGAAAATTACACAGTACGACAGGAATACCTGTGCAGCTACCCAGGTGATCGCCAGCCTGGCTCCATCCACCAGGACATAAATATAGTAATTACCCACAAGCCTCATGGGCACAAACAGGAGTCAGTAAGGGAGTCTTACTGGTTGTCACTGGACAATAATTCATGACTAAAAATGAACTTGTGCTGGCACAGCAGGACTGTTTGATGACATAACCAATCAGTGAGGCCATGAGAATGTTTCTCCAAGATTTACGGTAGACGTAAATATTTGTTGCTGTGATAATGAGAGAAGATTTATTTTAGTGGAAGACACAACAGCCAAGAGTTGGGTCAAGAATACTACTTAAGGAAAGTAGACTCGTGTTCACACTCCAAGAAGAAAGCAAAAGTGTGTGTTCATCCGTGAATTGGAAGGGAGGGGTTGCATAGGTTCACTCTTCCCATTTTCAGGCAACCCCCATGACCCCAATGTCACTGAGACATGCTCATAAATCCAACTGTCTGCTAATGTAACCTAGCTGTGGCTAGTGAGAAAGAAAGGCCCCTGGCCATGCAGACACAAACACCTCAACTGTTTACATAGTGAAGTCTGACACTATGTACAGTGACCAGTGCTGAACTGTGTTGGTGAGAGAGAGAAAACTGAAAAAAGGAACAGTAAACCTAAGAACAAAATACACAGAAAGAAATGTAGGAAATATAAAATATGGTGAGAAAATAAAAAAAAAATAAGAGAGAAAAAGGTTATGAATTGTCAGAAACAAGACAGAAAGGGAGGGAGGGAAGAAGAGGGACAGTGCCCCCTACAGAGGGGACAGAAAACTCTGCAGTGACCTTGACATTGAGTGAAAGAGAGAGGGAAAAATAGAGAGAAAAGGGTAAAAAGAGCTGTGCATACTGTGTCTGATGCAATGACAGATGGATATTACCATTTCAATATGTTAAATATGTACATACATGTATACATTTGTAGCTATAACTTACAACCTTAAAAACAATACAAATAAAGCTAAAACATTTTATTCACATTAAATTATGGGCAGTTTGTGCTGGAGTCAACTGTACAGAAAGAAGTTATTCCACATTTAAACAGATGATGGAGGCTATTTGGATTTTCATGCACACATAGTCACAGATATTTTTCATCCTTCTTAAAGTGGAATGCTTTGAATTATTCTCAATACATATTTTTTCAAGAAGTGACATTCTTATGCATTTCACTCATGTATTAAGCAAGCCAGTATTTGAGAAGGAGTCTATATATGTGCATGTAAAAAGAAAAAGACTGTCTCCTCTTATCCACATGTATCTTCTCCTCATATGTGCGTTTGTGTATTTATGTGACTTATGTGCATGTCTTAATGCTTGCTGTGTGTGTATGTTTAAATGGATTTTCCAGAGGCCTACAATACCAGTGCCATGTGTGAGAGGTTTTTTCCCTCGTATATTGGCCATGACACCCTCCCTCCCTCGCTGCACAGCATGGCATCCAGGCAGCACCTGCTGCACCATAAACACACCTGCAATGCAGTAAAATAATGGAAACACCCAGCATGGAAAAACAGTAGAATACAATACAATACAGACGACCATACAGCACACACACTAGCTGTGTACAACATACTATTTAGTGTATTTTTCCCACCAAAATATTATAAAAATGTAATTATAATTCTATATTCAAACAGAAAGGGGTTTTGTTCTGGAGACCTAAAAAAGATTACTTTAATTAGACTATACTACAGAGAAAATTTGTTTTGGTTTTAAATTACTAAAAAAAACAAATCAACCTAAAAATTATATGCATAGCTTACGTTTGGTCAACACACAGTGGTGCTGGACAGCCTCTCTGCTCCTCTTGCCAGCAGAAATCTTGACCTCAGAGGACTGGACTAGACTCCATGTAGTTTGGGGGCTGGCATACATCTTCAGAGAGGACTGGACTATCTCAGTGGAGGTGGAATGGCTTTTGAAGCAGCTCATTTCCTTTTTTTCTGTGAGAATCTCTTGCTATCAGTCAAGGAGGAGACAGATCCAATCTTGTCAATGGACAATGATAACTAAGCCAGCCAAAATACAACTGGAGGGATAAAAATGTCCTCTTTGCAGGAGAAAATGCAGAGGACATTAACCTCATCTTCCTAGCACCTACCTCGTGTCAGTAGAGGTGGTTTAATGAAGCTTACTCTGAAAGCCCTCCAAATGTGATTTTAGTGTATTTTAAGATCCTCCTTACTTTTAAGGCTGCCACAGGTTGTAGCCATATGTGCTGAATTTTATAGAGGGTTAACATGAATAAGCATACCTGTATGTAATGGCTATCCCACATTATTCTGACAAGAATAAGAATCCACAAGCCAAGTTAGTGGCTCTTTAAGACCGGGCACAGTTGGGCTGAATGCTAACATGCTGACGTTTAGCAGGTTCACTGCCATGTTTGCAATCTTCATTTAGTGTGTTAACATGCTAACATTTGCTAATTAGCACTAAACACAAGTACTGCTGAGGCTGATGAGAATGTCATTAGTTCTGCAGGTATTTGGTCATAAACCATGTTGAACAATTAAAAATTATGATTGATTTTATGAAACCTCAAAGGATCACCAGAATCATTAGGACTTGGGTGCACGCAAATGTATATTGTCTGCTATGTATGTATATTGTCTGCTATGTAGCAGAAGGGAGTTACAAAACTCAATTTCACTCTATAACTTGTTATATTGGGACAGTAAAGCTACCTACCTACGTACCACCCCATTGGCCTAGGGGTTAGGATGCATACCATGTGGTCACAACTTCTGATCATGTTAGTTAGAATTTGTTCAAACTTGACATTTTGATAAAGTGACAGCCCTAATCTGAACCACATCTATCCAGCTGCTGCTGAGATATTTCAGTTAGGATGAAAATGGTGGACCCAAAGACCAAGCGGATGACCGATATTGCTTGCATTACAGTAATGAGAAAGAAAATCAGAAATAACCTTTTTTCTTCTTCCTTTTTTAGCAAAATAGGCACTTTCCTAACAGGAACAGTCCTGAGGACAATTACTGAATTCAACAGAATATATTTGAACTATTTCATGATAGAATATCTTTATCAAATGGGTACTTTTTCAATGTAGCTTTTGAATATGTCCGGTTTGTTTTGGAACTTTCATTATGGTTACATTCCATGCTTACCTATTACATGAGATTAACAGCTCCACCACAGTGGTTTGAGTATAGAGTGATTAGCTCACATTATTATATACAGCGTATTACAGCAGCCCGCTTGTGTACATTTGACAAGACTGGCAGTTGACTAGTTTAATTAATTGCAGTATGTGTGCACCCAAAGACAGCTGTCAGTAAAGAGATTGAGTAGGCTGATATAGTGCATCACAGTGTAAAAAGACCTTGAGAGAAACCCAGCAATGAAACAACCAACCGCTCTGTACTCCTTCACCGCACTGAGACAAAATAGCTTGTAAACCACGCCCCAACTTTTGACAGCTTTGCGTATGAACACACATGTGCCTTGTAACAATTAAACATAAATGAAGGAATGGAAGAAAAAAAAGTAAAAGAAGAAGAAATCTTATAGCTGCTCTATTGGGAATGATGTTCTTTTTAGAAACAATTTTAAAAGAAAAGCAAGAGGAAGATAGCTGTTGGGTTCAGTAGTAATAGTGTGATTAATTTTGGATGTTTATTTGAGTTTGTCACACTGACAAGACTGGTGACAAGTGCTGAAAGCAGGTCCAAGTGTGGACACTGGATGATGCTTTGCAGATGATGTCTTCTTTTTCCAGAACCCCTTGCAACTGGACCGAGCCCAGTTGGCTAACTGGAGGCAGTAACAGGACCGTTTCTCTTCCTCTCAGCTTATTTTCTTTCTTTCTTTCTCTTTTTTCCTCTCTTTCTGACACTTCTTCCATCCTGTACATCTCCCTCCTTCTCTTCGTTCCCCATCCACCCCACCCCAGCCTCCTGCTCCAACTTCTTTGGAAGGGCCTTACAGGACTCAGAGCTGGAAAGGAAAATATGGACTTAGGAAAAAAAAGACTTGTTGCCTCTCAAACATCAGGGCTTTGGCCTGAGTAATATGATACAATCATACCCTGTGTCAGTGATAAATACTGTAGGAACAACTTCTGTTGTGTGTGTCTTTCACCAGGGACCGAAGAGAAAAATACATTCCCACCCTTTCAGTATGTGTAATATTTACCATGATAATGTGTGCCTTCTGTTTAATTCAGTTTGTGTGTGTGTGTGTGTGTGTGTGTGTGTGTGTGTGTGTGTGTGTGTTCGCTCCATGCCTTCCCCAGAGCTCTGCGGGTCCTCCATTAAGGCCAGTCAGTCAGCCAGTTGGTCATTAGGAGCCGAGTTGTCACTAGTGGGCCTGTAGGTCATTCATCACCTAACAGGCCCACAGGACAGGGACAGGGGAGCTCTAACTCTGCCAAACACACACACATATACACACACACACACACACACACTATATCCACCGACTGAAAAAGGCACCAGGAGGAAGACATGACACACATGCATGTGTGTGTATTGGTGTGCTATGTGAGTGCATAGCAGTGGAAAGGCCTACGACCCTTTTAACCTGCAGTTTGAAAATGTTTTACAGTATCAACTGAATCACCCCATGGCCCAAATCTATCTGAGTTACAATTCAAGACAAAACACCTTTATTAACTTCCTTTTCATTGTGGTTGATTGTGAAGCTTTGGCAGAAACTGAACATAACATGAGTTTCAAAGTTCCCTCTGCGTGACTGAGGCTGGTGGGAGCTAAGATTTGAACCGAATATATCACAAGTCCCTGATTTAATCTCATAATAGTCGGCTTTAATGTCCAAATGCAAGACATATGTGGCTTCGCTTTGGTTTGCTCACTCGGGCCACATAGTACAATCTCCCAGGGCAAGACCCAGGAAAGGGAATTTGCATTGTAACTGAAGCGTTCATGCTAGTTTAGTTTGATGCTAATTAGCCGAGACATTATAAGCACCCTTTGGTTAGTAGATTTTGAGGCACTTTTGTAGAAGATGAGCATTCGAGAAATACATGTTTTATAAATGCTTGACATTGAGATAACAAACATTGAAAAGGTCATGAAAAACATGACATTAAATCATTTAGGAAGATTGCACACTAATATAGTTCTAGATCAAATAAAACGCAATGGATACAAACATTACTGTAAGGTTATTTTAGGCTTCATCCAACTGAACTCTGAACTGCTCTAAAACAAACACAGACCATCTGTCATAAGTACATCTCTCCCCCTGTCTTTCTCTGTCGCTAGAAATTTCACACACACACACACACACACGTCTATGCTGAGCGCGTTACACACGTGCAAGCATCAATGCTGTAGAAGCAGCCGAGGAGTCCTTCGACATTTAAGATAACTTCTTTTCTATCTTTTCTATCATAACCAAAGACATGCATACACACAATCTGTATTTAGAGTTAAGCATTTGCGCAAATGCAGTTTTGCTTTTTAAGTCGACACAGTCAAGAGAAAGACGAAGTGGGACAACACTTCGTCTTTCTCTGTCGCTAGAAATTGATTTCTCACACACACACACACACACACACACGGTCTGCTGTTGGTGGCAGCTCACATGTTCTCCCACACACACAGACACACAGGGCTGCAGCCCCGCACAGTCGGTGTGTTATGACTGAGATAGGAAGAGCAGGGATTTGTTTAAAGCAACAAACCCAGGAGAGCCTCAGTTGATATGGACAATGATATGGATCTGGGTCCGTCACTATGGGGTACACAGTGCACTAATCTCCCTCATTGCAATATCTCCTGCTGAAGCTATTTTACACACCTTAATTCTAACACAACAGCAACACACTTCCTTTTGTCTATGTTTGTGTGCAACATAATGTCATGTCTTTGTCATGTCATATCTTTTTACAAGTACATTCAAGTCTTAGCATCAAGATATAATTAATGTACATAAAAGTTAAAGTACTTATCATGGAGAATGGCACATTTCAGAACAATGTATATTATATTACATTATTGGTACATTAATGTGGAGCAAATTTTCATTACTTTATATACTGCTGCATAGTTTGTGAATTTCCCCCGGAGATAATTAAAGTCTTATCTTAATGTATAATAATACATCACCATCTGTTATTATTAATCTGAATCTGAAAAGCAACAGGTAACTAAAGTTATTAAAGAGGTGGCATTATGCCTTTTGGCTTTTTCCCTCTCCTTTATTGAGTTATATCTCTTTTTTGTGCATGTAACAGGTTTGCAAAGTGAAAAAGCCCAAAGTCCAGC
Organism: Micropterus salmoides; assembly: GCF_014851395.1. Taxonomy (NCBI): domain Eukaryota; kingdom Metazoa; phylum Chordata; class Actinopteri; order Centrarchiformes; family Centrarchidae; genus Micropterus; species Micropterus salmoides. The sequence goes on from NW_024044570.1 coordinate 11,947,113, forward strand.
CCAAAAGGAGTTCCCATCTCCCACAGAAAGCTCTGCTCTGAACCGCTTGAAAACAGCTCGTTTGTAGTCCAGCCCTTCACTTCCTTTACTTGTGACGTCACAATGAAAATGTGTCCGCTTGCCAAGCGGCTAGCGGAGTCAGGCACGCCGTCAAACCAAGCTACTCTGAGCGAAGGCCCTTTGGCTCGACTCGCCTTTGTTTGGTTTTCCATTGTAGAAATGTTGTACCTGTACCTGCTTCCAGGTACTTTTTTTCGTATCACCTCACCTCCTTCGAGGTTCCAAGCGAGCTGAGGGAAACTAAAATGTAACGTGAAAACACGACAGACTGCTGATTGGTCAGAGAGAATCGTCACTATTCACTGCATCATCATTGCGTGCGCCAGACAGAGGCCAGCAACAGAAGGTTTTATATTTTACAGTTTTCGTATGGAATTTCATCACTAAATCCACTTCTGATAAGTTTTGAGATGAAATCAGCTGTGTAGATTTCGAATATTGACAGTTTTACGAGAAGTGATGGTGGAACAAAGATATGTTTGAATATTTTCGGAGTTGAGGAGCTCCGCAAGTGGCTGCAAGGGATGCCTGTGCCAACCCGCAGGAGGAGCGTGTGAGGCCAGCCAGCCGCCTGCTCACAGAGCCCTCTGCTGCCGCCGTCACACAACCGCTGCAGCAACAACAGCAGAGGAAAACACAGCTGGAAGGTTTTCATACCACTTATCTGTCTTTAAATTGTGAATAATGTTGAAACATTTTAACTTAAAAAAGAGAAAGCTGTGTGGATCGCTGGTGTGTGTGTCGCATTGAACATTACATTGCGGCAGTTGTGTGTGGCGTCACTATGACAACAAGCTACATACTATCTCTGGGTACTATCTGCAATGGAAAACGGAGCAGGGCCGTCTATCGATTTGAGCTATGGTAGCATTTTTTGGCAAGGCAGCATAGATCGTCAGAACACCGGCAACAGTTCAACGTTTAGTCCTAAAAGATGATGCAACTCCGACTCTGTTTGGGCCTGGAAATTCACAATCACAACCTGTAAGTATGCTTTATTGGTTGTGAATTATATTTAAAATAAACACGACAGTGTAACTTCACAGACAAGTGCGGAGTTGTTGTAAACGTTGGCTAACACAGCTAAAGTTATAGCTATAATGCTAATGTTACACCAGATGTGAAAGCTACTGAGAAAACGTTCAAATTGTTTGGCCAATTTTATGTAAAAATGAGTTGATATATGGTGATTTTTGTAGTGGTTTATGGTAAGATGTGGAACAATGATATTGTGTGGTTGTGGACTTGTGAGTAACTTATACTCTACTAATCTAATTATACTATCTGTTACGGTCGCAGTCTGAAGCGGCTTTGATTTGGATAACACTACCTTGTTTCTTATGACCCGCCCTTCTCTGCTTCTGATTGGCTAGTAGTCCTTGCCTGGGAACTGCGCATGTGCAACTCTCAACAAAGATTTTGTAAGTATGATGCATCACTCTGTTGCTCAAGAGCGGAGCATACAACACATAGGGTGAAAAGAGGAGCTGCAGCAATGTGCAGTATGAGAAAAATATGGTGTTTTTTGAAAATTAAACCATGTAAACCTGTTCTGGTACAACCCCTAAATAAGATTTTAAACCTGAAAATGAGCATAATACCACCCCTTTAAATAAATGCAGGAGTAAAAAAGCACAATATTTGCCACTGGAATTGTAGTGGAGTAGGAGTAAAAGTTACAGAAAATTTTAATATTCAAGTAGGGTTGGGCATCGTGATAAAACCCGCTCCCGGCAAAAAAAATAAAAAATCTACATGTGAAAGCAGGTTTTATTCACCACGAACATTATTATTATAAATTTTAAATATGCTTCACACCTTCTTCAGAATTCTCCTTCTCCACACACTCAGACACACAAGAGGCCTACACCTCAGGTAAACACACTGGCTTGCCCCGCCTCTCTCTGTCTCCCTCCTCGCCCGTCTACTCCACATTCTCCATCAGCACTACGTTTTATAAAGTCCCCTAAAAGACACAGAACTCGTCTTTTTTCCGTATTTTTCCTCCAGTGATCTGTTATCACGGCAGCAGGTGAGCCATTGTGAGCTTGTTAATGATGAAGCCATCAAACAACATCTAACAACCAAAACCAACATCTGCACCCTGTGTGTTCACTGCTACTTTAGTGCTTGTAAAATATCCACTGCGACTTGTAACGTCATAGGCCACCAAGTTTTTAACCGAGTGAAGTCTGTGCGAGTGAACACATGCACATAAGACAAACGCTATCCCCCAGCGCGCCTGCGTGTGCGCACCCCGATGCTATCATCCATCCCGATGTTTCAATGTAGACTTCGCCCAACCCTATACTCAAGTCACCGCTTATTTACAGTACATACAGCCTTTTCTGTCAAGGGCAGACAAAAAAGTCTGTATGCATGACTTGATCACTACCGGCCTGAAATGTTCTCCTTTCTGGTCTAACCAAAATAAGCCTTACATAAATTGCAGATTATCCAAACTGAAACAGCACATTTGCTATCCAAGTCAGCAAGGAAAGCACAAATCCCGCCCGTTTTCAAGTCCTTTCATTGCCTGCCTGTTTTCAGATTTATAATTTACAGAACATATTACATCAAATCACACCAACTTTCAATTGTGTATAAGTATGGTTTTGTTATACATGCACACTACACTGCAATTTTGAAAAATAAAAACTTGCCAAGTAAATTAAGGTTGATGTGATGTTTCTGCACTGCCATTCTCACTGATCTCCGCATACAGTTATACAGTGTAATATATTGTAGGAGTGCACTGTGACATATTTCCAAAGTCTGGGTGGCTGTGTGCTCTAACTAACCTAAAAAACTATTTCTAAAAGATTATGTCTAGCTGTACTGCTGAAGATCGTCTGCAGTGTCACAGAATAACAGGGTCGGTGTGTCATTGCCTTCTCTCAGAGAGGATTATCCAGTGATAACAATCTGGCATGGTCGCAGCCAGCAACGATCCCCTAGACCTAATTGCGTGGTTTTGCACAGCGTGTGACCGGATGGATTCCTTTTTGTCCCCATAACAGGAATGGGACAGAAAGCAGTATGGGAATGAGAAGGGGAAGTAGGGATTTCGGGTCCACATCCACTGCTTCCACCTCACTGGCTGTGGGAGAGTTATTGCAGTTACTAACTGCAGCAGCTATCAGCTCTGGTTGGAACTGGTTAGGGACTGTCTACAATAACAATGGAGATGGTGGTGGCAGTATTGACTGTATATAGATGCTGTTGACAATATTAATGATGATTAATGAGTATAAGAATAATGAAGAAAAAAAAATGCAAAATAACACTTTAGCTTTGTCAAGTCACATTTACATAACTTGAGAACAGAATCTGTAGATGGGTAATAACAACTGTAGATATAATAAATTCTGATGTTAATCAGCTCCCAATTTAATATGAAAGGCACAGCAACAAATAAGGTCTTAGCTAAAATATAAAGCATCTTGAGATTTAGGTTGCTGACAAGAGTAAGCATCTAATTTGTTCATTTAAGTATTAAAAACTGATACTAAAGAAGCAAGACACAAACAAACCAAACAGAAGAACACAAGACAGTCCATTCATCATTTCTACATCAAATGGCACGGCAAAGCACTAAAAGCAAAAAAAAAGGCATTACTAATAATGATAAGAATAAAATAAAAGTAATGCAAAAAACTGATGAAAAGCATTAAATTAATGCGAAATTATTAGAAGAGTAGATGCATTTAGATGCTAGACCTGAGTAAACTTTTACCATACTCTTTCCTTCTTGAGCACTAGAAGGCACATCATGAATTAAGATTTACACCCACACACACACATACAAACACCCACACCCGCTGGAGTACAGATACCCCTTCCAGTGGAGTGGGCAGCCGTTCTGTCAATCTACATCCACTGAATTGAAGCTTGGACTAAAGGAGCTGGTCTCATGGCGAACAGGAGAGGTTTGAACTGGGAGCCAAGAGTCACTAGCTGCACTTCCTGCCTCTGTGCATGTGTTTTGTTAGGTGCTTATTCTAATTATACTTTGTGTAAACCTCTGTAGTACACTGTGTAGTGCATGTGTGCATGTGTTTTGTGCATAAACGCATGTCTGTGTGTGCATTTTGTTTTTGTGAGAGGGTTCACATGAGGCTGGCAGGGCCCTCCAATGCCAGTGTGTCTGAGTGGAAAACCAGAGCACAATGGGACTGCAGCCGGGACTTCAGACTGGCCAACCGCCACCACTAACAGAGCAATGAGTGAGTGTGAGTGTGAGTGTATGTGTATGTGCGATGACAGAAAACTGAGTAACTGTCAATCATTGTTAGAGAACTTAAATCTGTGTCTCTACATTCCTCTTTGATAAACATATGCACAGTGTTATGGCCTAGCTCTGAGACCAATAAGCAAAGCACATGCAAGAGATTAACAAAAAGAAAGGAATTTTAATTTTAATTTATTTAACAAATTAGACTAGCAGGGAACCATACTGTCAGGCTAACTGCCATACTGCCAGGCTAAGAGAATACTAAATAAATTATGAAGAAAATAAAAACAACTCCAATGTAACACAAGGGAGGGGCAGGGGAGACGGAGGCTCCAGACTACCTGGATGGGCACATCTTATATAACCTGGAGACAGTGGCCTGCTGCCTTTTTTCCAATTACATTTTTATTGTATTTTCAATCTCAACAATTCTACATGTTGCTTAAAATTAAAGCTAAATTAGGGTTACTGACGGTAGGTACTAAAGCATCAAAACCCGCTAGTGTGGCAAAGCGACTACCAAGCTGGTAACCCTGCCAAGACCATACTGCATTCATAAATAAGCAAATTCCAAGGCAAAACAAGGAACAAAACTCATCTCCCTACGTGAGCTTCCAAGCAGAGTGCAAAATTTTACAATTGCTTGTGTTTTTTCAGAAGTTACTAACTGCTGCAGATGCGAATATATTGCTGTGAATGTAGAATGGCAGTGATTTCAAACGGTTGTGTGTCGTACAATGAATTCACTCTGAACAACAGATGGTGCCAATATGGGCTGGTCACAGTATCACAATACCAACTGCCCGTGAGATGGGCTATGTGTTTTTTGAGCTTTAACGTCACTGGTGTATACTATATGCGTGTGTGGTCTGGTCATGTGTTGTCAGTGTGTGCGCCTATCACAGGACACCTGCAGTAAGTACGACAGGATCAGACCCCTTGTTGGGGCCCTTGGTGGGTGTATGTGTGTGTGGCTGTGAGTGCACGTATGCTCAGCTTAACAGATGTTCCCTGTCTATCTGTCCGTCTCATCAGGTTGTGAGGCAGCAAAAATGTGCTAGTTTCAACTCATCCCCACTTGGGTTGTTATGCTAGAGCCTGTTACTGTTACTGTAAGTCATCTTCAGCTAAAGTAAACAACAGTGCCCTGTCCTGCCTTGAGAATTCATAGTCCAGGGCCTGAGGGAATTAAAAAGTATCTATTGCACAACTGCACACTACAGCTGCCTATGTGTTGCCAAAAACTGCATGTACCAATGCTGTAAAGAAATGTAATAACAATTTAGTACACAGGGTCATTAATGTAAACATATGCTTAACAGATTACCATTTTGAGTTTTAAAAAATGCAGATTTACTTTTTGTGTTAAGGTGTATTGGAGTGAAATTAAGCTACACTCCCACAGTGCACTAAAAAAACTGAATCATGCACTGTAACAAAATTAATAAATAATGAACACAATGAAGTGAAAACCAGCACCAATATGCTCATCCTCAAATATGGCAAAAGCATGGAAGATTCTGATTTTCCAGAATCACGCAATCTCACCATAAGGCTATTCTGACTTTGTCTGCTGCGTTAGTAACACAACAGTAGCATAGAGATTACAGAGGCTGGTTTGTGATAAGTAGGTCTGTGGTTTAAATCCCAAGAAAGGCATAATTTGGGTGAGGGAAAGTGAATGAGTAACACTTTCCCTCCTTTAGGCAAGGTGCTTTGCCCACAGCTGCTCCAGTGGAGTAAAGTACAGTTGCAAAAAGTGTAACTGCTGTGGTTGTACTGGGCAGCTTCCTAAGTGTGAATGTGTCTCACTGAATGAGAAGAACATATGTTCCCAGTAAAAGTGCCTTGACAAGAGGTTTAAAAATGAAAAACAACACTTTTTTGGGAATAAAGACTCAAACCTACTATTTAAAATTTACCATTACTATTAAAACAAGTAAATGGAAGCTTGAGTAAATGGTTGACATGGACCAGCGGGTCTAAAACTGGTAACAGTTAAGTTTCCTTTAATGTTTTCAACTAACTTATACAACCACAGCCTTAATCAAATAGGCTTTCAAATAATATTAATGAGGATCGTGACTCACATGGATCACTGTCTCTGGCTCCCAGCTGTTTGTGCATGCATGTGTGTGTGCATATTTGAGAGTGTGTGTGCGTGTGTGTGTGTGTATGTGTAAGTATGTGTGGCTATTCTGGCTGGTACTATTTGCCTCCCTGTTTTCCTCCCTCCCAAAAGATTAATCACCCAGATGTTTCCTTGTTTTGCTGTTGGCTCTTTCTCACATTGTATATCAAAAAGAAACATCTCTCTCTCTCTCTAACATCCCTCCCATCCTCCCCCACCCATAAGGCAATGTGTTTTTTGTTAATGGGCATGTAGTGAGCGGAGGCGGACCAGCAAGAGTAGGATTTCTTTTCCACTTGCAGTTTGATTTCAAGCAGACATGTCTAATTAAATAAAGTGCATTTGGGAAGATTTGTCCTTTTCAAGAAGTTGGAGTGCAGAGCAGAAAGGCTGTCACTTCACTGTATATGCTTTCATTTTGCAATACCCAGCCCTAATTTTCAGTGTCTTGGTCACAGGTGCCTGATCATGTGTATTGATTGGCTGTCAGGTGGGGATAATGGCTTTGGCAGCGTATTGCGGCGAATACAAACACACACACACACACACACACACACTTGTAGACTTCTGTACCAAGATTGAGATGCATTCCCTAACCAATCACCCTAACCATCTTAAAGAGGTAATATTTGTATTTATTTTGGTTCGATACTCGGAGAAAAGGCAGTGTATATATGCTATTGACAGACAGGGAGACGGCGTCACACAGCATGCTGGAAACTCAGGTAAACTTTGCAAAGTTACAGGTTGGACTAATCCTCGTTACATGATAACATTTAGCCGACATGAAGCTAACATGAAAGCTCAGCAATGTCAACACAGCTAAATGTATTGAATGATAATGAAACAGTAAGTGAACAAGACTGTATATTATAAATAAAACTGTTGCCACACTGTTAGACCCTTATAGACCGTTAGATCACTATAGGCTAGTATAAACAATGCACCTGATAACGTTAGCCGTCGTGCTAACATGACTCTCTCCTTGACTGCAGCCTTTCTGATGTTCATCAGTTCAGTCTCCTTTGGCCTGAAGGGCTTCAGCACATAAAAGTAATTGTTGTTTTTATCTTTACATGGAGTTTATGTTAGAGTTTGTGTTGTGCTTTGAGCCGATAGTTTTATGGTGTTAGTGGACTGCATGACATTAGCTGCGGTGTTGTCGCTGTAGTCGGAGAGCAGCTCGGAAGCGCGCCCAGGGCTACATCCCAACCCAATACCTTCACATAAGAAGCACAATAGAACAGAGAAAACAGGCGTATGCTTCATTTCTAAGTGAGACAACAGCCTATTGACAAAAAGGCAGTAAAATTTTTTTATTTAATAATAAGTGATTTCATTGAAAAAGTAAATATAGCCCCTTAAAAAGAATAGGTTTCATTTTATCAAAGTCTATCATAAAATAATATATATACCAATGTGTTCCTTGAAAGTGTAACTGGTCTCTGTAATGATGTTCTTAAGTGGACCTGATGCAATCCCATTTTAACATTAAGACACTGTCGGAAGTACTGGGCAAAATCCACAGTTAAGTTCAGTTGAAGCTAATATGAGGCTTCAACAGTCTGTGTTAACCAAATGAAGTCCAATTTCTGTCCTGGCAGTGGTGTGGTTTATTGCAGATTTTGTGTCCTAGCAGCAAAAGCACATGTGAATAACCCTGTGCTCAGCAAGGAAACACTGTTCCTGGGCAACACAAAGAGGGGAATTGTACTAAAACTGTTAGGAAGATTTTTTAGGCTAGGCCCGCTGCATGGTTCTAGTGCAGGCCCTTGCAGTCTCATGCAAGCATTTGCAAACTTTGCAACTGCACCAATTATGTAATTGTGACAAACAACCCAACATGTGTGCTTCTCAAAAGTTGAAACATCACAGTTTGCGGCCTGCAGCCCGTGTGGCTCTTTCTTGATGATTCGCTCATAAAAATAACATTTTCTGTACAATGGTAAAAACAATGGCCCATGTGAAAACTTTACCGGACATCATGTGCACCCTTTCCTGTATTCGTCAACTTCAAGATCAGCCTTTTCCAGTGCTTCATTATGTAGGGACAAGAGTGCGACTTATTATGTACACATTAATTGCTGCAGTCAATGTGCTCACTACCGCAGAGAAAAGGAGCACAGTTTGGCGCAGGGACAGTGGTGAGCCCTTAAGAAGTGTCACATTAGCTTTGCCTGAACTTTAGCATGTACCTTCAGACGTAACGAGGACTGTGGATTTTGTCCCCCAATATCTTACTGTATAGATGTACCCTACCCTAAACTTAATTCAAATGTTTACCCTAAAGTGCCAATTGAAGCAGTGAATACAGACCAAAATGTCCTAATTTTAGTTTTCTTTAACTCAATGTGGTCCCCACAAAGATAGACATACAAGAGCACGCAAACACACACACAGGTATAACTCAATCCTGTAACTCGATCCTGACCCCTTGACACTTAGGCCACCCTGTAACACTAGCCAAACCTATGCCAGCATAGCACATAACACACACGGACAAAGACACACACAATTTGCATTGAATCTCTGCTAGTTGGCTTGCAGCATCTGCAGGGCTGGTGCTGTGAAGTGAACAGGCTCCTTTCCTATACTGCCACCGGCCATATGGTGGCCAGGGGCTGGCCTTGGTAATTGATGGTATCTGTCCATGGAGAGGGGCCCTGGGGCCCCGAGATGGCCGACCCAAAACATACAGAGATCCAGCATGGGGGGTTGGGTTAGCAAGGAGGGGGAGATGCTAGTGTTTCAGCCCTCCTCTTCTATTCATCCATTCATCTATACAAAGAGTTAACTCCCCCAACTCCCACACTGCACACCACAATTGTACTCGGGCTTGCTGATAAAGGCCTTTCTCTCACTCTCTCTGGCTCTTGCTGGTTGGCCCAGACCCCCTGTCTGTGGGCTAAGGTGAGGGGCTTCAAAGTCCCCTGGCCTGGGTTTGGTCTGGCTGCCTGGTTCTGTCCCTCACACCCTCCCCCGTCGCTCTGCTGCTGCTAAGTTAACCCCCCGAATGAGCTCTTTGATTGGGGCACAGCCAGCCAGATGGCACCCACTGGATGAGGATCACTGGGTACTGCCAGATTGAGACTGGGAGAAAAATATGACACTGGCAAGACTTCATGGGAGCCAGGTAACTACACTATTTCAGACCCGGTGACAGACGATTACGGACGATTTGATCATTGTATTTGAGGCTGTCATTTTGAGTTTGATGCTGATCTATCATTTACAAAATGTAAAAAATTACAAAAACTAAAAATGACCTTTCAGCAAGTGAAGACACAGAAATGAGAAGTCTGAGGAGATAAACATCATTATAGGTGTGATATGTATTCTGTTTTTGTGATATGATTGTGATTCAGTGACATGATAAAGACTACAGATGAGGTCATAGTTAAGGCCATTGCAGCCCTCGCAGGGTAAAACAAAATCACTAACAAGACTACACGTCCCTCTTTGTGGTCCCTGTCAGCATTATATGTTTATTATTTCTGATCATTTATATGGTGTTAACAACAGAGATATTAAAATAGATTATGAAGTATACATGTAACTACGCATCAGTAACAAAATAAGCTTCCATAAATGTACAGACAAGGTTTCACTTTGGTTCAGATAGGATCTACAAGATAGTGTGGGCTTATGAATTTCTTCGTGTGTTTTTTTTTCAATTAGCCCCTAACCTTTATATAATATATATATACATATATTTTCAACAATAAGCATGTTTGCTTCATGTTAGGCAGGGTCGTTTATAAACAACAGGAGCAAAAACAACACCGTGAGTCAATAAGGGAAAAAAGTCACACACAGATGCAAGCACAAATATACAGTATATACACATACATGATATTCACATTCTTTTTCTCTGGATCTGATGCCCTTTACACATGTGTGTGAGTTTTTCCACAGCGGCGTTCACTACACACCACCTCCCCATCATCAGGGGTGAAGTAGAGGTACACAGGATGGGATGAGTGTGAAAGTGTGGGAGAGAGAGGAGAGACGCTTGGCTTGTTCCCACAGGCCTGACTCACGGCTCCGCTAACAACAAAGACCTGCACTGGGGCATGGCACCCCAGAGGGTGGAGCAAACACATGCACTAACACACATGAATACAAATACATATAACAATGTGCGCGCACACACACAATGTAACACACTTGCACAAACAATATACAACACATCAAGAATAGATATATTATGTTTGCAGGTTTGTGAATGAATTTATGACTTCGCAACATTAAGAAACAGTTGCAGAGAAACTTAATTTTGGTCATCAAATGCCACTACCAACAGTTCAAAAACTATAGAAGAAGTACATACATATACATGTTTTGCATTTTGTACTAATATTAGTACTTTTCGTCAATACAGTGAGAACATTCATTTACATTTTAAAATACTGAACAAGTCATTTTAAAAGTATTAAATTCCTAATTATGGATACATTTTTCTAGGCTTTTTAAGTATCTGTTACCCTGTCAACCACATACACACAACACATACAAATGTGTCTCATACTCAAATGCTCTCAGTTTTTAACAGCCGCGAGAACATTATGATGTTTTGTGCACTTGGACATGAACTTTCAAAATCCTGGTGATGAACCTGAACTTCAAAAACACTGAGGATTGGTCAGCCATGGAAAAGACAAGCGCATATGACGCCATGTCTCAGGCCATCTAGACAAACAAAAATCAATGGATGATGCATGAGATGATGAATTAAATCTAGAGTGTGGGAAGCTGAAAGCCAGATAACACTTGCTTTTATGTTTAAGCAGTTTATCACTGTTTCAACGCCATCACACAGACTACTTCCTTTCCGGTGAATTTCTCTCTGCTCAGACTCTGAACTGTGTTGAGTTTCAAAATATTAACAATTAGCTGGAGGAAAATTTGAGGACTACTATAGGACTCTACGGTAAAATAAAGGGGCCACGATAAAAACACTTTACCATTATTTATATGGCTGTGGGGTCATTCCTATATATTACCTGTATTGACAGAAACATTAATCTTTTAAATATAACAAATATTGGCAAAGATTACATTTTCCTATTGACAGTTAAGTACTGAGTTGCTTCCAAAATTTTCCATTATTTAGAACACCTATGCCACCAGCAACAAAATGCCCCTGCTTATAGCTGAGCTGGGAATGTTCATCCACTTTTGCTAAAGAATAAAAATAAAAGTAACAAACGCCAACAATATTTTAGTGCAATAAAAGTGCAAATCAAATCAAAGTATTTCTGGCTGCAAGATATTGGAGCCTGGGGCGCAGATATTACCAGTCATCTGTACCTGATGGTTTCTGGCAAAGCAGTCTGCATCATACCACCCGCTTCTAAGCTGGTTATCCATGCTGGCCACTAAATGCAGCACTATCAGTAGGAGACTAAACCGCTGCCTCTTTTTTATGCACTTTTTTGTGCCCTGAGCTTAAAATGTGCCACCTATTTAAACTGCTTCTATTTTACACAACAAAAATGAAGATCTGTGGATTGATGAAAGTATGTAAAACACCTGTATAACTGTGCCAATATGGGTATATTCAGTATTTTGACTGACCCTATACGAGGGCAGGGTTTTAAATAGCCCTCAATATTGAATTCCACCAGTACATTTTGTTTTTTTCCAGTTTCTCTAGTATGTCATGGGTCCTTAAATTTAAAGATGCGTTTTTGAACTCCTAGTGAGCAAACAAGATGAATATCTCCATTTTCTGAGTTTGAGAAATGTGCTTTCCATTAGATGACATCTTTTACATAGATACTGACATACTATGGAGTTTAACCAAAATCTAAACAGGTATGCTTTTAAGGCATAAAATCTGCTGATACCGTATGTTGGAATTTTTGTCATCGTCACACCAGAACAATAAGATCCAGGTCAGAAATCAATAAAGTGGCCCTTTAGACAGTAAATGTGTCTATGACAAGGAGAAAATCCACAAAGAACCAGTCAGCCACAGCATGGTCTTATGAAACTCTGGTCCGACTTCAATTCTGATTCTAATTTTGCGTAAATCTGATATGGTATGTGGCAGCCGACACATGTAGCACAGACAAATAGGCTTCTGTGTTCTTTGATTCCATATGGCATCGCACCGACTCTCTTTCTTTCATTCGGTGCGTCCTTCATTCTGTCATTCTTCCTTGTATTTTGTTTCCATGTAAGAGCTCCTGCCCCCTCCCATGTCTCTCTCTGTACGTTACAGGTCTGTCTCTGGCCTAGGCAAACAAAGATGACTATAGTGAATGGCTCGCTGCTCGGCTGAATGGCTGCTCTTATCTGCAGTATGCAGGCCACGGGATGGCAGCAGCACATGTGCTGATGACAGCCTCACACTGGACAGACTCTGGCGGCATACAATACCTCCCACTGTACACCTGTCCCCTGCTCAGAGGTCTACAAGGTCTAGACTAATCCACAACAAAACCATGATGCTGTTTTTTAGCATGCGTGTGTTTCAAACTGTAGTTTTCTTCCACGGCAGAAGATCTGGATGCCACAAGGTAAGCTAATCACATCTGCCACAGTGAGATTTAGCACCACTGACCTTGGAGGTGTCAGGGGAGAACATCAGCCACCTGCCCACAGCCCCTGACTGATGCTTTGTTGAGCCTCTGTTTGCCCTGAGCTGACCTGGGTCAGACCTGTTTGCTCTCTGGGATGGAGAGAGAGATAAAGGGATGGAGGGATGGAGAGGGATGGAGAGGCGAGGAGGCTCTTCATTTGTATAAGGTCTCTTGCACCATTCATGCCTACAGGCTTTGACAAATGCAGGCAATAAAGAGGCGAGGCTTGGCAGGGGCTCAATTAACCACTAGTGGGGCAGGAGAAGAGGGGGACATGGACCAGGACCCTCGCCTCTATAGAGAAGGAACAAGTGAACTGCAGGGAGGGGGAGGTCTGGCAATTTGTTCAGCTGTCTGTCTTTCTGTCTCAGAGCAGACCTGGCCAGTCTGTCTCACTGTCTTTGCATCTTTCTTTTGGATGTATTGACTTGGCTCTTGCAGGGCAACTTGAACTTGTCTTACAGTGTCCTAGCGGTTACAGATGAAAAGAAACAGCAATTGCTTTAAGAATAAAGAAGTATGATTGGCAAGTGGAACAGCTTTGGTCCACAAATTTTTTTTTTCTTTATGTATGTGTCTAATGATGTAATTTGATGCTGCAAAATGGCAGGGAACAACTTAGCACCTCTGCATTGAAGCCAAAAAAGAAATCCTCTTGACAAAATGTCCACCCCAACACATCTTCCATTCAATCCCAATACTACTTCAGCCAAGCGTACATCAATATGGCGCTTATGCTAGTGCAAACAAGCCGTAACTTATGCAGAGCCAAAAAGCCAACAGTGCTTATTTAGGGGACAAGTTCACAATCCCTGTAGCGCTGCTATCCATTCCCAGTGACAGTCATTTGTGTACCTTACACTCTCAGCACCAGCTAGCTACCTACATTCAAATTCAAATTGAATCCCAGTGGAGGACAAAAGTTGGGGATTCGCTGAGAGCAATTAGTAGTGGACTCCTCCAGTGTCTGGCCCAAAGACTTTTAGCCCTATGGTTCCATCATGCAGAGGCATTGACCCCTTTCAGATGCACGAAGGGAGGAAGAGAAAGAGGCTCCAGAAAAAAAGACGGCTGCCTAGCGACACAGAAGGGAGAGGATTGGCAGAGTTAGGACTGTGTGTTGGTTTTCCTCTCCCGACTTTACACCAAGAGACAAGAGCTGGAGTGTGATGGAGGGGTGCGAGGCTGTTGTGTCAACAGGGAATGCAGTGAAGACAATATTATGGTCAAGACAAGACATATCAAGCCACACTTACAGTGCACAACAGGACAAATAAATGAGAATACTTTAAAAACTCTCAAGAAAATTTGCCACTTGCATGCAATGAACAATCGTGGATTGAAACCATATTTGAGTGAATGTTACATAAATCGGGGTTCCAAAAACCTATGAAAAATTTAGATTTTCCTTTTTTTTACATTTTAAAACGTATCATGATAAAAAAAAAAAAAAACCAACAGATTCTCTAATTTCTAGAAATGCTGACTGATAAAAAGGTGCAACTGGCATAACAAAGGTTGTTTCATGTGGCAAATTGTTTGTGACGCTGGTACTCAGTCCCACAACCGCTATCCACTTCCTATGTAAGATAAGTCTGCAAAGGTGCTGTAACCTGCTTATCACCACAGCTGGCTAACATACATACTGTACACACACATAGATGTGGAAACCATTTAAACACATCACAGCACACACTGCAGATTATAAGCACATGTTCACCCAAGAATTAACAGGGAGATGTGCACACACAAAAAGAAACACACACACAACCACATCCAACACACAGCTGTCTATCTCAAGTGTAGTGTGAAGTGAGGTAAAAAAGAAGGTGAAATAATAAACAAATGACCAATAAAAGAGAAGACAGAGAAAAAGATAATGACAGAAAGAGAGAAAGTGAGAATCAGAATAAACAATGACAAATGGTGCATTCCGTTTACCTCGGAAGACGGAGGTCGGAGCTAGGAATGATATCACACCAGAGTTGACAGTGTTCCAGTACAACAACAACAGATTTTCGCTAGAAAACCAAGATTGATGCCTCTGGTCATTGTTAGCAATGCATTACGTGGTATTTTGCACATCCAAACTCCATAGCAACATGTCTACAGATATAAGTTGGACAGGACTATGTGTATGACTGATTTAATGAGACATAAATAAAACAGAAGTGTAATTTCACTACTGTTGCTTCTGATAGCAGCCATTTTGGATTTTGAAGTTGAGGTTGGGACTCGTGAGGTTCTCCCGACTTTCCGAATCAGAAACCCGACTTAAGGGGGCATTCCTGTTTACATTTCTGACTTAAACATTCCGACTTCCCATGTCAAATGGAACGTACCATAAGCAGTACGCAAGAGACTTTGACACTGAAACACAGAGATTAATTTGTCCAATCAGCACAGCCCTCTAGTTTGCTACATCAAATTGATTTGTTCACGTAGCGTGGATCTGCTAGCTGGAAGCAAAATTAAGAGGGCATTAAATACCACAATCAGAACAAGGCAATTTACCTGAAAAGTAGATTGTGGACGCCTTAGATCGCAATCTCGATCTCAAATCGTTACATTGACCACCCCTAATATGAGGTGTAAAGCTAAAAACAGCTGCAGACAGCCACCTGTTGATGTCAGTGGCTGCCGGGTACAGTTCTCTCACCGGTTCACCTTCACCTTTGACAGCTTTGCACAGGAGCTGATCAAAGCAGCGAAACAGCTCACTGAACATCAAACAGCCCACTGATCACTAACCTATCTGATCACAAAGGGAGGCTAATTAGTTTACATGTTAAGTGATGAGAACACTACCGCTGACACCAAAATCATCCATGTTCCTTTCGTAAAATCCAGAGGCTCTGCGTATGTATGTGTGTATCCATAAGCTCCTGGTGGGCGGCCAAATGATGTGACTGTACATGTTTTCCACCCTCTCTGACTGACAGCAGGTCCGCCCTGCCCTCAGACAGATGTGGAATGTTTGTACAGTATGAGTGGCGAAGCTGACCCGAGACCAGCACTGGTGTTCAATCTGTTGTGTGTGTGTGTTGTGTGTGTGTGTGTGTGTGTGTGTGTGTGTGTGTGTGTGTGTGTGTGTGTGTGTGTGTGTGTGTGTGTGTGTGTGTGTGTTAGCTGGGTGGGACGGGGTTCTTGCCTATGGAAGAATAACACTTTATAATGGTGGGGTTAGGCTGACATCTGGGTAATACATACTGACAAAAAAATTAGTGGTTCAACTGATGACAGCTAAAATGATGACAGTGATGAGGATGATAATGACTGTGTTGGTTATGATGGTGGTGGCTGTGTGGTGTATGTATAGTACTTGATGACCATATACACACAAACTTATTTCTTAATTAGACAGTTCCTGATTTAAAGCTGCATTCACTGATTTTGACCCATTGACATATTAGTGTCTTACAGAGTTGTCAAATATCTGCCTGTTTACACATCCAACAACATTAGCATTCATTTGTGTTTCTGGCTACCTGATGGATTAAGTTCAAATTTTATTTTTATTTTTATTTTTGTCTGCACCAACTCCTGAGGCAAATGTCTGACTCATAAGCATCTAAATGCTCCACTACATTCACAAGCTAACTTTGCCTGTCGGTCATTTTGATGCTGAGCAGTTACCGTACAATGGGTTTATAGAAAAAAGGTGTAAAAGTTGATGATAAAGAAAAAGATTAATCAAAATTTTGCCAATTTTGCAAATTATTGTGTTTAGACATTTGATATTGTACATTTGAGAAGAATTTATTTTGTGTGAATTTCTATATAATTGTGGTATGGATACTCAAGTATCATATCAGCACTGGTATGAAAAAAAAAAGATGGAAAAAAAAATAAATAAACAAAAGCCCAGTCCTATATGGATGTGTATGTTCCACATTACGCAAGACAAAATATTTAATATATAAAAATATTAAATTATCACCCAGCCCTGTTTGTTTACTAAGATGAGTGTCATTTGACCATGGACTTCAGTAACATCCAGCCGGACTTGCTCTCCAGCTGCAGACATGCTGTAAACCGTGTCAGTTTAACTTGTCTCTCTTCTTGATCCTCTTCTTCACCTCTTCTCTCTTCAGAAAAACAATAAACATTGTTGTCAGTGGGCCCGTGAACCTGCGCATCACTATGTAGCTTGCCCATCATTAGCCATCAGCAGAGGACAGTGGTTTCCGTGTCTTAGATATTTCTTCTTAGTATTCCTACTTACTCATCTGTGTATGTGTATGTGCATGTTATGTAGGTATGTATGTTGTGTGAATGTTTCCATGTCAGTTGTTGTATTCCTAGCTCCTCCTGAGTGATAAACCTATTAGTAGCACCCGGGGGGTGTGTGTTTCTGTCTCCACAGCTTCGACGAGGCCTCTTCAGCTGCATCTCTACCCTCCACGAGGTCAAACGCAGGTCGTGGAGATAAAGGCTGAACTCCTGACACCCGTCCCAAAGAATGAGACGTCTTATTGTGTAGCGACAGATAGCAGACACAATGATCCTTAGTCTGAGTCCTGTTTTCGCCCAACGCGGTGCTTCTTTTCTTGGCCATGTTGGCGGCGGCTTGTAGGGATTCTCCTTTATGCTTGGCTAGTGACCCCATAATCACCCAGGGATGCGCCTCTTTATCAGATTTTTGTCCAAATTTCATATCAAAGCAAATGAGGTTGGAAAAGACTTCATCCTAGAACGCTTTGTGAGATGACAGATTTTTTGAGGATGAGATTTGTGTACAGGGTAGAGAAACGCAGGCTGATTCAGTCTGCTGAATGCATCATTACAATGTGGGCCTACTCCACTTTGCTCTCTCTCTGCACTATTTTTCCAAAACAGCTCTAAACCCACTTGAGAATACTTGAGGTTTGGAAGAGTTGGATTTTGGCAGTGGCTATGAGAAAAGTTGGAAGTCACCCAAAGACAATATTTTTGATAAAAAGAGGACATAAGATAAACCATCTATACTTATTACATTTCTATTTGATTCTCTATGCTTTTGCTCCCAAGTGAAGACCACTTATATGGGTATCAAGTTATAGCTATTGTTTTGCTTTGTGATAAATCAACAAGAAAGTCTTTTCCAAAAACCTGAAAACAGAAGTTTTAGATTTTTCAGGCAGAGCTACAACCTGCTGTTTGGATCAATTTTCAACACAGTGGTTTTATATTTCTTGTTTGATTGCTCAAGCTCAATACGGTCAATGGTCAAATGTGACAATAACAAGTAATTTCTTATAAGTACTTATTACTATTACTTATGCCACTTTGCATCCAGGAGCACAAATTGGCTACATTGTGTCAAATTACAGCAGCTAAAATAAAGTTCTAAGTGCCAGAAATCCAATGCAAAACACCTCTTTAAGTAATTGAAGTGGGTGAAATATGATTTAATTTCCACTTTGGCTATTAGCCTCCTATGATAAGCATCCCAAGCTTATGTCTTATCATGGATTCAGACAGGGAACGGCTACACCGTGGTCGATCACAGCTTTCTTTGACCCAATTTTGTTCCATTCTCTGCACAGCTTCATTGCCCACATGGAGCATTTCAGAATAAGAGCGTTTTGCCTGCCTGACTTTGCTGACTTGTTGATTTTTATGCTTCTACCATTGTTAAGTAGACTACGTAGTAAAATGGTTTCTTTTTTGTCTGTTTTAATTGGGTTCATTGTTGATATACGATTGGGAGTCTGCACTGGATATTTTATTTATTTTTGGTTCATCTGCTCTGTGCTGTTTGACGTGGCTTCCATCAAAAAAATAGACTTGCCGCATATTCTCTGCGGAGCAAAGCGGAGAGCTGCATCTGGGACGCTTCTGGTGGCCGCAATCAGCTCCGGCAGTCGCAGTGCAGCCGCCGCCTTTGAGATTTCAGGGCTATCCTGGCAAGCATAAATCTAACTGTGTATATAGTCACGTTACAGTTGCCTTACAGTTTCTCAAGTTAAATAAATAATGGTATGACTGTTAATGGTATTTTGTCATTAAGAGTGAAAAAAATGCTATACAGGGGTAGCATTTTTCAGTGCCAACTAGCTTAGAAGGAACAATATTAGTAATGAACTGTTCTAACGTATTATGATAGCTGATTTATTTAAATGAATGTATTTATTTCACTGTGCTGTCAGTGAACATTGTTTTAAATTGGCTTTTGTGTATAGATGACCACAACTTTACCACTTTGGAAGACATCAATTTCATCTGAACTTTTTCCAACTTTTGTGAAACTTGTGAAATTGGGCTCATTGGGCTCGGTTTTAATTATCTGATGCACTAAGGGTTTTAAAAAGTTACCATCTCATCAAAAAGGAATGTGTGTATGTGTCTACATGTGTCACAGTTTAGCTCTAGCAACCTTGGCCACAGTAGCTCAAATGGAACTGAAGAAGCAGCAGGTGTGAACGCCTCTGGGGCTGTCAGACGAGCTCACATACACAAACACACAGCACTTGGACAGTATTTCAACTTGTTGGTTTGCTCATAATCACCACCCTTTCTTCTCCCTCACACCTCACACTTTATCAAAAGACCCTGGGGCTTTTCCCTCACCAAACCAGGTGGCCAAAGGAAAGAAAAAAAACTTTGTGTCAAATAAGAGCCCTCCCATCCCAACGCACACAACTCATCACTTTTGCCATACAGGAGGCCTGCCCAGCCCAGCTGTGGCTCTTGCCTTTACCATCTAATAACCATGACCTTCACGCTCTGTCTGTCAGACCTTTATTACTGCCTGCCACAGGGAGCGAGAGACAGACTCTCAGAGAAAGAAAGAGAGAGAGAGAAAAGCAATAAAAGGCCACAGATGGGTGTGGGACAACACAGCTGACAAACAGAAACACAGAGCTTTTCTCATACCATCACTGCAGATGATGACTTCAATGACCTGAGATTGGCTGACAGATGTCTGCGCCTTCAGAGATGCAAAATGTGAATACGTGACTTTGCAGTAGTATATTGCAAAGTTAACCATGTCTGATATTGACAGACTCTGTGGGTCTGTGAATTGGTGTACTCAAGGGGTTGTGTGTTTGTGTGTTCGTGTGTGTACGCCAAAGAGGCAGTCAGCTCACATCCTAAATCAACACACACTGGGCCTTCGCTGACGGACTAAAAATAATATCTAGGTTACAATGCCCTGCCAAGCCCCAAGCACAACAAAGTCTCAGGAAGCAGTCCTTTCAGCACGTTGCCATAGTGACTGACCACATGTGCAAGTCAGATAGGGGTGAGTGGTCAAACTAGCAGTCAGACCGCGTTGTCTCCTTGACTATAATAGGCCTAAAATACAACCTTCATTTAACTAAGCACAGATGTGTTGAAGATAGCGGGTTTGCATTCACAGGTCATGCTGAGGGCATCTGATGAGCCTAGCACAAAAAGAACTCATTGTTCAACTACTGTTGTGAAGAACTGTGTCCTTATTTCATATTCTGCTTTTAGCTTCAAATGAGTCGGAGCAGTGCCAGAACTCTTTGTAAAGATCTGAAGCACTCTTAAGTTGGTTGGCTCCAGTAAGTGTATATTGCACTGAAATTAAGGTGAGTGGGAAGATTCCAGCAGTTTTGTTCTCCACTAATAAATTGAGGGAGTTGTGTGAACCCCTTTAACCTTTTACAAACTCTGCTGTGGAGCCACACATTGTTCATAGTTGTAAAAACAACAACTTTATTTTAAATTCTAGAGGAGATCTCAAATTTTTCAAAGATATCAAACATGTCATGCTGAATTTTGATGAAATGTGTATAAAATGATGCACAAGACATCTAGAAAATTTCCACTTAATGGAATGATGCATCCATAAAAAGCACTGGGTCTTGTGTAAACATCATATAGCTTCAACAAAGTAATGGAAAAAGCTGATACAGAATATAAATTATATTGTCAGACAGTGAGAAATTGTATGATTTTAGATTACCTGCAATGCTTCTTTTATTTCCCCTTAAGCAAAAAGATCAGAAAATCAGCACATAACATGTTCAACTAATCTAACAAACTGACAGATTGGTGGCTGTTATCAGTGCCTGCATAGTGTCTGTCTGCTGTCCTGTTAAAAAGAGAAAAAAGGGACAGCCCATCTAACCGATGTTCACTGAAGCTGAGGTTAACTGAGGATGATCCTTCATCCAGAGGCAATGTCAACAAACAAACTGCCACTTGAGAGCCATTCACCATGGTCATTTTTCATTACAGTCAAACTAATCCTTCAGGAATAAATGACTCCTCATTAGTCTCTCATCATTCTACCCTTCTGTCCATATTCCATTACTATCACAGTAGCTGCTAGAGCATTTCTTTCTTTTAACAAAGCTTAGTCAATATCTGGCTTGAGGCCACTTGTCTGCAGGTATGAATTCTTGACCGGTTGGGAAAACCTGAAAGGAAAAAGTCAATGTAAAAATGCTCTCAGCAACTATAGTGACGTTACAGGCAGTCCCCAACTAATCCAAAGGAAATACTCAGTGGCTAAAGAGTACAGAGCACACTGTACAGTTAAGCTGGACAACTCCCAGGTGTGAAAATGTGGAACTGTGTGAGTGTTAAAATACTGATCATGTATATTCATTTCCCTAACAATTCCTCTAAAGGCTAGGGCAAAACTCACAATAGAAGGAATTACACACATCCAATAGCATCGGTAATGGCTATATCTGTGCACCAAAGAATTTGGACAGTTCTGCTCCAATATAATTATGTCAGAAAATCCATTCACTTAATGCAAAAATATAAAGCATCTCAAGGGTCCACCTTCATTTAACACAGGGTTTAAGTAACTTGCTGTCATGATAGTGCCGTACCCTTTGTACCATTCATCATATCGTAACACTCTTAATTATATGCAATAATATGGAAGATTAAAATAAATAATATTAAAAACAAATGTGGGATACTGATGCATATAACATAAATATATGTGCCGTAAATAATGTTCTCAGTTTCAGTCAAGCAATTAATGTATCCTCCTTCTGAAAGAGAGAAAAGCTTTGCAGTGAGCTAAGTGTCAATAACTTCGGCCTTGGAAACTGCTCTCTTCTCCAGGTGGAGAGTTGAGCCAAGGTTGAGCTTGACTGAAACCTAACAGGTTAGAACACATGGTCTCTTTTTAATGGTTCCGTGCAGCTGCAGAGAAAACAGATTCCATTTGGCAATAGTCAAAGTGAAAAATTCCCAGTGGCACATTTACATAGACTTTGAGCAGAAAACAGCCATCCACTACGTATTTTTTCTCCGTGAGCTTCTTCACAGGAAATAAAGGAAATAGCAGGAGAAGCACAGAAAAAGTGAAAGGCTCTGAAGCATGAATTGGATCCACGTGAACTCTGGGGATATATTCACTCAAAACAACATATTAATAAACGCATATACAGTGCAGTTATACTGTAAGTATGACAATGACCCACAATGCCATCAGACAAAGAGTAGTTCACCTTCTACTAGTACTACCTACTAAAGTTAACCTTTCCCTAATTGCTGGCACTTATCTCTGCAGGTAGATAGTGTATACCATCAACTAGGTGAGTAAGTCGGCCAGTCAGCCGGCCAACCTGCCAGCCAGTCAGTCAAGGGTTGGAGGCCGGGGCTCCCCAGCGAGCTGTGCAGCTGTGCTACTGACAGATCGGTGCAGGGCAGCGTGCAGCCGGCCTCTCCAGACCCTGGCACATCAAAGCTCCCGGCCCCATAGCTAGCCCCCCTGTAGCTCCCCAGCCGGCCACTTCAAAAGACTTTCGGGCGCATCGCAGATTCCCATCAAAGGGTCTGGACGCAGCGCTCACCCACGCAAGCAAGCCAGCCAAGGAGATATGATTAAAAGCACATTATTGGGGGAAGGACAGAGGAGAGGTTTATCAGAAAAGGAGTGAAGGGAAAAGAAGACAGGATATCAGGAAGAAATCATTCTTTACGTTTCTCACATATTCTCCCTCTCCCATTCTTCATGTCTTTACCAAAATAATGCAGCTCTTGCCAGTTTTTAAGATGATCAGAGCAAAATGATGACAGAACTTGACACGGGCTGCAGTGCTGACCCTCTTGCTCATAATCTCTTTCTTTTCCAAATGCTTACTCTTTTTCTTCCCTTCTCTCCCCTCTCCCTCCTCTGTTATCCTTTGAGGTCACGTCTTAGGTCATTTAATATAAGCCACTGGCTACACAGCCAATTCACACCTGAAATTGCCTGTCGGTAGCAGCGAGTGGCCGTGAATGGTGGCATTGTTGTCCCTGTGGGGGGCTCAGACAGCAGCACACCAGCCAACAGGCACAATGGGAGCCTTAAGGCCTGGAATAATTTGACTAAACGCATGGGATTTGCAAGTGCGGATTATCACCGTTCTGCCACGCAACCAACCAATCAACCCCCCACCAATCTGACCAGTTAAAGCAGCATTGTTTTTGGATGAGACTGCAACCATGTCAGCTAAGCTACGCTGAGTTCATTGATTTACTTTGGTACAGTGGCAACAATTAAACACCAGCTGGAGCACACACTTCCATGCACACATGCAACATCCGTGATTGTGTGCATGGAAGGGTTTTCAGAATAGATTCATTTTTTGAAACCTTTTGTGTCCTAACACGGGTATTTTTGCGGTTAGGGTTGTACACGTGATGCTGTCAATAAACTTCTCTTTAGCCATCCAAGATGTGCATCTCAATTTCCATTAATTTCATGCCTTACCCCATGTCTTCATGCAACTTGCATATTGTTGCTGTTTTAAAGCGTCTGCTGGCAAGGCTGGTGCTGCTGGGCCTTTTTGGTCGTCTCATTAGATAGCGTCTCATTAGAGTAGATGTCCAAAATGTCAGAAGAATGTTTTATGGACTGTTGAGAAATCACTCTCCCGCACAAGTCACCCAGTGTTCTGCCATGCGGGGGGGGGGAGGAGAAGATAAGGGGTTTATAGTCTTAAAGGGTGGGGTGGAGGGAACAGAGGGTCAGCCTGCCTTTAGAAGAGCTTAGGGCCCAGTGTGGCGAATTAAATAGAATGCCCAGACAGAATTAGTTCCAAGGCAGACTGGGTCCCATTCTATAAAACTCAACAATTAGACGGATTAAATGTAATAACTCAGCCTGCACTGCCGCAGCTGCATTATGGTTACCTCGGCACCCAGGGGGTTGCTGTGTGTGTGTGTGACTCTCTACGTGTGTTTGCCATAGAGGGATTTAAGCTCATATATGAAAAGTGACAACTTGGAGAGAGATCCTAATAAACATTGGGAAACCGAGGAAAACACAGTCCCAAACATTTGGAAATTGCGCTTTTCATTCCACAAATGCTTGCAGTTGAAATGCTGTTGTGATTTTGGTTGCGTATTGTGATTTGATGGGCTGAACTATATTGATATTCCATTCAAAAACTGCACACCACAAGAGGGTTTCACATAAGTATGATAGTGTGAAGATTTTCCAAAATGACATGATGATGATGGTGCTGGTGAGACATTTTAAGAAAATCCAGACATCCACAGACATTTTTTAGCATTCTTTTGGTACGGCCATTTGAGTGAAGGAAAAGTTGTCATATCACACTCTGTCGGTCCAAACACCACACATGGTGCAGCTGAAGTTGCTGCTGTCTGAGTGCCAGGTTGACTGATTAACTTAGTGACTGGCTGGTTTGCTGACTGACTTGGTTTTGAACTGACTGGCTGACTTCAGCCTCTGCTCCCCCATCATCCACCTGTGTGTAAAAGGCTCTTTGTCAACGAGGCCTAATTTGATCTGACGCACCCTACACATGTGGAACAGCTCAGCAGCCCCACACACTTCTCGTCATTACACTTGTGTGTGTGTGTGTGTGTGTGTGTGTGTGTGTGTGTGTGTGTGTTATAAGGAGAAGAGACAACGCAGGGAGGGAGTTGGAGAGAAAGACGTTTGCTGAAAAAGAACTGAAGCAAAGCAAAGTGCAAAAGCTTTAGTTCACCTCACACAAACTCTGGCCTTCACCACTTCTTCAACTCTCATCAACTGTTCTCATGTAGTGCTGTCCAGAAACTATAGCAGCCTTAACTCGCAACATATACACTCACACGAAAAGTGACTATTCCTCCCTCACCCAAGTTATAAAGAAAATTCCGGTGTATTACAGATTCTTGATACGACTGTAAACTGTGATGGTGTGTTTAAAACATGTAGCCATGTTCCCAGATCTCAACAATGAACTTGAAGAGTATAATGTTATCTTACTGATAGAAATGATGGCCGCAACTATGCAAATAAACCGTTAAGGTCAATATTTCCTCTCTATCCATTCAGCAGTGGTGTAGACGTGCAGAAAATGTGTAAATAAAAATAAGAGATTTCCCTCTTCACAAAGATTTGTATTTTTTTCTGAACCTTTCAAACACAACCTGGACTGACAGAGTGATGGATGTGGTATAAAAGCTTTAACACACCCAAAGCACCACTGCCTTTCACAGCCTCATATGAAAACAAGTCCTTCTCTTTCATATACATTGCAAACTATACCTCAACATCAACAACCCTATGAACTCTATGCACTCGTTGTGCCAAGTCAGTGTCTGAGGACCCTCCCCAATTTTATGTGAAACAGAGCAGAGCAAGCAAAAACCCAGCAGCAGGTACAAGGCCTGTAGTGTAACAGAGCTATTCCAGATCTGTCTGAAACCTGATCGACAGACAGACTGGGCTCAAGGAGACTGGGAGGGATAAGGACTGCTGTCAGTTCACTGTCAGGTGCACAGACAGGTAAGTCTATCTGAAATGTAGCAATGAACAATGACACAGATGGATTTTTAGTAAATTTTTAGTACTAAAAGAACCCTGGGGTAGTGACAGATATAGCTGCATGAATGTAATGTGGGTGATATCTGATTACAAATAGCAAACAGCTAAGGATTTGAAACATATTTCGCAGATCTACGTCTCATTTTGAGAGTTAAAAATTTGTGAGTACTAATGTAACTTTCACTTGTGATTTGAAGTGATTTTAAGTGTTGCTCAGGAAAAAAAACAGAATGTAGAGCGTTTCTCTTTTCCTCCCCTTTCACCTCTCTCTAAGTGCCTCTCTCCTTCTGTCTACCCCCCTCTCTACCTCTCACCCTCCCACAGGTCAGCCCAGTTTTGGCCGTCTCCTGTGTATTTATAGTAATCGCTCATGGCAGTCAAGGTGTCTGCATAAGGGCCTGTCATAAGCAATCCACTGCTATGAGTACGGACCTTGTGCATGAATCTAATCCAGTCAATGAAGCCAAATAGACAGACTGAGAGGGGTTAAGAAGTTGTTCAACAGCAACCTGAAAAAAAGTAGGTTGTGTTGGCTTTTAATCCTCTCAAAGTAACATGAAAATAAAGCCAAGTAATTTTTCTAGTACTGAACATGATTATTTCTCTATGGCTACCCTCTGTGTTTTTTTTACATGTGCCAGTAACTTTGTTTTTGTTTTTCTAAGGTTTACCACATGCCACAGAGTTCAAAAGAAAAGTAAAATTCTGTTGTTTTCATTTCTGCTTTGTCGTTTTGTCACAAGACTCGTCCATGACAAATTTACTGTGCATTCAAAAGCAACATACTATACTTTCTGGTTGTTATCACCAGTCTTGTTCCCCTTTGCACTTGTGTATATACAGCAGACAGTCAGACGTAGTTCTGGTTTTTTTTGGTTTTTTTGCACAAGAGAACAGGTCTCTGTATTTGCTTTCACACTGTGAAGCTATTTGCTGAAGGCCTTCGACACACACAGAAATTCCTCACCCACTTACCCCACCACCACGGCAAGTTCTGTAGCATGTTCAGTGGCTGACATAGACAGACAGACAGACAGACAGGAACTAAGGGGCCAAGACCAAAAGTCGACCCTCTCTGGGGCATGGCGACTCTGGTCAGACACAGCAATAAGAAGTGAAGCCCTGGCCCCTCCAGCCAGACTTGAGAGGAGAGGACTTAAGATCCTAAGTGTTTGGGAAACAGGCCCATCAATGTCAAAGCCTTTTATTGCTTTGGCTTCCTATTGCTTTTCCCTGCTTGGGGGTTAGCATGAATCCACTCCCAGCAAAGGTAGTGGGATGGATTCATCTTTCATCAGTCATGACCTTTGCAATTAAGTAAGCACACATGAGAAATGACCCAAGTTTAAAAGAAAAAAGGTCATGGGTTGTTTTAAGTGGGTTATGAGTGAGGCATTTGTTTTATGCATACATAGTATCACTGAACTGTTGCTTTCTATTTTGAATAAAAAAACATTTCACAATGTCATATTTTAACACTTGAATAAACAAATCAGTGGATAAAAAGGAAAAGCTTTGCACACAGCATGTACATCATGGTTGGAGGTGCTGGCAATTGCAAGATTGACAACTGTGTTATAGAAATCGCACAAACCCGCAAAAAAATAATCAAGGATCTTTAAGTATTACACTAGCAGTACTATTACGTTAGTAGTACACTTGTGGTCGAGGCTTATATATATAAATACTGTACGAATTAATGTGTGATATAGCGGATGACCATATCATCATTTACGAGTTTTCATTGTTTTGCTGGTCGCTGCTGAGGGGTAGTTACATTACTTTAGTAAGCAAGTGTGTAGATAAGCTCAGGTTGCATTATAATAGTGACCATTATTAACACAACAACAACATTCTCTCCAGACCCACAAAGCCACCTTCCTTAAGGGGAAGGCGTGGCCGGTAACACATAGGTGCAGCCAGGCTGTAGGTGTGCATTGGTAGAAGAAGTATTCAGGTCCATTCCTTAAGCAAAGGTACTAATGCTAACCTCACTTTGAAATTACTCCACTACAAGTAAAAGTTCTGCATCCTAAACCTAAAAGGTAAACGTATGCAAATTTTATAGCAAGATGTACGTGAAGTAAAAATTGTGCAGTAAAATGGCTACTGTCAGCATTTTGCTAATTTGGAGTAATATTACTGCTGCATGGTTGCAATATTTGAGAATGTACAATATGTTACTTTAGACAAAATGTGTATATCTATCTATATATCTAAATATATATATATATATAAAATATCGCCCAGCCCTACTTGTAGTGAGTTTTTTTTTGATTACTTAAATATATAACTTGAACATACTTTAACAAACAATTAGAACTAGGGCTAAACAATTAATCAAAGATTTTATCGAAATTGTAATATGGTGATATAAGGTGATATGTGTGTCAAAATATCATTTTAGCTGCAGTGATTTCCTGGCCTACAAATACAAAAAACACTTAAGAAAACATCTGTTTGGTAGAGGTCCATGCAAAATTCACAACATAATTCATTGGAATGTTTTTCAATGATAATCTGAAAAATGATCAAGAAAAAAGATGACCTTTCCCTCTAGTATCACATATCATAATCATATTGCATATCAGTCAAAATATCTAATTGCAATTAGATATTTTTGAAAATCATGATGCAAATTAAATTGAAACAATTTTGAAAAAACTGCACAAAGGTGTTAAACGTCACTTCCTGTGTCCCCTTTGTGGCGCTCCAGAGCACTTGGCACTACGACTATAACTGAATATTGGCATGTAGATGTGTTCGGGGTAGGACTGTTATCAAGCACATACATTTTGGGATTGATTTGAGCATGTCCAGTGAAGTAGTGACAACTTCTCCTGTGTCACAGAGCGTGGAAGTTCGCCGTCCTTCCACCGATACGTTACAACAACTTTCTGTTTCATGGTGAATCATTGATTTCCACGAAAACTCCACGAAAACTCTCCAACTTTTAATCGTCAGTGGGTTGAGATTGCACAGCACAAATATCTGAAGTTGGTCAGACTAAATCCCTATGAGGAGTTTGTTTAAGTACGGAGTGTGTAAATCATGCAAAAATGACCATAAAATTCAAACTGGTGGACTTCCTGTTGGGTTTAGGACATCGCTCCGAGAGGCTTTTTGGTATGTCTGGAAATGTTACATGTGTCACAGAAATTTCATACATGTAGGTGAAACGTGTCGTGGGGGCTGCTTCGTCAAAGGTCACTTCCTGTTGCCAGCAGGTGGCGCTATTACTATGGGTACATGTGGTCAGGGTGGGACTCCTATTAAACGTGTAAAATTTGGTACAGATCTGGGGTCTCATTAATAAAACTGTACGTAGAAACCTCACTAAAAGTGTACGTGCGCCCAAAAGTCAAAAATGGCATACGCCAAAAAATATTCAGACTTATAAAACTGTGCGTACGCACACTTGTAAGCAAGTTCCCTTTATAAACCACAATCATCTTGAAATGTGGTGCATGTGAGGGAGCTCCGTGTCCGACCCTTCAAACGCCCATAGTTGCCTATAAATGATCAGGGAAACGCCCCTCATTAATATTAATACGTCCTGACTGCATGAAGAAAAGCAGTGTGACACTGACATTCCTTTTGGTGAAGCTGAAGCATGTTGTTTGGTGGGTAAAAAACGCACTTTCATGCAACGCTTGTGCACCGGAGGAAAGGGGGCACCGGAGCTCCACCCCTTTATAACCGATCTGTAGGAAAGGGCATCCCTCTTGAGTAGTGACGTCACTGACCGGAGGGGGACACACACATGCAAGACGGGATGACCCAGGTATTAATTCCCCTGTTTGAAAAGAGAGTAAAGCAAATGCATTCCACCTGTGTTTAAACATGTATTCAGGCTAGACAAACACTCCACTCAGTTAACGAGGCTGGCGATAAGTTAAAGGAAATAACATGTGACTTGTTGTAAATGACATAAAACAGTGTTATTTTTTCCATAATGTGTTTTTACAAGCAGCGCATCACATCCACACGCTGGCGCACAGCGTTTGGCTTGATAAGGAAACAAACATGTGATAACAACACATGAAACTGTGCTCTCGTATTTGCTCGACTGACGCATTGAAAACGGCATCAATTTAAATATAAATATGTACAAATTTTGTACAGATGTGAGCATGTATATTATAAGTTATAACAACTTCCTGTTTCTTGGCAAATTTCTGATGCCACGGGCACGCTCGTGGGTGACTACTCACCATTTGTCCAACTTTTAATCTGCAATGGGTTTAGAATGCACAGCAAAAATTTGAAGTCGATCGGATTAATTCTCTAGGAGTTTGTTAAAATATAAAATGTAAATCACCAAAAATAACCATTAAATCCAAAATGCCCGAATTCCTGCTAGGTGTGGGGCATCGCTCCAAGAGGCTGTTTTGTACGTCTGAATATGATACATGTACCACAGAAATTTCATACACATAGGTGAAACTTTGGCCAGGGGATGTTCTGTAGGGGGCGCTACCGAGCCATTTTGCCACACCCATAAAATACCATTTTTTCGCCCCGGCTGAATTACGTGCAAATTTTGGTGAGTTTTTGACCAAAAATGAGATTACTTTGCAGAAAAATAATCCCTTCAATTCCAACAGCCACCTCGCATGTTTCATGCTCGGGTCCTAATAACAACATTATGGCTCTTTTGTTCAATACAAAATGCTTTACGTTAAGTAACAAATGAGGAATTGATTTAGATTTCATAGCACAAAAATGACCAAATGCAAATGGTTCAAAACTGAAACTCAGAGCTCATATTTACTAATAAAAGTTCGGCAAATAAGAATGTCTGCTTTCTTGTCCAAATAACGTTTAATAGAGCTACCAAGAAACACGGCAAAACACAGGGGAGAAAAACAGGAATTGTTGTTCCTAACCCAAAACTAATAGTTTAGTTAGCCTTGACTCACATTCTGCCCAAATTGTTTCAGTGTTTATATATATGAGCTGCTCTTTTTTGTTGTACATGTGGTGCACAGAAATATTTCTCTCAGTCTATCTATCAAGCTACCTATCTGTCTGTACAAGGACACACAAAATTCCATGCAGTTACACACACACTCAGTCAGTTTACCTCAGCAGTGTTACAGATGAAGCACCTAGGATGGAGCAACTGCATGGGTGCTGCCAGCTTTGACTAGACAAACAGCTTGTTTCAATGCTCCTGACAACCCTGTGAGACAAACCCCTGCTTACAACCAACACACGCTGCGCTGCGATTGCCCTTGTCTTTCCTCTACAAGTCTCAAACACAAGGTGAATCCATTCCACCCTCTCTTTGCCTGGCACAGACGTTTTCTTCTCCCTCCTGCCTTCACTTCAATATGGAGTTTGTTCATAAATGACAAACTATCCTAAGGAGACAAGAGTGAGGCATCCCCAGACTAAGTCCATTAGAAGAAGTGTGGAAAATGCAACACAGTCAGTTGTATCAAGCAATAGTAAGAGCTGACTGCTGCAAGGCTATCAGGTTTTCTTGCTATGAAGTGTTACTTCTTTTTAAATATGTCTAACAAATGGTTTCTATGGTTAGACAGTTTGATCAGATTGCAAACAGTCCACTGGTGGGATTTGCATGGAACAAAACATCTTAAATGGAAAGTCCAAGGCCAACTTGTTATTAAATGTTTGAGGGAGCAAATTATGTCCAAAATGTTAAATTTAATTTGTCAAGTTATTCAAGTACATATTGTAGTTTAAAATGTGTGTAAATTGTTTGTTTTCACACATGATTATTGTCCTCATGGTTGCCGAACACTTTGTATGAAAGAGACTGATTGTTTTTATTCCGTTTCTTTGGAC
Source organism: Micropterus salmoides (assembly GCF_014851395.1). Lineage (NCBI taxonomy): Eukaryota > Metazoa > Chordata > Actinopteri > Centrarchiformes > Centrarchidae > Micropterus > Micropterus salmoides. Next base: position 11,978,684 of record NW_024044570.1, read on the forward strand.
CTTCCTCCCTTCTTAGGAAACTGTCACTGAGTCCAATAATATTGTTTCCCTCATAGGGAAGGCTGGCTATAGAGTCGGTTATCTGATAGGAGGCTAGGAGATTCCGAATCTAAGTGTGCGTGCGTGTGCGTGCGTGTGTGTGCGTGTGCGTGCGTGCGTGCGTGTTGTCTGCTTGTCGTTGAGTCTGTTCCTGAACTCACTGAGCCAAACTGCCGCAGGAAGAATCTGTGCCCCCCATGTACTACAATATCCTGTTTGGACTCAAGCTGCTCTCCCTACTCCTACACACACACACACACACACACACACACACACATGTTAATACATACATACATTCAAGCCCCCAGCCAAAACCACACGGCTTTGTTTTTGTTGCTATTCTGCACACACTTTTGCAGCGCTTCTCTGAAGATCATGTAAGGCTACACTGTTTGGGGGTGTAAAGAGGCGAGTGTGTGTGTGTGTGTGTGTGTGTGTGTGTGTGTGTGTGTGTGTGTGTGAGTATGGGTTTGGTGTGGGTGGTGGAGTGGCAAAGTGTACAAGCATTTGGAACACTGAGAGGGAAGTAGAGTGCTTGGTTTAAGTATTTGAAGCAGTGTGTTTACACATGTACCATAATACCTTACATGTATAAACACACACACACACACAAACACACACACAAACACACACACAGTAATAAGACAACAAGAGGGCAGGAAATCATAGTGCTACATACAACCACCCAGCTATCCATTCACTTAAATACCCATCTATTCATCCAGCCAGTATATGTGTTATTCTGCATACAATCACAGCAAGAGAGGAGAGGGTTGAGTGAACAGTCCTGTGTGCACGGAGCTCTGCTTCCCGTAAGCGGCTGATAAAAATTGCAACAAAAAAAACAAAGGCAGGCTGGCCCGGAGGCAGATACCTCACTTCCCAACAGAGCGCAGTGCATTTCCTGAAACTGACAACTGCTAGGACTTGTACTGAGGCCAGGCCAAACGTGAAAGAGACAGAGAGAAGGAGGGAGAGAAAGAGAGAGAGAGTGCACAAGAGAAGAGAGAGAGCAGAAGAGAGAGAGCAGGAGAGAGAGAGTGGGTGACTTGACCTACAGTCAGGAAAAATGTTATAAATACTGGAGTGACACACCAAAATGGAGCTTGCAAATTTAGAGAAACACATAGCAGCGCATACATGCACATACACACACACACACTCTTTTGATCAGTCCTTTGCCCCAACCGAGACAGCTCTATATTCAAAGATATATGTGCCTGTTTAGAATCTTTATCACAAACCAAACTGTTATCAACTGTTTTGGAATTGGCACACCACAGCTATTGTTCGCAGCTAGACCAAAGCAGAAAGTCTGACGTAAAAAAACCTGAATACTGTTGGATAGCAATAAAAAAAAACACAGCTTTGATAGAGGAGGGAAAGTGTGTTTTGTCAATTATTTTCATGCATCTCTCCTTTTCTTTTTCTTTCTTGCTCCAGAATGGAAAAGTGGGATAAAAGCATAATGAGTTGCAGGCAGAGGAGCGGTTGACCAGGGTAGCAGCAGTGATGGTGGTGGTGGTGTTGATGGTCTCTAGTAATGGGCACACCCGACTGCAGACACCAAACTTCTTAAAACAACCAGACAAGGACATTTGAGCTCAATCCTACACTTACCATTTTCCTTCTTACTCTCTGATAATCCAGCTGAGACCGAATTATTAAATCTACACTAAATACTCAAAAACAACAACAACAAAAAAAAGGGTTCAGTGATTGCAGTTGCAAGTCAGTGAGGAGAAGTGAATGTAGTAGTGATGTTGCTACAGCGCAGCCTGCTGGTCAGAGAGAGGAATTTTTTCACTCTCCAAACTCAGCTCCCCTCCTCCACACACTGTAGTACTGCTGAAGTCTGGCTTTTTTACGCTACTGTGTTATTTCAACTTTTCAGTCCAACATAACCTCTTTATCACTAACAAAACAAGCATTAACAAAACCACCTGCATACAACAATATTAAACCATGTTAATCATGTTAGTTCGTAGTTTATAAAGAATTCATAAACACACCTGGTGTGCTTCAAAGTGTTGTTAGAAGACTAAACCTAGTGTTGAAATACTGTTGCCCTCCCTTCAGTTTTGTGATTTAATTGATTTAAGATGTACTATATTTCCACTGTTAAATTATTTGTCTCATCTTCAGGTACAAGGACCACTGTTTATGCTTACTTTTCATTATATAATGAGGGTTAAAAAACAATATATTTTTAAGTTGAAAAATGTGATTATTAGGGCTGTAGCTACCATTAAACCGGGCTTATGTTTTCTGGGATTTTTTATTTTTTTAGTGACCGGAGGTGTATTTTATATTTTACAATTAACACATTTTTACAAATATTCTCAGACTTAGCAGTTTTGAATCAGACTATTTTAGGAGCAACCAATAGTGAAAAGGGGATTCATTATTTCACAATCAGGCATTTATTCCTAACGACAATAAAACATGTGGAGAAAATCTGGGACACAATTGTCTATATGTGAATAATAAAACTCACAGAAAATGTAACCTGAAAAAATATATATATTTTTATTAAATTAATTAAAAAAATAAAGAACTTAAGTTTTCTGGTACATTATTATGTAAGTGTTATATCATTAATATATTACTAGTGTAAAGTACAAGCACTTGTAAAATCCCAGCTACAGCAGTTTTAACTGTACCCATATGTATATTTAAATGATGATTTTTCTTATTGATTTGTTCAGTGTAAATCGGCCTGTTTGATGTTTGTTCCACCCCCACCTTCTGCCTCAGTTTGTAATTGTAGATCACCCTGCCCTACTCTGACAAACCCCACCATATGGTATATACAGTGTAGATAGATAGATAGATAGATAGATAGATAGATAGATAGTATATATATATATATATATATATATATATATAGCCAATAATTATAACTCAATTCTTAAAAAATAAAAAATATCTAAGCTATTTAAAGTAATTTAATGTATTTTTACTACTTGTCAGAGCTTTAAATTGGGAGTGCCTAAAGCACTTTTTGATCCACAGACACCCTCTCTAACTTCCCTCCCAATGTCTCTGACAGGCTTTGAAAGAAAAAGATAAAACAGAGCCATAAAATTACAGTAGTAGGCTAGAAAATACTTTACAGCACATATACACTTGTAGTATAAAGGGACTGGCCTTTCAGCACTAGAACAGACTTATTTAGAGGGTTATTAGTTCCTGCCATGGCCCCTGGGGGGTCTTTCATTATGAACTGGGTTCTATATGGCTCCTATTAACAGCAGTGGAAAAAATACACTGGGGGAGAAGAAAGTAGAAAGAGTGTGTGTGTGTGTGTGTGTGTGTGTGAGTTTGTGGAGTGGAGGTGACAGATGCATGGCAAGGCTTACCTGTTCCCCTTCAATGATTTAAAGCTTTTCTTTCACACTACTGCTTTAAAACATCTGCCTCCAGAGGCATTTAAGGTCTTGACTGATAACCCGGAGACTACGTCTTTATCTCCAGCTACAGTGAATATACCGAGTAGAGCAGCAACAAAGGTAATTTTCTCTCTTCACTATAATCCTATACATTGCTTATCTTTTTCTTTGTACTGCCAAGATGTCATCTAGTCAGAAACCACAGTGTTTCTGTGGTTTGATTTCTCTAAGAAGCAAAGAGCGCACCAAATTCCACTGTATTCACTGTGGTGAAGCTGCAAATGTGAGGCTGTGAGTGGTGCCTATAAAACTCGTGCAAAGCCTGGTGATGGTAGTGCGATAGAGGCAGCACTCGGGTAACTGAATCTAGCCCCCTGTTGTCTTTCACAGTGGTCAAGAGTGATAAAGAAAACTTCTGAGGATGAGAGTTCAATTCAAAAGACAGAAACTTTCTTTCTGAGAAATCACATTCAAACAAACTCTGCTACTATACCGGGTAAAACCAGGAAATTCAAGCTACTGAAACTGTTTCTCATAAACTAATTCTGGTTTGTTGTCAGGAAACTTTGAATTGTTGCTTTTGTTTTAGTCATGCCATTCAGCAACAAGTATATGATCCGGGTTTCTGCAGTGTTTAAAAATTATAGTTGAAACTTTTTAAGACATTTTAAAAATCACACACAGAACGCAATTTAATACCCTTTTCACAGTCATATGGGCAAATCAGTAGGGGCAATAAGGTCTATGAGTATATGAATTTATTGGCATTTTTATCAAATTTTTTTCAGTATTTCCCAACTGTATATATATTAATTCTAGTAATATAGATGGTGCAGTGGATAACACCCCTGCCTTTGGGGTGGGAGACCCAGGTTCCCATTTTGACACATCCACCAGTGTGTCTATGAGCAATACACTTAATCCCTAGTTGCTCCAGAGGTGTGCAACCTCTGACATATAGCAATTTTAAGTCGCTTTGAATAAAAGCGTCAGCTAAATTACTCATTATTATTAACGTGACAAGGATATTCAAAATATTTAAAAAAAGAAAATTGATGCATAGATTAACCAATTAAAAATAACTCATTTAAGTTCATTTAAGTTTTTGCTTAAATGGACACCTCTGCTGTTACTAGCTGTTTGCAACATGTCAGATGACTGACACTCTGACACAAGAAAGGACTAACAAGCCTCCTGCACAACCACATCCATAAACAAAGTTATAACTAATGTTATCTATGGCTGACAAGAACTTTTAGTTTATTTGTTTTCAAGGGAACTTTTTAAGACTTTTCAAGAAATGCAGGTACCCTGAAGATGTATAAAGTGAATAGAAAGTGTTGAATATAAACCTGCAGTGAAGTTAGTCACAGTGTAGACCTTTCCTTAAAGAGAGTTTCAATTTCACTTCAAAACTGGGTGTTAATTGCATATTCTAAAGCACCAAAATATCTTTTTATTAATATTATATAAATAACCCTCCTCTCACTATGTAAAATAAATGGAAGGGATATTTTAGAACAATCACACGTCCAAAGAAAACACACCCAAAACCTCTCACCTCATAATGTGATCTGAGGCCATATCCTTGATGCGATGCCAGGCGGCCATTTTAGCCAATTCAGCCTCTGCTGACCCAGACCCAGCCTTAGTTCAGACACACATGGATGCAGACACAACGACACACATATGTATGTATCATATTACACAAAGTGCGGGCCAGAGTGTTGTAGCTCCCCTTTAGTCAACCCATCTACTCTCCAGCAGGTAAACGCCCTGGCCAGTAGCATATCCCTGCTTCTGCATGTAAGAGGGAAGAAACCACAGGGCCCCACAGACGAGCTCCATCAACAGGCCCTCTATTCATCTCCAGGTCCGGAACACTGGGCTCTCTGACGAAGCTCCAGCACCTGGCTGCGGACGGACGCAACATCAGAGGGTGGGTGGTGGCAGCACTGGTCGCCACACCTGAATAAACCCCCCTGGCCCACATCAAATGGCACGGCTGGCCTATTTGAAAACCTGAGAGCACGAGAGTCGAGCAAAAAAGGCAACCAAGGGAGTTGTGGACGGCTATAGGATTGGCTGTACAAACAGGCCACTCAGGTGCTGCTGCAGACTGCTGTTTTCATTAATAGGAGTGAAGAAGAAACTGAGCCCTGCACAGGAGGAGGAGGAGGAGAACACTGAGAGAAGCACACACACAAAGACGATACAGTGTATTTATACAGGTGCCTCCTAATACTGGAGCACGGAGTGAGACACACCTCTAAAAGACAGGGAAGCATCTATACCAAGTCTGGAATCCTCCAAGTAAGGTCTGGGTTTGGCCTTACTTTGATTTCACTACAGACAGAGTAGGAGTCAGCCATTCTAAATACACAATCACATACTAATCGTGGTTGACATGCTTTAAAACTTAGAGGTGTGAATACATTTGGGAAACAAGTGAAAACTCTCTATAAATGTATAGCACAATCACATTTCCTCTTCTTATTGGCATACTGTTCACAAAAACCTTCTCATCAATTAGCAATTAATTGAGTTATCTGGTTCCTTGCACGCTGAGTTGGTCAGTTCTTACAGCAGTACTGGGCTACCACAACCTGCTGTTTCAGTCAGGCATTTTCTTTTTCCTTTTATTTCAAATTATTAGTCATAATGGGTCTTTTCACAAAGTGAAACTATACTTATGATTTCAAGTTTTTACAGTGTGTTCTGTTGAGTTACTTTTTCCATGATACATCTTGTTATATTTGTTTTAAAATGTTAAACAATTTAAGTGTTACTTAGTTGTTACTTATAACTAATAAAACCACGACATTATCTGTTCCAGACCTAAAGGTCTTGACAATAATTTTTTTTTTCTTTCTCTTCATGTAATTCATGTGATATTGTTTTTAAACTACTTAGATTAGATTAAACTTTATTGTCATTATGCAGAGTACAGGTACAGAGCTAATGAAATGCAGTACTTACTTCCTCTTCAGTCATTACTGTAATTATGCAATAATTTAAGAAGAGGAAAAACATTTCCTAATCATCTGAAGTTTATCTTCAGTTTGTTTATGGCTGTGTTTGTGTGGAAATAAAACTTCCATTAATGGGGCCCTAATAATTTAATTTAGCATAATTTTGTTGGTTCATTTGTTTAATTGTATATTTAACCTCATTTTTATAATGCTGCAATCCATTAGGACAAACATTATTAAATAAAAACATTCCAAATAGCCGAACAAAGTGCTGCGTGGAAGAATTACATTTTGAAGGCAACTAACAAAACACTAATTGTCATTAATATTGTCCTATGAGTGTGTAATTGTTAACAGCACTCAGATCTAATCAAAACAAACACTGTTCCAGTGTATTTTTTTTATTATCTTGCCCCTAAACAAAGGACAGAGCGGCTATGACATCACAGAGCTACTCAGCAAGTCATGTTTTGAAAACAGCAATTTCCTGAATTAATTTTCCTTTTCCATTATCTTTTTTTTGTGGTGCATTTGTGGTGGTGAACAGACACTGATGGCAAAGACATAGCAATGCAACGCCTACAGGAAAGCAAAGGTAGATCCACCAGAATTTTTTGCAGATTTAAATGCACCCCTGAGGCCACATACAAACACATATACCATACACATGCAAAAACATACCTTAAATTTCTGCTCCAGACGTAAATCTTTCCACTGACTTTTTATTATTAGTCTTTCAGAGAGCATTGGGGTGACCAGACCTAGGTAAGTGGTCAGTCATGATTTTTGAACATATTCACAGGAATGCTACATTGTTAGAATAAATATAAGCTGCAGCTTATTTGGTTATTAAACAGAGCAACTGACTACGAGTCCAACAGTAAAATCAGCATGAACTGCTAAATTGCCAGCATCAAAAGCAACCCATCTTGTTTGAACTGAATTTGAATGCTACTAAGTCTTGCCTTGTCAATGGTTAAGTTAGTCATGCTAATTTATGATTGAACCCTGATCCACCACACCACACCAGGATACTTACTAAACCAGTATGTCGTGATAGGCTCACTTCAGTCAACCACTGTGTGCAATCTGGACAGATATAATAGAGCCAAAATGGCACTTATATAATTTCCAACCACTGCACCCAGACCAGTCAATAATCTGGATGCAGCAGTTAGATATCATGTTGGTGAGAGTGTCTTTTTATTTGGTCTGGACTGTTTATTTATGCAGTACTTGCTTGCTGAGTCTCTGGATTTTCCAAACTGTGGTGAAAGGCCATAAAGCAGGCCATTCCCCCAGTCACTGATGGTCTCTCACCATAAAACCCTCCCAGAACCACAACACCACTGAGGGGGAGTAAAGACACTCACCCCTTGTAAGAGCAGCACGAGGGCCTTCATTAAGGCAAGATGGCCAGTGTCAAGACCGACTAAAGGCACTCTTTAATTAAGTACTTTATGAAAATGCCTTTTACTGCCTTGGGTGTGACGTATGTCATAAAAGATGGCTTGCTGACTCTCTTTTTGGCCCTGGTAGAAGAATTTGTTCCAGTGGCCAATGATCTCACGCTAAAATTTTCAACACACAGCATCATCTTTTCTCTGTAGTATACAGTGTGTGATTTAGATTACTGTGCCCTGATCTAATCGGAAACATGTTTTACATGTAATATTAAATTTTTTACTTTTTGACATGAACTTAAAAATCACATCTCTCATTTAATTAATATATAACACTCAAAATAAACCTGTTAACTTTTCTTGGCTATGCTGTGAAACTGGATATTCTCCATCTTGTGCATGTGCAAGTTAAGTCATACAAGAAAAGTCACTTGATGTCTGGAATGACATACGGTGTGCTAGTCTAAAAGTTTCAACTCTTGGTCATGCAGAAGTATTTCTACTTCTAAAGAATGTTTTCTGCAATAAATGTAATATATTCAGAAAACTGGAATAACCACAATTACCACATTATTGCATTGCTATAATGTTCTTCT